>NW_020456045.1:1973-4490 GCF_003342845.1 Nothoprocta perdicaria | reverse complement strand
GAAGGATCCAGTCCCCAGCCCTCTCACTATAGAGGGATCTAGCCCCCGGACCCCTCCATATAGAAGGCCCAGCCCCGCCCCGGCCTCACCTGGCCCGTCCTTGGCCACGGCGGGCGGCGCCTCGGCCCGCAGGCAGGGCCGGCACACGGAGTGCAGGCAGGGCAGCAGCCGCGGCTCCCGCTCGGCCCGCAGCCGCTCCCGGCACACGCCGCAGCGCTCCAGCAGGTCCAGGGAGTCGAGGCGCCCCTCGCCGGGGCCGCCCGGCTCGGACACCGGCCCTGACATGGCGCCCCCCCGGCCCCGGCTCCCACCTCCGTCAGCCCCCTCAGCTCCGGAGCGACTGCGGGACGGCTGCGCGCGCAGCACCCTGGAGACGGGTGCCCGCCAATCAGCGCCCGCGGAGGGCCCAGGGGGCGGGGACAGGGGGTGAGTGACGGCGGGATGCAGCAATAGGAAGCGGCTATTCGTGGGGAGGGTGGGAATACGGAGAGAGGGCAGGGATGGAACGCCCGTACSTGAGAGCGGGTAGGCGGGGTTAAAGGGAGACGGGCCAATCATCTCGCTGATTGGCGATCTGACATCCAATAGGCGCCTGGAAATTGTRGATTGACAGAGGGCGGAAGCCAATCCTCTTCCTCTAAGCACCTCCTCCGAGTAGGCACCGACGGGGAAGGCTTTCCCAAAGCCCGGATAGCGGGCATGCTCTGGACCAATCACCGACCGAGTTACCACAGAGGGAGGCGGTGCTTTAAAGATGAACGTGGCCCTCAACCAATTGACATCCGCTGTGCCGGGGATGAGCGCGGAGATGCTCTGATTGACAGCGTGCTGGGCCAATCGTCTTCAGAAATGCCTCAAGGAGGCCCTCCCTCTCTCCCCAATGCGGAGTCGCTCCGTTTCGCCCCTAGCGGCCGGGCTGGGGTAATGGCGGGGTTGGGTCCAGGGCTGCTGGAGACCGGGGGAGGCAAAAAGGGGTCACAATAGCAGGGCTCTCACCGGGGGAGCCTGGATGTGGGTTTGGCCAGTGATCCGTGTGGGATGTGGGGCTGGGGCTGGCTCTGATCTGGGATTTGGGCCTGGAAAGGGATCCACACCTGGAGCCTAGTTATGGATACAGAGCTGAGCGTTGGCCCAGGCGTGGGCCTGGGTCTGGGCCTCATTCAGGGCTTTGTCCTGGACCTGGATGTGGCTTTAGACCCAACTCGGAGCTTGGCCTTGGGCTGGGGTGGGAGTCCAGGTGCCCTGCGTCATCCCCAAACGAGCGCCCTCTCCCTTGGACACCCGCTTGGGCACCAAGGAGCCCCAGGACGCGGTTGGGACAAGCCCCGCGCAGCTCCCGGCTGCCCATTCCTGCCCCAGCAACCCCGAGAGGCAGCTAGACCGGGGCAAACAGGCTCCCTCTGGCTTTATTCCCTACCGCGACCCCCACCAGCTCCTTCTGCCCGCCTAATCCTGCCCCGCATTTGCTTCTCCAGCACCTCCTTTCACCCACAGAGAAGAAATGGGGGTTTCGAAGGGAGTTTGGAGTCCTCAAAGCTGCTCCTTGCCGCTCTCAGCGGCATTTGCAGCTCCCAAGGGCTGAGCAAAGGGCCAAGCGCAGATCCAAGGCCTGTCCCAAGGAGGAGAGCGAAGGCTGAGCCGTCGTTTGCAGAGACAGAAGGGAGACAAAAAGCCCGGACTAAAGATAAGAACACTGAAAATCCACATGGAAAATTCACATTAAAAAAAAAAAAAAAAAGAATAAACACAAAACCCACCAAAACCCGGCTCAGGAAAGGACTATTTTGGGAAAGAGCCAAAAAAGCTCAGGAAAGCACCATCTGCCGCAACGTAGGAACTTGGCTCCGAGGAGATGCAGTGGGGCAGAGCCCCCTCCGCCACGGCGCCGGCTCGGCCTGGAAAACCACGGAGGCGGCTCCGTCTTAGAGAAGTCCATTGCCTCCCGGTGTCCTGGGCAGCTCCGACCTGCTCGTCCTTGGGACAAGAAGCGACGTCTGGGCCGATGCCTGAGGTTGTCTCCCTGCGGCAGGGCTGGAGAAGGAGCCGGAGGCCTTCGGAGAGGCTGGATGCCATCAGCCCTGGTAGGGGCTGCTAAATTTGGGCGYCGCGACACCATCAGCGTCTGCTAAATGAGGAGTTTGGGCGCCGCGACAGGAGAAAAGAGCGGGAGGCTCCAAGTTTCGCCTCGATCCCATTGCTCTTGCGAGACGGAGTCTTTATGGAAGGAAAATGGGGGGTTTTCTTCAACGCCGGAGCCCAGGGATGAGTCCGGTGCCTTCCTGCAGCAGCCGGAGTGGGGAAAAACGGCGCGAGCCGCCTCGGATGGAGGCAACAGTCCCTGGAGCCGCGTCGGGAAAGGCTCCCGCGGCTACGCGCGGTGCGTGCGCTGGTGCCGCCGGAGGTGCGCGGCGGCGGCGAAGGCCTTGCCGCAGCCGGGGCACTTGTGTGGCCGCTCGCCCGTGTGCGTGGCGCGGTGTCGGGCCACGTGGGCGGCGCGCGCGAAGCGCTTGCCGCAGT
>NW_020456045.1:0-1644 GCF_003342845.1 Nothoprocta perdicaria | reverse complement strand
GACGGGGCCGCCGCGGCGCCCGGCGCCCCGTGGGTGCCCAGGTGCCGCGCGAGGTGGGCGCTGCGGCGGAAGCCTTTGCCGCACGAGGGGCAGGCGTGCGGCTTCTCCCCCATGGCGGCCGGGCCTGGCGGGGAGAGAGCACCGCGGATGGGTGTCACCGGGSTCGCCGTCCCCCTCGCGACGCCCCCAAACCGCTGGGGCCAGCCCCTTGACACCCCGCTGCGGAGTCGCTCCCGAATGTCCCCSCCGGCGCCAGATCGCGGCGCTCGCTGCACCGGTTTGTCCCCGGCGCTGGAATTTGGCTCCCGATTTTTGTCCCTGCTCCCCAGTTTTGTCTCCCTGCGGCTGAAYTGCAGCCCCACACTCCCGTTTTCGCCCTTGTTGTCCTGTCTCGTCCCCCAATTTCGTCTCGCTCCCCATTCCATTCCTGCAGCCAGGATTAGGCCCCCGGGCCCAATTCTGTCCCCGCTCCCAAGTTTTTCCCGCCATTCCCACATTTTTTTCCCTGCTGCCCAACTTTATCCCCACTCCCGACTTTTGCTCAATCTCAAGAGCCCGAAATGACCCCGGGCTTGGGGTCCCCGTCCCCACTTCCCAGTTTGTGGGTGCCCCCCACTCATTCCCTCCCCCATTCCCAGTTCAGGGTAGGGGTCCCACTTTGGGAGATTTCCCTCCCCATTCCCATTGGGGGGGGCAGGGGTAGCTCCCCTTCCCACRTTCCCAGTTTGGGGGGGATCTCCACTCATCTCCTCCCGTTTGGGGTTTGTCTCTTTCCCRATTCCCAGTTGGGAAGAGGCTCCCCCCGCCCTGCCGGCTCCCAGTTTGTCCATGGAGCTGCCCTCCCCATTCCCAGTTTGGGGAATCCCCCATTCCCAGTTTTGGGGAGCGGGGGGTGTCTCCCCATCCATCAATCCCAGTTTGGGGCTGCCCAGCCCCTTTCCTGCTCCCACTCCGGGGGCCCTCCCCCATCTGTGGTGCTGGGGGGGGAGGCTCTGCCGTCCCCCCCCCCCCCCCCCCCCCCCCCCCGCTCCCAGTCCGCCCAGTTCCCCCAGTCGCTGCTCACCGTGTGGCAGCCGCCGCCAGGCCCTGCCCCCGCGCGCGGGGCTCCATGGGGCCTTAACCCTTTGCTAGGCCCGGACGCCTGGGCCCCTCCACGCCCGCTCCGCTCGGAGCCTCCCGGACGCCTGGGCCCCCCTGGCCTCCTGGCAGGGGCAGCCGGGGACCCCAGGCTCCACAGGGCTGGGCCACCCATGGGTGCTGGGACACCAAGGTCCGCTGTCACCCCTCTGTGTGTGTGTGTGGGGGACACCCACCTCCAGGTCCCTGGGGTGGGGGCACCCACACGGGATCAAGCCTCCTTGACACCCACTGGGTGACACCCTTGTCACCCTGGTCACTAGCGGGTGACACCCACCCACTGCCGTGTCCTCAAGGTAGTGCCACCCCCATGGGTCTCCCCAGGATGAGGCATTCCCTGTGGTGGTGACACCAAGGTGGGTGTCCCAGAATAAGGACACCCCTCCTGGGTGTCCCCCGGGGTGGGGACCCCCCCCCCCAGTGTCCCAGGCATGGGGACACCCACATGGGCGATCACAGATGGGGGAAAGCCACGTGTTTGTCCCCGGGCTGGGGACATCCCCGCTG
>NW_020456044.1:14353-18800 GCF_003342845.1 Nothoprocta perdicaria | reverse complement strand
TATCTTCTTCTTCTACCGGTGTTTGCTCCTTTTGTCTGTATTCTCTCATAATATACCAGCAACAACAGTGAAAATATGGCCTTGGGTGCATCTTCTTCTGGGGTTTCTCATAACACTTCCCCTCCCTCCACTCCACATCCAAAATTTGAAGTCTGTTGTTTAGCCCGTTCTGCTCCATATCACTGATTTGAAGCCATTTCCACCAAACCCAGGACACATCGACGCATTCTGCTGCCTTCCTCATCCGTGCTTTTTCAAATTTTTATTTATTCCTGTATTTTTTCCCTTCTGTTCCTTTTTATCATATCTAACAAGGAACAGATCTGCTTTATCATCTTCGTCTTTCACCCAGAGGGAAATTTTAAATGCAATTTCAGTAAAAGCCCCAGAGAAGGGGGGAAAAAAATGTTGTGTAAAAGCCAAACTGGTTTGGAGAGGGATAAATACCAGCTTTTTCTATGCAATCTCTCTTTTTGGGGAGTAGGGGGAAGGTTTATCCAGGAAAACCTGTATTTTCAAGGGAACCCTTTTTATTTACAAGCTCTTTCTGTGAGAAGAATCAGAGGGGTTGTTTTGGCATAGCTCTCATTTCCCCCTACAGCTTGGTTTTGGTTTTGGTTTTGCAGTGTGAGCTGGTCATTCGTCAAACCCATCTTTCCTACTCAGAACATCCAAGGCCCTGAACTGGGACGGTCGGAGGTCAGATCCAGCCACTCCAGTCTCTGCTCCGTCACTTGAGTATCCTTGTGGGTGGTGAGATCCCAGTCCCATCTTTTCCCACTCTCCAATCCTTAGCCCCTTTTCTCTTTATTCTATTTTTATCCTAATTCCTTTTTATTGCCCAGTATTTTGTCTAACTTGCGACCCACACCTACCACTTCTTATCCTGTCACTGGAGCAGACCCCGTGTTGTTTTCTCATTTGCGCAGCAGGAATTGAAATTGGTCCCAAAACTACATTCCAACTCAAGCTAGAAACACTCTCAAATGATGGGCTTCTGTTTGCTTTTTGTTTAATTTTCTTTTGCCCCATTTTTTTTTCCCAAATTCATCATGCAGGTACTAGCTGAGATGTACCTTTAATTTTTGTTCCAGAACAACAAAGAAATAATGAATTTTGCTTATTAAGTGGTTTCATTTCAGGTGGTTTCAAAGCAGGCCATAGGGTTTTATTGTTCGATTTCTGCTCTGTGCCAAAGTAAAGAGAACAGATTGCCCTCGGTGGTGTGGGCTCTTTTCAGCACATTTGCAGCTGCTCTTTGCAAGATGGGTTGGGTTACAAAGCAAAGATAACCCTAACGCTATCACTTGCATGCAGGCAGCCTTTATAGGAAACTGAAATTACTGCATACAAAGACTGGCTGCTGCTTTGCTGTCCCTCAAGTTGTTTCCTTTTAAATTTGCCTTCTTAACATTCATTTTCAGACCTCTCACATCTGTGGTGGGCCGTTTTGCAAGAGCTAATGCAACAGCCATTAATTTCCACTTTAAAAAGTAATTTCTTGTGCTGCCCTGGCTTCTGAGTTGCTTGCAGGTGAAAATAGCTTGGAAAAGCCAGAAAAGGGACAGAAATGTCGTCTTTACCCTGTCACACCAGCTTGTAAGCTGCCAACTCTAGTTCAGGACTATCTGCTCATCATCGGGTTGAGAACATCATGTGAAATGCTTACAGGACGTGATTCTTTGCCAGCTGAACCCTTATTGTGTTGTTCCCCAAAACTAGAGGGTTCCTGAAAAAAAAAAATGAGGCATGGAGACTTCCTTTCAGGTAAGTATTTAACCTTTCATTATTTTTTTTTTTTCCTTAGGGATGATGCCCTTTAACACTACTCAGCAGTGATATCTTCTTATATTTTGCAAACCTCTTCTTAAACCTCCACCCTGGGCACTCACCACCGACAATGGGAAAAGACTGCAAAGATAGGACATCTCTGAAACAAGGAGTTTTGAACTGCCTAAAAGATATGGAGAAATAGAGCAAATTGGATATATGTGGTGAAAATCAATACTAAGGGGAAGGGATGGGATCAGTATCTTGCCCTGCTTTGGAGCAAGATCTCCCAGCAAGATGGGACACAGGCATCCAGGTTTTCCTGACAATGTGATCCACCAAATCCACTTGGGGCTTCCCTAGGTTTTATGATAGGGCCACTTCCACAAGATGAAGAGCCCAGGTCTATCTCCAGGTGCTCAAAGGCATGGAGATGTCTTCAAAGACAGAAAATCTTGGGTTCTCCCACCTTTGCAGCCAATGCTTGGGAGTAATTCCTCCATTTCCAGTCCTACTGAGATGAGGACTGGTTAATCCTGGGCGGGGGGAAAAAAAATGTCCTGAGCAAAGGTTTGTGTGAGCAGATGGAGCCCCCAGCCCAACTGTAGGGTTCATGAGGGACATCAGGGAGAGAGCAAGGGGTGGGAGGAACCTAGAGTCATCTTTGCAGAACTGTTGTCCAGCATGACACAAAGAAAACCCTTCTGTTTGCGACGTGCCTTCATCCCCACATGCACCCTGCTGATCCTGCTCAGTGTCACGCTGGGGATAAGCTTGACAGGTGAGTCCTATCAGGAAAGAAATGGAAAAGCATCTCCTTTCTCCTTTTTGGGGAGCATCCTGGGATTTTCCCAGTACAAGCAAACTGTGAGGGAGAAAGGTCCTGTCCCACTGAGCCCTCTTCAAACTGACGTTAACTCTGTCTCCTTATTTGATTCTCTTCTCAAGGAAAGGTTGTCCCCAGGCTCCTCAGCTCAAAAAACTCTCCTCCTCAACCCCTTTTTGGGGTTGCTAGGAGTGTCATGGAGCTTTCTCTTTTACACTATTTGCAAGGAAATCCTCATCTTCCCCTACCTTCTTCCATGTATGTCGCAATACGGGGTTGGATTTCCAGGGGAAATATTATTACTTCTCCAGCAACAAGAGCGCTGGGACTCCAGCAGGGCCAGATGCAAGGCCATGGGTGCCTCGCTGGCTTCCATCAAGAGCCTGTATGAACTGGTGAGACATGGGCTTTATCCCCGACTCTGACACGGGACGGAAGGAGGAGCCTGGGTCAGACAGCTGGGTCAAGACACCATTTTAGGCCAAATCATCATCCCTTCGATCATGGCCAGGAGCATCCATGGAAAGAAAAGTGCCAGTTCAAGGTGGATGCATAGGGTGTTTTCTTCAATCAGCTGCATTAAGTTCCCTACATGACAACTTAGTGCTTTCCTTAGTGTAGTGGACTTTTCTGCCCCTGTGAAACTTTGCAGCAAGGAGCTGTCCAGCCTGGTGTGTGGGTGGAAGAAAAGCTCTGCTGAGATGATGGCTTCAAAGGGAGGCCCTGGAAACCCACCCTCACTAAAATGCAATCTTTCTTTGCTTTCATAAAGCATTACAAGGGAACAGCTAACTCTTGGTTTGGGCTGAGGAAGGCAGATGACAAGAACTAGAGATGGACTGGCGACACTGCTTTCAACAACTGGTTGGTTCCTCAATCCTTCTGTCCGTCTGAGGCGATTGGGCTCTGGGATGAGGGATAGGGAAGTCACATGCAGAACTTAGCTGAGACAGGGACCTTTTCTTGCCCCCGGGCTCAATGAGGCCGTGGTGGTTYTGCCTGGCTGCAGGCCRGAGGACAGCCCTGCCCGCAGAGCACAGTGGAGCCACCAAGGTGCAACCACCCTCCCTGCTCTGCTTTCCCTTCCCAGGAGTCTCCTCCGCACCAGCACAAGGACAGCTCAGAGCTCGGAGCTGGCTTCCTGTTGCCTTTCCTTACCTGCCAGCCCAGTGACCACAACACCCAGAATGATGACCAAGGCCATGATGACCAGAATGATGACCACGGCTATGACCACGGCCACAGCCAGTGCTGGGAGCTGYAAGTGAAGGGATCTGCACCCTTGGCCTGCAGACAGGAGCAGCTGTTCACTGGAGAGGTGCTGCTGTCCAGAGCGGGTAGAACCCCCATGTTACTGTCCAAGTGGCCCAGGGCAGGCAGCAGTAGTCCAGCTGCCACCAGAGAGGGGAGGAGGCCACTGGGACCCTGCCCAAGGGACACAGCCCACAGCTCACCCCACAACTCGCACTCCCCCGCCAGCTCGTCATCACTGGGAGAACCTAAAATGTTCGGGGGCTGTCCTTGGATATTCGCTTTGAAGCTACCGCTGTTCACCTGGTGGTGTGGATCACAAAGGTGTGTGGAGTCCCTGCCTCCCCTAGTGGAGAGCGTTCACCTTGAAGAGTTTAGAGTGCACCTGTGAGAAAGGGAAGTTCCTTAGATAGCAGAAAGYTGTAAACAAGTCTAAGGAAGGTTCAACTACAGGGTGAGAAAACTTGCARAACTGACCAAGCTGAAGGTCATCCTATCACAATTTCTTTGCTATATTTTGCTGACTGTTGCAGAAAGTAAATCAAAGACACAATGTTGCATAAAGGGTATAAAAGAACCCTTATGGCTTAATAAAGCGAG
>NW_020456044.1:7598-13183 GCF_003342845.1 Nothoprocta perdicaria | reverse complement strand
CCACCCTGTGCCACATGCTCTAGGTGTGCCTGCTTGAGCGGGAAGGTTGGACTAGATGATCTGTAGAGGTCCCTTCCAACCTTAAATATTCTGAAATATTCTGAAATATTCTGAAACCTTTCAAAGCAGAAAGCCTTTGTCTTATCTACTTGGAAGGCTTTGTTTGCTCACAGGGGCATCAAAGTTACTGACTGTGGGTTATGCCGTCTGTTGTGGTGCCGAGGGCAGGGGTTTGAAGCCACCTCCACTGCTGCATTCAGCGTGAGTGCTTGGCAGAAGGTTGATGATAGGCTATGGGATGCCCTTTCCAGGGGCTCTAAGGAAGTAGAGGGTCTACCTACCATTTGGCACTCAGATGATGGCGACTGTGCAGTCAGCTAGCTAAAGATAATGCTAATGAACACTGTCAGAAAATAACTGAAGCAATGCCAGGAAACCTGACCATTCCTGAAATGTTGGCCGCCTGCTCAAAGATGGGATCCGTAGCACATAAAATGACTGCCTTAGTTGCGGTCCTCTGTCCCAGTCCCAGGTGTTTTAGATGTGGTCTGGCAGGCCATGTTAAGGCTGCCTGCTCATCTCAGGGTAAATATAAAGGCAAACCAGTATGGTCAGTGTTGTTGGAGGATACCTGTAATCAATGTATCCTGTAATCATTTCACCAAGCAATGTCCATCTAAATTCCACGTTAGTGGGCGTCCGTTGACAGGAAACGGGAAGATGAGGGCAGAGGGGTGTGCAGGGATACAAATACCTCACTCAGCGATCCCATGTGCGGGAGTGCCTCCCAAGGTCTACCCCTTTGCGAACGCATCAGCAGGAGGACCAGTGGGTCAGCAGGGATGGAGGTATCCACCGCCGACATGGTAACTCTGTGGTCTACAGATATTGTTAAGGTGCCTTTGGATGCAAAGGGACCTATAGGTCGAGGACTCAGTGCGTTATTAATTGGACAGTCTAACAGTACATTAAGTGGATTGATTGTTCATTTGGGTGTTGTTGACTTGGATTATACTGCACAAGTTTATGCCATGATGTCTACTCCCTATCCCCCCAGTAACTGTTCCTAAAGGTCCTGGTATTGCTCAACTTGTGCCTTTTTCGAGGCACTTAACAGAACTTAAGGAACGTCGAGAAGGAGGTTTTGGCTCTACAGGCCCACCCCAAGTTTTCTGGTCGCAGTCTGTGTCAGCACAGAGGCCACAAATGACGTGCACCATTTCCAACAGAGGCTACTCACCATCAGCACTGAAGATTACAGGTTTGTTGGACACTGGGGCCAATGTGACTATTATATCTCAACATTCCTGGCCGCCTTCTTGGCCCATTATGAACACTGGGATGGCTGTAGTAGGGCTGGGGGGATCCACTCAGGAGGGCGTATCTCTTGTACCTGTGCTGATCACCAATCCTGAAGGGCAAGCAGCAATGATCAAACCATACATAACTTCTGCATCCTTGAACTTGTGGGGAAGAGATTGTTTAGAGCAATGGAGGGTAGGATTACGACTGATTTTTGATGGGGGCCACTGCATTGCATGGTGTCCGTCAACCCACACTCGCTTTAACCTGGTTAACTGACGTGCCTGTGTGGATTGATCAGTGGTCCCTAGTAGAGGGAAAGCTGCAAGTCCTGCAAGAACTGGTGTCGGAACAGCTTGCTGCTGGACACACTGAGCCCTCCCATAGTCCTTGGAATACTGTATTTGTGATTGAAAAGAAATCTGGCAAGTGGCGACTTTTACATGACCTGAAACAGGTAAATGTTGTAATGGCCACCATGGGATGGGAGCTTCGCAGCCGGGCCTTCCTGCACACTCAGTGATCCCCTTGGGCTGCGGTTTGGTAGTAATAGACCTGAAGGACTGTTTCWTTACCATTCCATTAGCACTGCAAGACAAAAAGAAATTTGCTTTTACTTTATTACCTATAAACTATTCTGAGCCGGCCAAATATACCAATGTGTTACCTCAAGGTATGAAAAAATCACCAACAATTTGCCACTRGTTTGTTGCCCAAGCTTTGTCACCCRTTCCGGAGCACTTTGCAGATTGTTGTTATTACCATTACATGGATGACATTTTGCTTGCAGCCCAGAAAGACGAGCAGCTGAGAGGTCTAGAAAGGGTGGCTAAACAACAGCATTTTGSCTTGGTTATAGCACTAGAGAAAGWGCAAAGAACTGAGCCCTGGAAATATTTGGGGCTTACAATCACTGCCCGGCGAGTGATSCCGCAACCCATTAAACTTACTGTTAATGTTCAAACGCTTACCGATGTCCAAAAATTGATGGGGTCTTTGAATTGGATCAGACCTTATCTCGGTCTCACAAGCTCCCAGCTGCAGCCCTTATTGGAACTGCTGAGGGGTTCTGTTAATCCCTTTGAGCCTAGGACTTTAGATCCTGCAGCAGCTCAAACARTCCAGGTGGAGTCATTATTACAAACTAAATTTGTATCCCACATTGATCCATTACGGATAGTTCAATTGTTTGTCCTCATTGATCAGACAATCCCTTTTGGGGCTTYRGTGCAATGGAACCCTGAATGGGAAGATCCTTTACATRTTCTGGAATGGCAGTTTTTACCTTTTCAACCCTGAAAGACCACTCCAAGAATGTTTGAACTTCTAACAGATCTTATTATGAAGGCTTGTAAAAGATGTATGGAACTGATGGGAAGGGATCCGTATTGCATTGTTGTTCCAATACAAACATGGTATTTTGAATGGTGTTTAGCCAACAAGTATGAAATTCAAGCAGCAATGGCTGATTTCCATGGGCAGGTTTCTTATCATTTGCCCTCCCTCCACTTATTTTTTTTTTTCTCGGGAAATAACGGTGGGCCAAAAGCACTTGAGCCAAATGGGGCTGATTGATGGACTCACTGTCTTTACAGATGAATCTGGAAAGAYTGGTAAAGCTKCTGTGGTRTAGTATGACAACCAAGAATGGCAAYGACAAGGTAGTTTTGCAAGAGGGATCACTTCAAATAGTGGAGCTGCGAGCTATGACTGTAGCTTTTCARATGTTTCCCCAACCAGTGAATATTGTTATGGACTCTACTTGTGTTGCCAGTCTAGTCGCACGGCTGGAAAAGACGGTCTTGTCTTTTACTGATCAGGGTTCACTGTTGGTATTCTTGGACCTATGGTCTGCAGTACAACAGAGAACCGAACCCTGCTTCATATTACATGTTCTCAGTCAGAATGCATTGCCTGTTTTTTTGCTGAGGGCAGTGCCAGGGCTGATGCCCTTGTGTCTGCTGTGGCCTTGGACCTSCTCCCTAACAAACATCAGCAAGCTTTATTATCTCATTGCTTTTTGACCAGGGCAGCTTGGTGCTATGTTGGCAATTTGGTCTGCCGCAATCCGCAACACAATCTATAGTTGCTGCCTGTCTTGATCGTAAAAGACAGTATACCCCCATTTTTTATGGCGTTAACCTCAGTGGCCTACCAGTCCTACCACTGTGGCAGATGTGGCATCGGGTTGTTGCTGTCTCTCTCCCCGGAGYCCATCAGGCAGGATGCAGGCATAGGGTCAGTATTCAGGGCAAAGAGGAAGAAGCCATTTAGAGGGGCAGACTCCGCAGCTAGGTAACACCACTGCTGCTGAAGAGCCGCACAAGCCTCTGTGCAGGAGGACAGGTCTGGCTAGGCAAGGAGCAGCCTTGTCACAGGCGGTGTAACCTCTCCTTCCCAACACAGCTTCCCAGTGCTCAGCCAGAGTGATAGTGTCTACTTGAGCAACACAGTCCTCACCAGCTCCAGCTCCCTGCCAAGACCTTCTATTTGCAGCACCTCGCAGGCTCCCAGCACCCCACTCTGAGTCCAGCAGCTGCCCCCATGCTAGTCATTCCAGAGCTTCCCTCGAACTCCAGGCATGGTCCAGGTGTTTTAGATTTTTGTCCAAGTTATGCTCGAGATTGATACTGTCCTCGTATGTGACATCGGGATCCAGACAAGGCGCCAGAACAGCTGCATGCTCACAGGCCTGCAGGAGAGAACAGGATACCCTTCCAGAAGGGAGAGAGACCTTCAGGTAAGTTTAGAGATCTGGGATTATCCCTCAGGAGCTGCTGSTGGCTTTTGTTTGTTTGTTTCTTTGTTTGTTTTCCATTTATATCCCATCCAGGCATATGAAGCCTTGAGTTCTGGGCAATATTGACAATACTATTCCTATTTGTGGATGTTTCACCATTCGATGTTGTCCTGTTTTCCCCTGAATTGGGTTRATTCGGAAAGGTTTATTTCTTGATGTGCTGCTTCTTTGTGCCTAGAAATCGAGCAAAAACGGTTGTATTTGGGGTGGGGGGGGAGGAGGTGGAGCGCTACTCAAAGTKGCGCATCATTATTTCGAGTATGCACAGCTTCATTGACTCCAAGATCCCAGGCTGGCTTATTAACTTGCAAGTGCTTCGTTAATTATGCATTGGTCTTTTCCACCATCCGGTTTGCCTGAGGACAACAGAGAGTTGGCAAAGGCTAAAGGATTCCTTCTGAGGCAGCTCTGCTCACTGTACTCACTGGTACACTGGTACTGGTACACTGTACTCACTGGTACTCACCTCATATTGTACTCACTGGTGGCCACAGCATGAAGTGGATGAAGAAAAGGGTCCACAAATTGTAATTTTAAAACTATGCTGGCAGGCAGGATTCAACCACAGCAGAACCCTGTGCTTCAGGCTCCACTGAAGCAGGCAGTGGCACCAGCAGGGTTACCTGTATAGGTAGAAAATACTTTTTTCAGCTATAGRTTTAATGTATTTGAAGGAGACAGCTGGCTCATACCATGTAAACCCAGAAAAAAARTGTATCAGTCATTTAAAATAATTGCAAATCATCATCTGAATTGGCAGGACTTACAAGTGCTTTTGAATACTTCGCTTGCACCCAAGGAAAAGCAAATGGTGTTGGATAAAACTCAACAGGAAAATGAGAGACCAAATGATTGGACTGGCTGTATCATTTTATGCCGGTACAAGAATCAGACTGAGATCCAAATATGGGCTGTAGCTTAAACAGCATCAGCCATTATTAATATATGAAGTAAAGTAACATGGAGTACCTAGAGCTAAAACTATTGTAAAACTTCAGGTCACACAGGGTAAGGCTGAGGATCCCTTTGCATTTGGTGAGCAGTTACGTGAGAGTGCTCCAAAATGGGCAGACCTGGATCCTGAAGACAAAGCTAACATGATGACTTTTATTACATTATTTGTAGGACCATCAGTACGAGATATAAGGAAAAAACTTCAGGAAGTGGAGGATGCATCTGAAGTGTCACTCTCTCAGGTAAAAGGGATTGCATGCAAGGTATACAGAAAGAGAGCAGAAGTAGAGAAAAAGACCGCCAGAGATGTGATGCAGAAGGTCTAACACGTGAGGTGCAAATGTTGACCGGGATGTTGGCTTCCACAAGCAATGGRCTTTTTCCAGGTGTGTTGCAGGTGAATTAGGAGAAACCCATCGGAGCATTCTGGATGCAGCTTCTGGGATTGCCTGGATGTTCAGCTGCCCTACATGACTTGAGAGAAAGTGCCCAAGAGATGCAGGTTGAGCAGTTCTGATGCTCCCACAGG
>NW_020456044.1:3525-5953 GCF_003342845.1 Nothoprocta perdicaria | reverse complement strand
GCAGCAACCCACAGTCCTTTAAGTCGAGGGTCTCTTTTGGCTGCRGGGAGGTCCATGGTATCGCTATTCCTCCGGCAGTGAGGGTATCGAAGATGGCCAGAACCTCTGGCAATGCTGGCCAGAACCACTGTGCTGGAACCCATCGTGGTCCTTGATCTGTAGAGACACAAGCATACTCTCGTCCCCATGTTATTAAAGGTACAGGTTTTCCCCCTTGGAGTGACTCAGGATCTCAGATTTTCACCAAAGCTGTACTAAGCTTTTCCTGAGTGGTAATGCCAAAGTGTCTTTGCATTGGGAGTACATTGTCTGTTTCTCAATTTAAAATGTTAGGTACATACAGGGCCTTTTGCAGCTGTTCCTGAGGGGAGTATCCCGTGAGGATGGGTTTTTGTTTTGTAGCATAGTTTTCAGGATGCCATGGGCACACTCAACAATGGCTTGACTCGTAGGTGAATGAGGGATCCAGTGCAGTGTTTTATACCCCGCTGTTGAAACAATACTGCGATTGAGTGAGAGGTATATGCAGGCCCGTTATCTGTTTTAACCTGGGCAGGTATCCCATAGTAACACCATTACACAAGGAATACAACCTATAATACAAATGAATACTACAAACAAGAATAACAGTTCTAGTAACAGCTTTTGTAACCAAGGTCATCCCTATTTGCATTGTCCAAATGGATCCCAGTTGTCATCAATCTGTTGTTCAGCTTCATCTTCAGGATCCAAGTCTGTTCATTTTTCAGCAGTCTCACAAAACTGCTTATAAAAAGTAGAGGGGTCGTCAGCCTTGCCCTGTACAACTTGAAATAGTTTTACAACAGGTCTAAGCACTGCATGTTTTACTGCATGTAATATTAACTGCTGATATTGTTTAATCATCAACTTATGCACTTCCGTATTTGATCCCAGTCTGGTTCTCGGGGCAACATAAAATGTTTTCTCCCTAGTATTTTATCTCTCATCTTCCTCTCAAGCTTTATTCAATAGCACTTGGTTTTTCTTGGGTGCAAGTAAAGTATTCAGAAGCATTTTTAAGTAGTTGACTCCTTCCAATTCATTAAATCTTCAGTTGAAAAGGAACTTTTACATATGCAAGTGTTTTCTCTGCATCTCACTGCCTGATGTAGTGGAGCCTGAATCACAGCATTTTGCGGTGCTTGAGCCCTATCTGCAACTGGACTCAGGTCTTCGCTTTATTCTTCCTTTTTTTTTATTTTATCATAAAGGAATTATCATCAATTCTCCCTTTCCNTTTTATCATAAAGGAATTATCATCAATTCTCCCTTTCCTAACAGACCATCAATTGCACATCCTCTTCCCCATCATCTACTTACAAATAGCCTTTCAAACATTTTTCTCTGTACTGCAAGCCAAACAAAACTGAGATACCTTCCTGTTCTCCTCCATAATCATTCAAATCAGTTACCAAAAACCATATTCCCTTCTAACATCTTCAAATCAGTTACCAGCAATATACATTTCCATTTTGTTTCGTGATCATTTTTCAGGAAAAACAACAAATCTACATATGGGATTTTATCCCACTTACCCACTTATTCTTCCTCCTGCAAAACAACATGTTACAAAAGGTGCTATATCTTAAAGTTACATTCTTTGGCCTCTTTTCTTGATCTTCCAGAATGTATATTGGCCATCTCTAAGTCCTTCCTGGATTGARGGCACTTTGCCAGAATCTTGCTGGCACAGGAAACTTGTGAATTGCTATCTTGTGAACGAATCTTATCTTGTGGTGGATTCGTTCTCAAGGTGTTCGGCGGCCTCAACGTGGCGTTTCCCGCCACACGGCTTCTTGATTCTAAGCATGTAAAGAGGTGGCTGCACTGAGGCAGCTGTTTCTGCCTGGTCACAGTAGCTAAGGTGACCCTCATATTCGCCTTCAGCTGTAAACTAAGCAGGCTGGTGTCCAGCAGGATAGCGAGACTGATCGGTCCCCCTCATGGACGAGAGGTGTCCGGCAGGCTCCAAGCTTGTGGGCGTCCCCGCAGAGACAATGTGGGTCTCGGTTGGAGTCTCTCTCCGCCTCAGATCCACAATCATTTTCACATCTGGTGCGTCCTGCCACATAGGGCCAGTATGTGTCAGGAGGCAATCAGAGGGCAGGCGAAGCACAGCCTTTATTGTTATGTAACTTTCCCCAGTGCACACATGTGTGCTCAGTGATGGTGGTATTTGGTCTCGTTATCAGGGTTTTACCTTCATCATCTTCCTCTCCCTTGTCTCGGGTTTGACCTCCGAGCTAGCCTAGGAGTCACCTCCTCTAGCATTGCAAAGGCAGTTAGAAAGTGGTATCGGACATCATGCATATGATGTGAATATGTAACACAATTCTGAGATATGAGTGACATCCGTCTGACAAATCCGGAGAGGCGTCCGGCCTCAAGGGTTTACCTCCATGGCAGG
>NW_020456044.1:0-1757 GCF_003342845.1 Nothoprocta perdicaria | reverse complement strand
TGACCTCCCTCCAGCTAGCGCTCAGTTCCTTTGTTATTTTACTCCCACCTATGGTGGCTTCCCACAGCGAATCCCCAACTTCCTTCCATTCAGTTACACTAAAGAAGGAGGCAGGGTCTAAGAAGTGGCCTTTCTCCTTGGTCCATTTCGTTAACTCACAGAGTTTTCCACTGCTAACACTTGCATCCCTTTTGGATAATATCTTTGTTAGCAGCTGCACCTCCTCCCCTTTCTGCTTTAAAGGACCCCCAAGACGTGCGGAAGCAGCTAGCACGGCTCGTTGCTCAGCTGCATGCTCTTGCAATGAGTTGACCACCGTACGCCAGTGTTTCCCTAGTTTCTTAGCTGCCCTTTCATCTGCTAGTGTGGCTTCCCACAATTTGTCACCAAATTTAAGCCACTCCCCTTCATCAAAGACAGTGTTGGGATCATGAAAACATCCCTTTGCTGTTCCGTATGCTAACAATCCAGCCAATTCTTTACCTAACTCTTTATCTAAAGCTCCCCGCTTTTCTAAAAAGCATCGGAGCAAATCATACGCCACTTGCCTCTCCATATCTGCCTCCAGCTAACCGCTGTCAGTTCAGCCATTGCAGCCCTTGCAAGACGTTGTCGTTAGGTCGTTGGCGGCGTTTGGTCAGCCGAGCCCTTCTTTAAAGTCGCCCGGGACACGGAGTCAGCTCTTTCTGCCTCTTGTCGTTTTGTCTGTCGAGCCCTCCTTCTGCCTCTTGTGCTGCTTCAAGACTGACGTTCGGTCATACGCTGCTGGACCTGGTTCCCACCGTTACTGTAGCCTGCTGTCGGGTCCCTGTTCGGGTGCCATTTGCTGCAGCACGGGAAGACTCGGACACTCAATATGAGTTATCAGCAAGCTTCCTTTATTGCAGAATCTAGTACATTTTTATACAGTAAGCCGTACTCACGACCATTCACAAATCCAGACGCTCATCCCTCGTCACTATCCCGCCACTTGTCTCCAGGCTGCATCCAATCATTGGGTTGCAGTATGACCATGAAGTTGATTGGATAGTCCTGATGTAATCCTTAAAAACTATGTTTCACTTGCTTCACCTAGTTCAGTCTGGCTACTTCAGCTATTTCCTCTATCTACTTGTTCTGCATCAACAGCTTCTTGTCATTTTGTCCTTCATGAGCAGCTTACTGCACCCCCCTTCTTCATTAAAGATCCCTACAGGGTGTTGCACTGCAGCATGCCTGCTAGAGCAGCCAGGAGACAGTCTCTGTTGCTTTGCCCATTTGGAGGTATGCAGCTCCCATGTCAGGGGTCCTGCCCGGCAGCTGCGTCGTTGCACGGCACCTCAATGGCACGGCAACTGGGACTGCCACGGCCTCCTGGAGCTGTAGCTCCAGCTGCAGCTGGCCATGAGCTGCACAGTCTCCTTGGCCATCGGCAGTGACACTCGATGCCCACTGTCCGCAGAGCTCCTGTCAGGCTCAGCTCGTCAAGTTAGTTCAGGGCAGACAGTTGAGTTAATGCATTGGCAGGAGACGTGCAGGATCATGTGCCATGCATGGGGTGTCCAGCACAGGCACCATGTTCCTAGCAACTATATCCCAGGGACAACAAGAAACCCTGTGTGCTATATGGGAGCATCTCCTATGGGAGCATGACCCGTAGGAGCTGGCGTGATGCGTCTGAGATGACACCTGAGAGGTGTCGTGTGTTTCTCCTGCACTCGGCATCGCACATCCTCACCCGCACCCTGGCGCCAGGGAGAGCCCTGGGCAATGCATGC
>NW_020456043.1:3475849-3484708 GCF_003342845.1 Nothoprocta perdicaria | reverse complement strand
GCACCCGGGCTCCCTCCTGCTGCCCACACCCACTTCACCCATAGCCTTGGGAAAGGAGAGCCACCTCCACGGGGTGATATGGGACCTGTCATCACGGCCCTGGGCACCCACACTGCCCCCTGACACATGCCTGGCTTTGCAAAGGATTTTTGCACAACATCACCATTTTGGATGCACAGACATTCCTTGCCTATGTGCTGAGCTCACACTACTGTGTTTTTAAAGGTATGCCCCTGAGCTCCAGACAGTGAACATTTTTGCAAACCAATGCCTGCTTATTGAGGAGGGAATGGACCACAAACCCGCGTGGATTTGCCCGCTGCCCCCACCCCGAGCGCCGAGCCCTCCATGGCACAGAGGGTGCAGGGACGTGGGAGCTGCAAGGGGTAGCAGTGGGACCATGCACAGCACAGGGCTGCACGGCATGGGGCTGCAGGGCTGCACGGCACAGGGCCGCACGGCTGCAGCCGCATTTTCCTCATTGTCTCTTCCAATCTAGGCGCCTCGGTGCGAGCAGCAAGCAGACTAACGCGGGAGCCAGTGGTTCTGCCGGTGCTCGTGGGCTGTCATTTTACGAGGATGTGAGCAGATTGCAGATCCCCCGCGTGCCGCTCCTTTGCAGAGCCGTGTCTGCCACCCTGCGAGACGGGCACGTGCGGCCGATGGCCCCGCGCGGCAGGACGGGCCCGGGGCCCCTCGTGCAACGGCTGCACAGCAGGGACAGCAGCGTGGGAGCCACCGTCCCCAGCCCTGCTGCCCGCACGGGGCCTTGCACCGGCCCCGCGGCCTCGGGGTGCTCGCCCGGGCGTCGGGGAGCCTCTCAGGACCCCTCCGATCCCTCCGGCCTCAACCTGCTAGAGGCCGGCGCGGGGCAGGAGGGTGCTCGACAGCAGAGCCCCACCGCGGCTCCGCTGCTCCTTGCAGAATGTGGAAAAGCTCCAAGGGGTTTCTCCCTCCCAGCCCCTCCCGGGAAGCTCAGCCCCACGCTTTCCTGGCGCCCCGCTTTGTACATGCAAGTGTAGAAAGCATGTCAGCAGCTGTCCTCCTTGCGAGGATCAAGCCCTGAAGACAGCAAACAGCCCTCGTGGTCTGATAAAATCACATAATCAGCATTTTTTTCTTAATATGCTTATAAAAACTTATGACTATGAGATGTGCCTGGTAGCACRCGAAAAGCAATGGTGTAGGTGTGTCAAAGCTCTGCTCCTAGCAGCTGCTTGCAAATTAAGATACAGATTCGCAAACCTTCCAGCACAGAAGTAGTCYCACAGGGGAAGTCAGGGGTAAGAGTGGAAGATAATGTGCCTGGAGAAAACGTGCTCGCATATTGCAAGGAGCTGCTCTGGGCTCTCGCCACGCCGCCGCATCCAGCCTTTCAAATTCATTGCGCTGATAAGCTTATTCCTAATGCAACCATTTGGCAACGTAGCAAAATTGCTATGGATGTGAGTTTATGTCTAAGAATTAAGGCAGCAGCACTGCAAGGTAATGCCTGCTAAGCCCAACTGCATTTTTTTTTCATTTATTTTATGATTTCTGAAGCTGTAGTATTTCCCTTTCCAAACTTTTTGCAGTGGCCACCATCAAGAGGTACATGCTGCAGCACTTAATTGGCTAGGGCTCTTTTCAGTCCTATTTTCGAAATTCACGCAGAATTAAAAGTCTGAACATCACGAGGAATTGGGCAGGATAGCTGCATAGTGGGCACGTTGTTTCCCGTGGTGGTGGATCTGCGTTCCCAGGTTTCAGAGAGCTCTGCACTAAGGGCTGCACCCCGAGCCAAGAAGCAGGATGGCAGGCTGTGCACTGCACACGATGGGGACGAGCCAGCAGTTGCTCCTTTATGCACGGATTAACAGATAGTAGCATATCTGCGATTCAAAGGGCAGCATAGGAACAGCTCCACGATCCCAACTCAACAGAAATTAAATGAAAGGAAATAGTAGGAATTTGTAAAGCTGAGTAATATAGACAAGAGGAAAGTAGCCAAGAAGAACAGATGAAGATACCATTATTTTATTATGAGATTATATTATGTTTTATCCTGACATACCCAAAACTCAATTCACTTTTTTTGTATAGCTTGTCATAGTAATTATGAGTCATGGAGGGTGCCGGAGAGCCGGCATGCTCTTGTAGCACCGTATCCTTGCTGAGGTGCAACGCGGAGAAAGGGCTAGAGCAGTCTCCAAGGCAGAGGACAGAGGCACTCGTGCAATGCCATAAACTGAAAGGACGCAAGTGCCTTGCTTAAATTAAAGCAGACTTTCGCTGTCCTGGGAGGAATGCGCTGATTTCACTCTTTCAGTATCAGGTAGCAGTGCTCAGCTGTGGATCACAGACYGAAACGTGACGCAAGGCGCTGGCGGCGGCTCCTCCGTGTCGCCACAATTAGGATGTGGAGCTTAGGAAGGGCAGCCACAAGCCCCGCACAGGAACCCTGCGGTTTTAGAAGCCCCTGCCAGAGCCCTCCACTCCACTGCCCAGCGGCACTCAGCATCCCTGGAACCGGGGTTTAATTCCCGATGGCCACGTGCTCTTTGCTGCACTCAGTTTAGGGCTTCCTCCCAGGCAGCAGCCCTTGGAGAAGCTGGGGGACGGTGCCCAAGTGCTGCAGGACCCCTCAGCGCTGGAACGTCCCACAGATACCCCCAGCATGGCCAAGACCTCCTGCTCGAGCGCCCAGGCTGAATTTGGAGAGCTCATCATGCTGGTCACCGGACTCTGAACTTCCCTCAACCATGGCAGGGGGAAGGCAGTCTCTGCTTGCCTTCAATGTCACAGCTCGCTCTCAAATCTCTTATCATCTTCTCCCCCCAGTAACAGGATTCTGATCTGCACAGCGCAGGAAGGGGCTTGTCCACAGCAGGCCCAGTGAGGGGCAAATCTGAGGCTGAGACACAGCACTTGGGTACCAGGGACCTTGCACACTGACCCCGGAGGAGGCCTGGCTGCATCTCTGAGAAACTGCAGCAGGAGGGAGGCAGCAGGGAAGAACACAGGCCTCAATCAGGTGCCTGAAAAGCCTGAGAACAYTAGAGAGGAAAGAACGTTATCCGTGAAGATGATGGGAGGGAGGATGCAAGGGGGTGGGGGGCAGTGCGGATGCAGCTGCCAAGCGGTTTTCCCTGGGAATCCCTCATGGTGGGTAAGTCCAGCTCCGCATGTGGACCAGACACAGCAGCGTGCCGCAGAATCCGTGTCCCCCCGGCTCTGCCCAGGCTTGGTGACAGGGTGGTGGCTCTGGGCTTTCGGTGATGATTTTTCCCATAGGCATAGCAGGGACCCCCATCCTCCGTCCCGTGATGTGTGTGTGCCCTCATCATCGCTCTAATTGCTCGAGAAGATCTTTCCTCATGCATTTATGTACTCCACCTGATTAGCAGTCATATAACAGCAAGCAATTTGCCATAATATTCTGAGAGTGCTTAATTTTCTCTTTGATGAAAGAGTTGTAAATGYAGGCACCTGTGCTCGACAGTTCATCTGATTACTTACTTCATTATTGTCATACTTTCCATTACTATTTAGTATTTGCAAACAGCACTATCAGAGAGATCCACTGCCTAGTGCCCACTGAAGAAAACACAGGTGCTTTTCTCARCACTAAGCACTAATGCATTTTCTGCAGATCCCTCTCATGCTACAGTGAAGCCAGCGGTTTATTTCAGATAAATTTATCTTTTATTTTATTTTATAGATTTATCTTATATTTCAGACAAGTTGTCTTGATGCTCGGATTCCTAGGGAAATGCACTCCTCTTTGGGAGAAAAAGGGAGGACACAAAAGGGGAAGACACAACAAGAGACACAGTACCGAGCCCTTTGACGAATGATTACTGGTCCTTATATAATGACCTCTGAATAATGAGCAACTCTTTTCTTCAAATATTTATTGGATCCCAACTTGTTTTTCACGCAGCGAAGCCCGGCTGGCAAGAGGCAGTGAGCTAAATGACACACACATGCACACACCAGGCCAGCCTTGAAGACAGGGCTGTTTAATCTCCCAATCTCCGTATCAGATCGATCCCTGACAAGCCTTCAGATAACAACAGCGGCGGGGGAACAAAGCAAAGCAAATTCCTATCCCAGCACAGCACATCTCCTAGGTCCAGGCTGCCCTCGTGTACAGAACACTTGTTGGTTTAGCCAAAAATTAACTGAATTTTGAATTAAAGGTAATATTTTGATGGTATGTTGATATACACATACCTTTATCACAGATGGGACTGAAACCACTTACCAGCAGGAGTCACAGCTATTAATGCTCCTCATAAAAAAAAATCAAATTATGTCACTTCAATATATGTCTACTTATAAATTAAATTAGGCAGGATGTTGGAAAAGAGAAACTAGTATTTTTTTCCTAGGAAATGAATGAAAGTTCTTTCTTTTGTTGTGTACACTGCTATAAATTTCATCATATTTGTGCATTACAGTTATTAATGACCTGATTCCTGAGAAGGATGCTCATTATTGGTTTCATTTCTTACTCTACTCTCTGCTTTCACCTCTTTAGCCTTTTAGTCTTTTATTGACAGAAGGCCACAAAGATATTTTAAATGTCTCCATTCATATTGACTAGACCTTCAAGATGAGTTATTTCAAAGGCTAGAGCTGTTCAGGGAACTTATAAAATTTATTCAGACGTCTTGCTTGCTCTTCCATTAAAGGCATTTTGCAAAAGGGGGGAAAAAAAGGCATAATAGGTATATTCTTCCTCTATATAGTTGTTTGATTACCTGCACTCAAGATATATCTCAAGGTTTCAACACTCAGGTTCTATGGGAAGAGCACAAACAAAGCTCAGGAATATTCACCTGTTTCCAACAGGCATTGGTGCAGAGTGGCTAAAATAAGTGAGAAGAAATTCAGCTGGGCATAAGATCGCAGCAGGTTTTCTGGGCTCTGCTTCTGCAACACTTTTCACGGGGGATTATCTTTTGGGAAGGAATTCTGCAAACCAAAATAGGAGCCAGCAGGATATTTCCCTTACCCAAAATAGAGCACTTCCCCAACTCATGTCATGAATTCTAAATGTAGATTGAAATCTTTTATAGCACCCAATTTTTTAATTTTCAGTGTTTCATTGGAATATGGTATGACCATGTGTACAATGTCCTCAGTTATGCAATATATGCCTTCAAAGATACCAGCACACGGGATGAGTATCTATGGCTCTGCAGATGGCAGAGACGGAATCAGGAGGCTAGAGCCGGAGCAGCCTCATCCTCACCTCATCCTGAAGCTCCGGCTGCTGTGAGCCAGAGGCTGGAGCAGGGAGCTCGGGGGTCCCTTCCAGCCCAGTTTTCCAGCCAAGCACACTGCTTTAAAGGCACCTGTGCTCCCATGTCTTGCCCTACCACCAGCTGGTGCTGAACKGTGGCCAAGCCTCCTCCGGTCCCTCCCAGAGATCAAACGGCAGCGGTCCAAGGATGCTCAAGCCTGACACGTGACGACACAGCGTGTGCCCACCAAGACACACAGCCCCCTGCACGGTCCCCACGACAGACGTCCCATCTCCCTTGGCAATAGAGAGCTGGGACAGCAGAGCTACCCTTGCCTTTGGGCAAGCAGGGACGTTTCTGCCACACGGAGGGCTGAGTCTTCTCAGCCTTTTCTCCTGCTCCGAGAAGCTCTCAGCAGGGTCTGACAACCAGAACTTCTCCCAGGCACAAAGTCCTCGTCTCCCAGAGCAGCTGTTTCAGACACASTGCATTTCTTTAACGAGAGAGCAGAAATATCATTTTTCATCATTTTTTGCCTTTTTTCCTGGGGCAGATGGTAGAGCTGCTGAAGACGGTATGCGCAGGCATGAACGCATGGGCATGAGGATCCAGGGACGCGGGGCTGTGTGAGAGCCCGCTGGGCCCCACCAGTACCGGTACCACTCATGCCCGATTCCTGCGGGAAAACCCGGGCTGTCGCTGGCTCCGGGGTGCAAAACCGGCTTCAGGTTGGCAGCTCGATGATTCTCTGCATCTGCCATTGCCTTCTTTGTATAAAACAGATCATCTGCGTGCCAGCCCTCACTTCTCCAGGATTTCATCTTACCCACCGCACTTTGTCACAGATAATTGCCACCGATGCTGAGGTTTTCTAGGGTAATTTTGCAAGTATTCTAGGGTAAATATCATCCGGTAGCTTGGGAACATCTAATTTATCTAAGCATACTTCAGTATTTTCTTTCCCTGCTACCTCCTTGTTAAAATAAATTGCAGTGAGTTTCTGGTCACAATTAACCTTTTTTGCAAGGCTATAACAGAAAGGCGTTGAATACTTCAGCCTTCATTTSCTTTCCTTCCTTCTCAGCACTGGGCTATACATTTCTTTGTCTTCCCCTTATTCCTGATGTATTTATAGAAGCCTTTCTTTTTGCTTTTTATGTTCTTTGCCAGTTATATGCCTTATACTTTTTGATTTTATCCTTACAGCCATGAGTTTATTCCTTTATATTCATCCCCAGTCATGTGTCCTTATCTCTGTTTTTTTCTTTTTTTTTTTTTTGAGGATTCTTTCCGTTTTTTTTCGCATCCTTAGCGAGTTCAGCAGCAGCTGCTGGAATGTGTCCCCTTCCTTTGCAACAGGAGGTTGTTGTTGTGTCTTTAAAGCAGCTCGTTCAGTAAAACAGCCAGTTCTGCTGCGGTTCATTTTCCCTTTGAATGCCCTCCCAGGAGACTCTCTCTCCTGCTTCCCGGCGTTTATAGAAATCTGCTTTTCTGAACCCTGTTATCATTATTCTGTTGCTGTCATTTCTACTTGTCTTTAGAATAACAAATTCCATCACTTTATATTGTTTTATGGTCATTATCACGCAGATTACTTTCCCCCTCCAGCTTCTCCACCAGGCCCTTCCTTTTAGCAAATGTGAGACCCAACAGAGCAGCCTGGGCCTTCTCATAATGCCTTCCCAATGGGCTATCAGGCGGTATTGTATGTTTTTGTTTTTTGGGTTTGTTTTACTGAAGAGAGCCGACACACGTGGCACTACCTGATGGTGTTAGAGCAAAGCCGTCCCTGGCCRGCCGGAAGGATGCTCGGAGAGCTCGCTCCCTTGACACATGTGCAAGCAGCAGCAGGATCTCTGTGTCCCTTTCAAATTTACCCATTGATTTCAAACAGAAGAAAAACACAAATAATCATTTTCACCAGGTTTTCAAGTCTGTGCATTGTCTACCATCTCTTTGGCTAATTTGAATTCTTTATGCCTTCATGTTAGGTATTTCTGTCTCTAACATAAACAAATTGTTACTTATATTAAACCAAACTCTTTCTCTCCCTTTGAACATAGTCTGCGGGTCTAGCTGCAGTTTGACAATCGGAATTGATTTGCAGATGCTGTTAGCACTCACTTGATGAATTAAAACTCAGCCTCTCAGTCAATTTGGTTCAGAGATTTTCACCAGCTTTAATTATCTTGTACTGCTCGTTGCCCGTCTTGGGTCCAATGGGACAGGCTAATACTCAACCGATATTTGTGTATTTGGCTAGATACATTTCTTGACTCAGCTAAATGTTTAAGCAATTGATGTTTACATGGATAACAATCTTTAGATGAGACATTCAATACTTTGAATAGACAAACCCTGCAAATGGAATTTCATTTTGTTCTGAACTTCTTTAGTGGAGAAAGATGAATTTTGGCATGTGATTAAGCACATATCTGAAGCTGATCCAAGTACCTAAAACTCTTGCTTCTACGTAAAACATTCAAGGACCAGAGCATTCCCTTATTTTTGAGGGTAGTTAATGAATTAACCATCTTGCTTCCCAYCTAGCCTCCTGTACAGATACGCTGCAGATGAATCACAGAATCAAGGAATCACAGAATCTTTAGGGTTGGAAGGGACCYCTAGGGATCMYCCAKCSCAGCCCCTGCTCCMGCAGGGACACCCAGAGCACGGGGCACCCGGGCGCATCCMGGCGCCTTGGGAAGATCTGCAGAGCAGGAGCCTCCGCAGCCTCCCTGGGCAGCCTGGGCCAGGGCTCGGGCACCCTCACACCAAACAAGTTCTTCCTCACGGCCACAYGSAGCTGCCTGGGCTTCACCTTGTCCACACTGCCCCTTGTCCTATCAGATGAGATTGAAAAGTTCCAGGTTCTGTGGGAGAAAATTTCATCCTAATGAAGCGGATGCCAGTGTCTGCCAGCACTGAATGAGGTGTATCCAGAAGCAGCTTCCTAACATACTGCTCTGGGTAACGACCTCCCGGGAAACAGCTTGGAAGCTGTTCAGTCAGTGTTTGCGAGGGAACCGCAGACATCAGTAAGTCATGTTTGGGGTTAACCCTCCACTGTGTTGCCGATCTGCAGGGCACAAAGCCCGAAGTGAGCGACACGCGGTTCCTTCCTTTAGAGACTTGCTCTCTTCCCCTTCCCTGGCCACGGTGCATGAAGGTGAGCAGGACTCCAAGGGGAGGAGAAAACCACTTTCTTCTACCAAAGGTGTTTCAAGTCCTAGGCGTAATGGGTACGATAAAGTGAAATGGAAATAGGACTCATTTAGTCCCTCAATAAACACAGACTGACAGAAAATCTTTGCAGCCCAAGTTGGGAGCATCATACAAACCTGCTCTCCTCATCGCAGTGATTAACTTCTTGAGCACCGAGTCGGGGCAGCAGGGCTCCGTCCTGATCGTGAGTCACGGGCGTCCCACGGGGGCCCGGGGGCGGCTGCACGAAGCTGCTGACCGGGGCCCTGGCCCCGTGCTGTGACCACGTGCTGCCCCGTACGGCCACGTGCTGCCCTGTGCAGCTCCTACCCTGTGTGGCTTCTGCCCCATGCGGCTCCTGCCCCGTGCAGCCACGTGCCGCCCTGTGCGGCTCCTGCCCTGTGCAGCTCCTGCCCTGTGCGGC
>NW_020456043.1:3453009-3475634 GCF_003342845.1 Nothoprocta perdicaria | reverse complement strand
GCTCCTGCCCTGTGCAGCTCCTGCCCTGTGCGGCTCCTGCCCCGTGCGGCTCCTGCCCCGTGCAGCTCCTGCCCCGTGCGGCTCCTGCCCCGTGCAGCTCCTGCCCCGTGCAGCTCCTGCCCTGTGCAGCTCCTGCCCTGTGCGGCTCCTGCCCTGTGCGGCTCCTGCCCTGTGCAGCTCCTGCCCCGTGCGGCTCCTGCCCCGTGCGGCTCCTGCCCCGTGCAGCTCCTGCCCCGTGCGGCTCCTGTCCCGTGCGGCTCCTGCCCTGTGCGGCTCCTGCCCCGTGCGGCTCCTGCCCCGTGCGGCCACGTGCTGCCCCATGCAGCCACGTGCTGCCCCATGCAGCTCCTGCCCCGTGCGGCTCCTGCCCCGTGCAGCTCCTGCCCTGTGCGGCTCCTGTCCCATGCGGCCACGTGCTTCCCCATGCAGCCACGTGCTGCCCCGTGCGGCTCCTGCCCGTCATTGCCCCAGTCTCGCCCGCTGCTCGACCAGCTCCCCGGCGATGCCGCGCGGCCCGCCAAGCTCCTCCTGCTGCTACAGTCACTGCTGAGAACTGCACATACAGAGATCAGGGCCCCACAGTGACAAGGTGCAGGTCAATAAGCTCTCCATAGCATTAGCTTTTCCTCTCAGGAAAAGGAAACATCCCATGTCCCAGGGAAGCAGAAAGGTCCCAAAAGGTCCCTCGGGAGCAGCAGGCTTGAACAAGAGTGAATTTTCCAGGAACTCGGATCTTAAACCTGGCATTGCCTGGTAGTCGGCTGCTTGAGCACGTGCCATAGAGATGCCTGCTGCACAGCCACTTAAAGACAAGGTTGGCTTGACCGATTTGCACTGAATCACCCTGAAAGGCAGAAGCATCGTGCTGCAGGAGCCATCCCGCCCCGCATCCCGATCCACCAACCCTGGAGGCGCGTCCCGAAGCCTGTGCCGGCCCGTCGGGCAAGCTGGGCAGGCCGGTGCCAGCGCCAGGCTCTGCAGCGGGGCTCACGCCGCTGCCTGCAGAGCYGCCCTCGGCACGGCTGGACCGGCTCGCTCCGCATCGCACGCCGGGGTCCGGACAAATCCGATCGTCTGGCCTGGGTCAGCTCGGAATTACCCTGTATCCAGGAAACCGCTGTGGGTGTTTTCACAAAGGAAGGCAGGACCGATTTACCCCTTCGTTTTAACACGTTTGCATCAGAAACCTGCTTGATATGTTATAGCTGGTTAGTGTAAATTAGCAATACTGCAATGATTATCCTTTTCTTTTTCCTTCTTTTTCTGTTTTTTTTTTCCGTGTTTCTAAAAATGGCCCTCAATAATTAGGGTTATCAGCTGATCTCTCCCAGTTGTATTTAATAATGTTGAGTTTGCCTACATAATAAAAAAGGGCTCCGTTCTATGTTTTTTTCCTTATGTGACTGTTATTTAAAAATCTATTTTTATTCAACAGCAAAACCAAAACATGTTGACAGAACTAGACAAAAAAGCTTTAATTTTTCCTATAGCAGTTGCCCAGCTAAATCACTTCCTTGATGAATTCTGCAACACGAGAATGCATTATACACTCTGCAATTCCTATTTATGGAGGGGAAAAAAAGGCGCACTAATCAGAATAAAACAGGAATATTATATGACATTTCTTACTTTGCCTGAAAAGCTTAATCCATGCTATGTTGTTAAGTCTATGGAAATACAACTCAGGACTAGTGCCTTCCGCTACCTGGAGGTGAAAGACGTTCTGCTGAACACCAGGTACTGGATCGTTGCCTAATGGTCACTCCCCAGAGTGCGGGGTCCCTTCCCGGTGTCCCTGTGTGCTCCTGGCTCCCTGGGCCGCTGACCACGGCTGCTGCTCCCAATGCCAAGCCCTGCAGAGCCGGGATGCGGCTCCTCCACCCGCCCTCTTTGCCTCTCAGACCCCTTGGGACGCACCAATGTCCCAGTCCCCAGGGTAATCCCAATATCCCAAGGTCATCTCCTATTTTAACTCTTCCTTTTTCTAGGGAAATGCCACCAGTGCCAAAAATCAGYGCTGGCTTCAACAGTAGTGCGTAACTCTTCAAAAGCAGCACGTTGTCTATGATCACAAGGGAATAAATCAGTCAGATGGAGAATCAAGTCACATAATTAAAGCGCAGAGTTGAAGTAAGGTTACTCTGACAATAATTAATGCTGCTGCCTGCTTATTAGGCTGTTCTTGTAAGGAAAAGGTGACCTTGGTCGGAGGAGCCCCGAGTCCTCCGCCCGCCACCCGTTTTAGGCTTCGCCTTAACCCGTTTTTGTGGCGACGCTTTGCAGGCTGCTTCAGCTGCGCTTTGCTGCGCGCAGGAGGCGCCAGGGAAGGTGATTCGGGCCTCAGYGCTGGCTCATGTGCAGCAGATACAAAGTCAGGCATAAAAGCTACAGATGGACACAATGAGACAAAGAAATTAAATTAATTGTCTGAGCTGCACAATGAGTATTTGGGAGAGATGGGAATGTAAGACAATCTCATCAGTCACGGTTCAGTTCCTTAATTTCTACAAACCTCCTCCTTTATCATGAAAAATGTACCTGTTCTTTCTCCTGTTTAGTATAGTCTCCTAATTACTTATGGCTCAAGAAAAGAAAAGCCTGCATTTTCTGCAGTTCTGCTAGGGAAGCAAATAAATATTTCAGCACTTCATAAAAATTAATGGCAGAGGATTTCTTCTAATTTAAAAACAAACCTATTTTATTAACTAATTTTATTTGCCCTTTGGTAAACTGGACCATGCATCATGCTGATCGTAAACCAAAGGGGTAGGAGGATGAACATCCAAGGATGTTCTCCAAGCTGAAGCGCCTCCGTTTTGCCAGTTTTGATGGTGCCACCTCGATGCAGGGGAGGAACGTTCCCTTCAACTGAACCGGCTGTGTGGCTCCTTCCTCGAGCGCGTCCCATGGCAGGGAGAAGGGAGAAGGGGGAAGGGAGAAGGGATCTCACCAAAACGTGCCTGCATGAGACAACTTTGCTGGAAAGAGCCACCAAAGGAGCAATTAGAGCAGGGCGGAGCTCTCTTCATTGAACAAAGTCGTTAACAGCAAAATAATCCCTGTTCGCTCGGCTCCCAGGAGCAAGGGAGCTTGGCTGCCGTTGTCATTAACATCCTACTGCCACCACGGGCGGTTTGGATGGATAGTCTCRGCTGGACGACGATGTGGAAGCCGCAGATGTGGAGCAAGCGTTGGGATGAGGCAGCAGCTGTGGGTGCTGCAGACCCTGGGGACTCGTAGCCACCACAGTGCTGCGGGGCCGGGCCAACACAAAGCCCCAGCAGGCAGGTGCAGCAGCGCGGGGCACGGGAAGAGCCCAAATTCCACCTCTGGTGTGTCCGTGCCTTCCTCCCGGCCAGGGTTCGCTCCCCACTCCCGAGGAGCTGCTCCTTGGTGCTGTGGGATCCCAGCTGCAAATGCACCTTTGGGCAGCATCACCCACGCTGGTGGCTCCTTCCCTGTGTCGCCACTGCCAGTGCCACCCAACGGCAAGGCAAAACCCCTYGGAGCACCCCAAGCACTTGGCTCACACGGTCCTGGCCCTGCAGCTGCTCCTCCCAAAGCACGGCCTGGGGGCAGCCCAAAGCCGGCAGCTCAGTGCACGCATCCGTGGGACGAAGGAAAGGCAGGCAGCGATCTTCCCGGAGCCCTCTGCACCGCAGCCAAAGCACTCGCCGCGCCACTGGCCTGCCAGGAGGAACTCCGTCCGCTGGGCGGGACACGCAGCACGGAGCGGGGCCGAGCAGCCGGGCGGCCTCGCCGGGGCCGGGCGGGCTGCGCGGTGCCGGGCCAGCCCCGCGCAGGGCGCCGGCACTGCCTGCATCCAGACCCAACCAGCCATCGATAACCGGGAACGAGGCGGCCAGCAGCGAGGCTGCCGGTTTGTTCCCTCCTTCCCTAATTGCCGGTGTGCGGGCRAGAAACCCAGAGGGAGGGAACACAATTGTTCCACAATTGCTTGTGAAAGCCGGAGGGAGRGAAAACGTGCTAGGGCTGCTCACAAAGCACCCTCGGCCGGGCAGTGCCGAGGGCTGGGCCCCCTCCAGGCGCTCCAGCTGTGGAGATGCTCTGCATGCTCTGGGAGCGCCTGCTGGAGCGGCAAGGTTGGACTAGATGATCTCTGAGGTCCCTTCCAACCTTGAACATCCTGTGATTCTGTGTGACGCTCTGTCCCGGCCCAGGGCAGCCCAGGAGAAGCCCCCCGTGCAGGGCTCCTGCAGGAGCCCCCCTCGGGCTGCACTGTGATGGATCAGCAGGAACAAACGGAGCCTTTTGGCGGCCAGCAGCCGCCAGGGAGCACGGCATGCCGCCCTTGTTTCACCCAGCACAGCCGCAGGATAACGTACCTACGTGACACAGGTGCCTACGGAGCTAATTGTCCCCCATCGAGGAAACCAACGAGTCTGACTAATAGGGCAGAAAAGCTAAAATAGATGGTAAGTTTAAATGTAAATAATGGTAAGTTGTAGAAATGTTGGGGGTTCCTACAACTTGTAGCAAAAAGGAGAACAAGAACATAAGCATTTTAAGATAAAAATATCCATCACTAGGTGGAAACAGCAAATTAATAGCAGTGTTTTTGAAAAAAGTAGATATACCTCAAAGAATTTTTCTCTACTTGAAAGAATTTCAGAGGGACAAATTTCCCATGATGATGGTCAATTATGTTGCAGTTCCTTCACAGCCAAAGAATATTTTAAATGTGTATCAAGACTGAGCTCTTTTAAAGCCCAGGCAATTTAGAATGAAGAGCAGTATGAGGAAAAAAAGCACTGCTATAGTGGCAAAAGATTGACATATTTTTTCAGAAGATTGAAAAAATGTGTCAGTATTCATAAAAGGCAGACCTGAGTACACATGGGTTAGATAGTGTGAAATAAGGCCCAGGCAAAAGCAGTATAAAAGCTGCAATGAGATTCAGTTTGAGACTTAAGGGTTTGGGTGTAAATAAACCTGCAAACATGTTTTATGGAAAAATAGATCTTGTAAAAAAAAGAAGAAAGAGACCTTTTATTGTTTCACGCAAGCACAATGTTTGCAGGGTATCTGGGTACTTACAATGTGGCCAGACTTTTACAAGGCACTTGGTCTGGCATGACTGCGAAACCAGCAATATCGTTAATCACCGAAGTAAATGGCAAGTTGAGAAGCAGGAAAAAGGACTTTGGGGAATCTCTATAAAAGAGACGGCTTTATCCCTGCAGTCTATCCATGGCTTTTAATCAGTGAGTGAAATACGGACTGTCTGGTTGCAGTGTTGGKGGATACCAGATAAAATCATCCACCAGAGGTGGCATCCTGGCCGATTCAAGACGACGGACACATTCAACCACCAGGATCCTTCCTTAAAAATGCTCCAGAAGAGGGACTAACTCCTGGGATGAAGACTGTATCCAGAAGGCAATGAGTCTGAGAGACATGTGGGGTGGAACAGGTGAGGAAGGTGAGGTATGGGAGYTCCACCACTGGATCCCAGCAGGTCTCCAGGACATCTCCAGCCTGGGGTAGGTGGGTTTGGTCCCACTGCGGGGAAGGGATTCACTGAGTGCTCCGGACCCTGCTGGTCCTCCTTACCACGATGCTACATGAAGGGTGGCTCAAAATAACCCAGTTTCAGTGGTATGGGAAGCCCAGGAGAGGCATCAGGACATCCCCAGTTTCCAAAAGCTGTTGGCAAATTAGAGAGCAGAAAAGATTTGCAGAAATAATGTAATTATGAGAGAAAGTTCTTCATCCTGAGAGGTTTAAGGAGTTCAATCTRTTTAGTGCATCAGAAAGGCGATTAGGAGAAGACCCGATTACAGCACATAAGGACTTTCAYAGAGGGAAAACAACAGGTATTAAAAGTCTCTTTAATAGAACCGAGGAAGGTGTTGCAAAAAGCAACAGGGAGGAGACAAAGATGGGCAAATTCCAATTGCAAAGGCGGCAGGCATTTCTAGGAATTAGTGTAATTGACCACTGGGAAACAAACATAAAGGTAAATAGCAATTTTGTCATTTCTCTTCCTCAGAAAGAAAAAGCTCCAGATAGACGCTGGATGTCCAGGATTCATCTGCCTTGGCGCAGCCAGCAGAAGTGCACCTGCAGAACTGCAGCGCTGGCACACGGCTCTGTCATTTCTCTGCGGCTTTTCCCGGGAAACGGCTAATTCTTCCCGGCACGCAGCTCCGTCCCGCAGAGCTGCAGCAGGGCGGTGCAGGACAGAGCTGGGGCCGCAGGGCCGCGCGCCCTGCCTCACACCACTGCGACAGCCGCGCGGAGGGAGTCGCGCTTTGCTCTTTTCTGTTTCCAGAGAAGCCCCAAGAACCACCAGAGCATCAGCTCAGGAGCACCAGCATTTGTAATGCATCCATATATTATCCCTCGGGTTCTGTGCCACAGGGATTTCCAGGCACCAAATCAGGCTAAGGGCCATTTCCCAGGCTCCGCACTCCGGAGGGGGGACCCCAAGGACTGGACCTGCCTCGGACCCCTGCAGCCCTCAGCGTCTGCCCCACTGCCCCAGAGCTCTGCATGGGCAGCATCGACCTGCAGCTCGGCTTCCTTGAGCACACTGAGAACTTCCTGCAGCAGATTTTCCTTGGGGGTAGGAAACAGCATGGGATCATGCAAAACCCCATCATGGGAGCTGGGGCTGAGTGGCACTGCAAGTCAAAACCCCACAGGAGCATTTGTGTTTTTGCACGTGCTGCGCTGCTGTCTGCAGAGCAGACGTGTTGCGGATGTTCCCTAACTGGCCCTGCTCTTCATCTGCAAACCTGTTAAATCACAGTTATAATTCACCATGCAAATTGTACATGCGGAGCACCAGCTTACCTGGTATTTACTGCCCGGGACCTGGGCAGCGTGGTCCCCCTCAGCGCAGGCCCTCCAGAGATGTGAGTAGCCAGCGAACTGCAGCAACACCCTGGCACAAGAGCCAGGTGTCTTCAAACACAGCACTCCAGGAAAAACAACAGTGTCCTCAAGGTCCAGGCTTCCCAACAGCAGGAAGCCCAGGCAAATCTCCACAGTCATATATCAGTGTCCCTCTGGCTCCTGATAAAATACATCAAAATGCCAGAGACTATCGTAGGATTTATGAATTGGACATGTGAAAAACACAAGGCCCTTGGTCAGATAGGTCAATGTATTTTCTTTTTTTTTCATTTTTGCTAAACAAATACCGCAATGCAAACAGCTGCCTTTTGGGGTGGGCAAACGCAGCCACCTCAGCAAGGAAACAGTTGGTGTCGGGTTGGCTCTAACAATATTCAAGAGCATCAAGCTTTAGCATACAAAACTACATAAAGTTAGATAGGTGTCTGGGAAGCTAAGCTGATGTAAATAACATTTGCACGTGTTATTGTAAGCACAGAGCGGGGCACAGGGAAGGGAGCATGTCCCGAACCAGCTGTGCCTGCTCCAGGCTGCGTGTCCAGGCGTGTCCTGCGTGTCCAGGATGCAGGAGCCTGCACAGATGATGTTTATGGCCCGGCCTGTGTGAGCCCCGTCATGGAAAGCCACGCGTGGCTCATCCAGGGCGGTGCTGCTGGCCCGAGTCACGGGGCGCAGCTGGGSACAGTGGAGCACAGGGGCACCTGGGCAGCCTCCCGGGCTCTTCACCACCACGGCCCTCGTTCATCACCACGCACGGGCCACRGAGCCCTGCTGCTGCTGAGCTATTTTTCCCAATTATCGTGCTCTGCCGGGTGGAATCTGAGGCGGATGGTGCCGTCACACCGCCAGTAAGCAGTCAACGCGGGCACCGTGGGAGGTGTAATAGTTTCTTGTGGCAGTTCCTAGAGAATTGATTAGTGCTCGGCTCATTAGCTCAATAGCAATCAATGGCTCTAAACAGCTCTGGTGCCGCTCGCATGCAGTAGAAATCCTTGTGGCAGATTTACTTGTGCACACTCCCGCGCTGAGAGGGGCGAGGGGAAGGCAGCGTGGGCACAGGGGCTCTGCAAATTGTCACCTAGAATCTATTCTAATACAGAAAATGGAAGAAGAAAATTCAAGATGATCCCGATCTTTTGATTCATCCCCACGGAGAACTGATATGGCGAATCTCAGAAGGAGCAAAGGAGCAGCAAGGGCTTTCAGAGGCAGGGATAATCCACATCCAATGCCAGGACTAGTCGCGAGCAGACTGACGCAGCGGAGAACAGACCTGAGCCGTGGGCAAGGGCGCTGAGGTGGAGGAGCCACGTCCACCTGGTGCCTTCGAGAGGTCCGAGCCCACGTTCAACTTAGCTTGGAACCATCTAAAGGGTCAACAGGCCCATACAGAGCATTGGGACAAACACTTGCCTCTGGGCTCGGCTGAAGGTGCCAGCACTGTGGAACATGTGGACTGCGGCACCAAGCAAAGGTCTTCTGCTCTGGTCTGGAGCAGAACTGCMCTAAGACGGCAGGAAAAGCAAAACAAATCCTGCTACCCTTCCTTGCAGCCTCGTGGTCTTTCCTCCCCAAAGATGCACTTTTGATCACCGGTTCTGAAGTGGCACCTTCTGCCTAGGAGCTGGTGATTGCTCTGCCGGCAGCAGCAGGAACGAGTCCTGGTGTCCTGGGCGACTCCATCCTTTATCAGCACATCCTTYATACCCAGCTCCGCGCGCGTCCCTGTCTTTGTGGGCACTTTGGGGCCCTCGTCCCTGCGGAGCGCGCGGGAAGCGGCCCCGCGGCGGCCGCGCTCCGACCGGGACCGTGAACAGAGGCGCAGCCGCGGACACCGCGGGACACCGGGTTACACAGAATCGTGGAGGAATCCAACATCCAGTAAGTGAAAGGATATGAAACATTTTGAAGCAAAGGAAGTGTTTCAGGTAGAGGCCTTAACAGGCTTCTCGTGCTATTTCAACCCCAGCCCCGATCTGCTTTAATGCACCCTCAATCCAACTTATGAAGGTCTTAGAGCTCTGCCTAGGCATAGGCCAGCCCACGGCATGCGAGGCGCTCTGCACAGAGCCCGGCCTGGCCAGCCCGGGTGTCCCCGCAAGCCGCAGCGCCGCGCAACAGCACGGGCCGCCCGGTCTTTTACTGACCAAACACAGTGGAAAGYAGAGGAAAATAAACCAAAAGGCAGATTGATGTTGGGCGGCATTCCCATTGCGGATCCCCCTCCTCACGGAGAGCAGGGCCAGGCTCGGTGGGAAGCGGAGCTGGCAGCAGCAGSCTCCCACGAGTCCCCATGGTGTTTGCAGCGGCTCAGCATCGCCGGATGAGCACGAGCCTCACGCTAATGCTTGCAGACAGGGCAACCTTTCCGTTCCTCCTCAGAAACTTTCCAACCAAATACACTGGGACACCTCCCTTTTAGAAGGGCCAGAAAGGAATCTCCAGTTTTTTAAAGCATTTTGAACAAAATAACTTTATCTCCAAGAAATTAACYATAAAAGCATGTTGGTAAGGTCAAAGCTAGCGTGATTACTTTTGCAAAATGTGCATGGAAGGAATACTGAAATATTAAGTTAAAACACCAAGTATCGTATTGGTGGTCTAATGGTGAGCACTCTCCTTGGCCAGCCAACAAAACAACATATAGCTTAATCAATCAAATAGTTTAATGGAAATATATATATATATATGTGTTGCTAAAGTGTGGTTGTGCCATTAAAGCAAAGCCTTAATGAGATCATTTGCTATGGGCTTTTAGGGACACATGAAGGTGAGGCCCTGGGAATCAGACTGCTAATAAATTTTGAGCTGCAAGTGTTAATTGGGTGTGATTTTGGAAAGAGATGTTGCTGGGAACAATGGAAAAACAAGGTTTCAAAGCAGCAAGGGGCCTTGGACCCTGCAGACCGGGGCTTGGATTAAGGGTCTTCTAAATGGCATCACCACCAAGCCATGGAGCCTCACCAGGGCCTCAGAAACCCTGATTCTTTTCCAAAGGTCCGGGCCTTCACCTTCAAATATATTGAGGGGAACATAAGGCCTTGGTGAAGCAGGGAATCAAATATTCACTGCCTCCTTCATTTTGCAATTTTCATGAAAAAGCAGAAAAAACAGGAAGCTACTAAATGAGATTTTTATCTTATTCTACGCCTTTTTTTCCCCTGCACAACAGCTGAATTACTACAGGTGTGACAGTAAGGCCCCTTTGGGCTGCCTGAGCAGCCTCAAGCCATTTTGATGAGCCCTTGATAAAGGGCTTGAGAAAAGAGTTGGTCTGGCGCTAGCTGATTAATCAGATGATAATCAGCTGATAGATAATAAGTAACCCAGAAAATAGTACCCATGAATGCAACTATAGGCAACTTACCCAAAGTCAATCATAACACAAGGATATTTTGCACCCTATCTACTGCAAGTATGACAGATAAAATATGTACTATAACAACAGGACTGAAACTCACACATGGTTTCAATTCCTTCTCTCTCTTCCCTCCTGCCAAGTCCTATAAACTTGTGATTATGCAAAATACCAACTTTATTTATTTTGAAAAATATTCTTGATCTTTTGCAAGTGTATTCAATACTGGAAATTAATTTTAAATCATTAAATCATATAASACTGCTAAAATATCAGTGGAATTTCAAGACAGATTGTATAAGGGAAAAATTAAGTTTCCGTAATGGTTAATATAGTTAGATGTAAATAACATGTCATTTTGGAGCAATTGCTTTATGAATCTCTAAGTCTTATTTAATTAATCAGTGCAGTTTGCATCAGTGACAAACCACATATTCAGCAGATTTAAAGATGCAAATTCTATTATGTGAGCATTAAGTGCAGCTTTATCAAGGATTTAATAAATAACAGCAATATTCCAGTCTGAAAAACTCATAAGGAGCTTGGCTGAAGGGGGCATAAACTGTGTCCCAGTGACATTTTTAAATCAGAACACAGTTATTTCCAAGMGTCTTAGAAGACAAAAGGTAGTGTCTCCTCCTGCTCTTTGAAGCAAAAAGAGCGTTAGTTTTCATAAAGCCCGGTGGAAAAGGCTGAGCCCAGGAGGGCTCCTCTGGGGAACCYGTGTTCCTGTTGCGTGTTTGAACGTGCTCCTCCACAGCATGACAGACAGGGATGTCCAGCACTCTGCCAGCCTCCCAAAAGGGATCAAGCAGCGAAATACAAGTAAATATATATGAGAACTAAGAAGAGGGGAAACAGATTAGTCTGGGAGCAAGAAGTGTTTTTGTCAAGGAGGAAACATTTTGCAGAAAAGGTGTCAAACTCGCAGTACACCAGAGCAAGCCAATCYGGCAAGAGGGGAACTGCTCTCCACGAGAGCACAAGTTTCTGCGTGAATTGCATAGCTCGCATGCAGATACTTCAGCATCCTACGAGAACGCTTCAGCTAGAGCCTCGTGCGAGGACTAGGCACGGGGGCTACTGCTGCGCTATTAAATAACGCAAGAATTTAACAAAACATTTAACAAAGCAAAACCACAACAAATGCAACAAAAAGCAGGCAAAATGAAGCCTCTGGGAGACTAGGAACATTTTTTATGTTCTGAAAAGACGTTTTGAAGGTCTGAAACCATTCTGAAGGYCTGAAACCATAGTGTTCCAGCTCACACCATTGGGTTTCAGAGGCTGGAAATTCCTTGGTTGGCTTTAGCATTGAAGGTTCCTGCTTTCCACACCCCGGGACAACGCTGGCTCGGCCCGAGCTGTGGTGCAGCGAAGCCCAGCCAGGTGTTCAGCCCCATCCTCCAGGCTCCGAGACAGGCTCCAGGCCCCCGTTCGGGCTAAACGCAGCGTTGCTGGSGTGGAAGGTGCAGCTGTGCACGGGCGAGACGCGAGCGCCCGCGCTGAGCAGTCCCTGAGGAAGCAGGACACGACACAGGCAGCGCGTGCTTTAATTACAGTACAAGAGGAACGGAATTCCCACACGCGGCCCATTTATTGCTTGAGAGAAATACAACCATAAACGCCTGCTCCAAAGGCAATGCAGCCTCCGTCTCGCATTGCAATGCCCCAGACCGGGTCAATCTGACACAATATCGTTTTCCTGTCGAACCCCTGCACAACACATGCCAATCTCGCGGTCCAAATCCCCCACTTTTATTTTTTCCTGAGATGTTTTTAAGTGAGTCATGGCGGGTGTGGGGGGAAGAATTTAATGAAGTACAATTTCACTTTTTGAATATTTTCCTTCCATTAGTTTTTAATTATATGCCACATTCAGCTCAAATCTTATAACATATTTTCCAAAATAAAACTTTAAGTAGCTGCCTGTCCAGAAACATCATTCAGCACTGATCAGAGAAATGTTTTACGTACCAGTAGCAAGATGCAGCACGTTGGGGGTCTCATTTAGCAGGTCTCCTTCCCATGTGTTGCTATTCACATAGGCACACACCCCATCCTGCCCCACTTCACACCGTTCCTGTAGGGCCCCTTCAAAGCCCTATTCTGCAGGCACACCTTCCAGAGCGCAAAGCCGAGACACGGGGCGGCTCCCAAAGCCATGCAAACGCGGGTCAGGATGGGTCACGCAGGTCTCCATCAATATAACGTGCCAGCTGAGTTAGATCAGGCCCGAGGAGCTGGGACCGCTTTGTGGGTCAAGCCGCTCCGTCCTTGGGCTGGCTCTGCGGGCGGGCGGCTGCTGGAAGCCCTGGGCAGGGGAACGCTCAGCAATGCCAGCCCAAGGACCCCTGGGCCTTTGCAGACCTCCTCTGCAGCGCCCACCCCGTGATTACACTTGAGAATTAGAAAAAACAGCTCTGCTTCTCAAAGACTACACCGTTGAGGGCACAGGCATAAATCCTCTATTAAATCACCTCTAGCACAGCAAAAATAATAAGTGTCTTCCAGCAGGACCTTTAGTTCCACATCTGCAGAGCCTTTTTCCAGGCACATTTTTTTTCCTGGCTGCAGCCCTGAGCATCACCACAAAATACTGCTCTTTTCTTTCCTATTTCTAGAATCTCACAAATCTCGCCTTTTTTATCCCGCAGCCTCACAGCCAGACCTATACATTTTCTTATCCTTTAGGATTTCTCTGCTCTTTGCTGCAGAGGTTATTTTTACAGAAATTACAAGTTATTCTGCAGCGTTCAGTTCCCATGCAGGGAAAGACTCTATGTTAAACGTAGGTCTGCATGATGGATAGTTGATATTGCTAAAACCAAATAACTCTTACGGAGAACACCATAAGTATTCTCTAATATAATAGATAAAAAAGACTTAACGGGGTTGAAACCCACACATGACTTACAGACATCCGAATCTCAGGAGCTAGTAAAAGCAGCAAAATCCCGGGCAAAGCAAATCTGACCTTAATTCAGGTCMAATTTCTGTGAAGACAACCCAAAGCAATTACTGCTGGGCAGTGCCCCACATGGAGAGGCAGCTTGGCCAGGTCCTCACTGCATCCCTGTCTCTTCAGACTAAGAAAAGCTCCTAAATACCTCCAGCCAAGCTGGTTTCTCTCCTGCCTTGCGGTTCTGCTGTGGAGAAATCATTTGCGAGTAAGTGTGTCAGGAAGCCCTGGGTGATGCAGCGGCCACGTCCCACCCAGAGCTCCGTGTCCCGGGAAGCAGTCGTGCAGCATATCCCCAGTCCTATCACATGGAAACCTCTGGAATACACAGGGAAAAGGCAGGGAAAGGCACCTATCTTCCAAACTGCAGCACTTAATGGGAAGAGAAGACCTCAGAGGAGCAGCTCAGCAGCAGGGAGGGGACAAGAATGGCTGGGACAAGGTTTACATGGTGCCCAGGAAGAAGGTGCTCCTTCCCTAAGGATGTACGAGGCACAGGGAATCCCCCTCTGCCTTGGTGCTCCTTGTTCACCATTAAGTGCTGCTCTATCATTTTGTTAGGTTTCTGCTCAATGAAAGAGCTGCCAATACCAAACCCATTGATGGTGAGAATCTGCGAGAGGAAACCAACACCAGAGGCGGGAGACGGTGGCCCCATCGAGGCCCATCAGAGCCACCTTGGCGGGCAGCTCTGTCCTGCGCGRTGTTTGTGCAAAGCCTCTAGCAACGCGCATGTCGGGGACGAGTTCCAAGGCACTTAATTTAAAAGTCTTACCTGGCCAGCTGCAGCTTGGGAGATAAAATTATCTAGACATATGCAGATGAGAAACCCTTGGGGAAGAAGGGGAGAAATGTCCCAATTCATGACATTAGCATTAAAATTAAACTTTTAAAGGCAGCCCCATAGGGGAAGGCAGGAGGAAACGATCCACGTGGGCTCTGCTCCTCTCCGGGAGCAGGAGGGCGAAGGGAAGAGCTCAGGACGGTCCTTCGAGGCCACCTCTGTGCAGGCACCAGGAGATGGGAATATCCACAGCAATGTTTATGGGAATAGAGAACACCTTGGAACTGCTCTGAACAACAAATATGTAAAGCATTAACTGTTACATAAAGTCTTCTGTGTTGTGACCTTCTCCACTATTTTTTACCTGCTGCATTTGCCTCCCTGGCGATGCCTTCATCTCACCCTATCCCTATCCCAGGCTGACACAATTAGCGTCGTCACTGGAGGGCTCCTGAATTGTCCTTCAGAGGTTAGTTCCTCCTCGCGAGCAGAAATCTCACCCAATAAAGCCACCAGTTCACAGGGTTGAAGGTAAAGGGGCAGCAGCAGGAGAGCCTGCACGGCCCCAACGCCAAGGTCCGACCCGTGGTCACACGTCCCCAGCACCAACCTGCACTTCACCCCAAACCGACACGTGGCAGCGGCTCTGCAGACGGAGCCTGCGGGTCCGGGCTGCAGAACCAGCCTTGCAGGTGGCAGCGCCCGCGTGTACGAGACCGTGATGGACCCAGCTCATTGCACCAAGCCCACGGCTCTGCACGACGCTAACTCGCCGCTCCACCACGCTCCACCACGCTCCGGGAAGACTTCCTATTCATTTTAATCAATAGTAATATCCTTCAAAGCGACGGATTCAAACGCTGGAGTGGCCCCGCAGAGCCTCAGTGCAAACATTTCTACGCAGCGAATAATTCCTCGCTCGTGGTTATTCCCTTTCATTGCTCTTAATCCATTTAACTTCCGCTTTCATAACTTCTCTCTCTCAATGCACTGTAGGATTTTAAGCTGAGGCTTTAGGAAAGCCTCCGTGCATGGTCACGGGCAAGCCTCGGTTTTGCAGGATCCTGCGGTATCTGCAGCCACAGGACCCCTTTCTTGCCCCGAGTGGCGGAGAGGGGTGTAAACCCTAGGACCTGCTCCTAAGCCAAGGGCAATTCTGCTCTACAGAGCATGGAAAACAGAGAGCAATGGAAACTTCAGGACTTTACCAGAACTCCTATTTATCTGTTTTAACTCTCATTTCCCTATCCTTATTTCATTCCCCCTCTGTTTTAAACGAACAAGCTCTCTAAAGGACCCTCAGCAAGCACAGCTCTTCACTGCAGCAGGGGTTAGGAGAATACTTTAAACAAATAAAATTGCCTAAAATCTTTTTTTTTTCCCTCTTATAAACATTACTGCTATAATATATATAATATATACAATGACATGCATCTCAATTTTGCTTTACTTGGATAACCCTAATTTTAACTGAAAGTGCAGTGATCATCCTATATCGTATATACAATCTTTATCATACTCTATGGGGAGATTAAAGTATATCGTAGAATTGTCAACTTCTAAGATTCCTTTTCCTCCAGTAACATAAAATAAGAAATTAACATTTTTTAACTTTTATGTACAACAAAAACATGGCTTTTTTTTTTTCCGCAATTGCATTTTAGATTCCAGAGCAATTAAACCTCAAAAGGGGGGTGCAAGGGTCATCCCTGACCAAATACGGCCCCTATGGATGCGGGATCAGCAGCAACACCTGGCCCAGAGCAGAATGGTCTGCTTTTGGTGGGCAGCCAATATCTCACATCTTTAAACCACCGCAACAATTGCTACTGATTCTGTAGCTGGATTTAACTGCATTTCCCCACCACACGCTCCCCTTTCCACCGGGTCTGCCAGTTTTCCAAAGGGCAACGAGCCCCCTTAGACCTCCGGGCCTTCCTTGCACCCCTCCTGTACCGCACGGGACGCTGCTCTCAGTTCTGAGCCACAAGGCACATAAACGTGTATAAATGGGTATAAATGTGTATAAATGGGTATAACACCAGTCTTTGCAACGTGGCCCATGCAGGCAGAAAGTAATTGCTTTCAAGCATCCTCAAGTTATCTCTTCAGACACGAAACCAGCAAATATTAGTCTTATCTCACTCTGAAAGCTGCTGTAAGAGGAGCGGGAAACCTCAAAGGCAAAGCTGGCGGCTGAACCACGAGGACGCGAACGTGGCCCCGTGCCGGCCACTGCGAGGGTCAAAGCAGCGCCTTAACTCGGCGCTTTCATGTCCCGCTCTAAGCGATGGAAGGGGAACTGAAGCAGGATTTGAGTTCTCAGATTTATCAGACTCACTCTTTTATTTAAAAATCCCAAACCCAAGGATTCCAAAATTCTGATGATCTTCACCAAAAAGATGGTAAGTGATCTGAATTGTTTAAGTGTGTCTCCATCTGAAAGCAAAACTAGACATCTAACTACAGCAGAAGGGAAACAGCAATTTCCTGTGGGGTCAAGAAGTTCCCAGTGTAAATTGGAATAAAACATTGCAGGTTGCATTTTAAAATCTCATTAATCAAAGCATATTGTATTGAAACATTATGTAGTATAATATAGTTTCAAAATGGTAAAAAAGGAGCAAATCTCTCCTGCCTAATGCTGCAGGCCTGTCAGGCTTGTTCTGCCCCCAGCCCATGCTCTGCTCGCCACCAACCTCCAACAAAACCAGCCAGTGAGTCCTGCAAGCAGTTTAGTTAAGGACCCCGTCCACAGCAGCGCAGCCCCAAACCCTGCTCCTTGCTGTTCCACAATCTGTCACGTCTTGCAGTCATGTGGGGAACGCAGCACCAGGTCCCTGGGGTAGATTTGGCACTGCAGGTGTAAGGGGGACGAGGGCACGAGGACCCACCGGCCAAAGTCCCCCAGGGACCCCCAGAAGCGGTGGCCCCACCGGTCGGGTGTCCTGCACACATCACCAGGGTAGCTCTGTCCCCGGAGCTCACCAGGCCCCGAAATCTGTCCTCATTGCAGAAGTCCTAAAAATATGCAATGGGCAGGATGTTTTCTCAGCCTCACAGAGCTCTCTTTAAAGGAAATGAAATGAACATTACCACCGAAACTCAACATAATCACGGAAATTAAGTGGGTACTTATTCCTGGATTAATTTTAGTGGAGGCAGTGCTTCCAGTTCTGCTTCCCCTATAGATCACGATGCTCTCTCCCACTTGCTGTTTTTATTTTAAAAGCGCTTACTGAAATCTTGCTTTCTATTTTCTGGTGAGTAGGACAGCTGTCTGTGCACACTTCATGTAAACCAAACGTCCTCTCCAGCCATTCGTCCTGCTCCCAGGGGTTTCAACCACAGCTCCATGGCCTGAGTGTGCCAGAAGCTGCTGCTCTTTTCACTTAACAACTGTAGGAGATATAGCTTCCTGGCCACTAAAGCACCGCGGAGACATCCTGGTACTGAAGACACCTGTCAAGAGAAAGCAGGAATGAAGAGGGTCCAGAGATGGGTCCTTTATTAGTGACTTATTGGCCTCCCCCTTAGTGCTGGTTTCTGCATCCCTCTGCTCTGGGCTGCTGGTGGGGGCTGGAGAGGCCTCGGTCACTCTCCAGCATCACTAGGATGATGCTGGAGACAAGTCAAAAAAACAAGCCAAAAAAAAGAAGTCAAAAAAAAAAAAAAAAAAAAGAAAAAAAAAAGGGGGAAAGGAGAAGAAAAATCACCTCCTACTAAGGCCCAGCAACCCATAACTCACGTCCTCCTTCTGCAGCTCTTTGTCATTCGCATTTTAAGTTGTCTGGAGGAAAAGCTGAGCTTTGCAGCATCCTGGGGACACTGCAGCATCGCTGGTTTGTTCCAGCCTAGTGACACAGAGGAAATCGTGACCAGATCCAACCCCAGCTGAGACACCCAGCATCGTCGCCGCTCCCTCTAAAATCGCTCCCTTTTGGGGCACGTTCTGCTCTCTCCAGAGGAACAAGTTGCTCATCACAAGCAGTCCTCAAGGTTGGACCTTGACCAACTTACGAAGGCTGCAGCAGTCAAGAACAACTAGAGCTTCACTACTGAGGAAAGGAACGGGCTGGGTCATTGCAAGAAGCGGGGCTAGGACAACAACAGACCCCTCAGTCTGCGGTTCGCAGTTTCAATAAGCACCACCAGTCACGCATTAAAGTTTGCAACGAGGATTATGATAGCATTACAGCAACTAAATAAAGATCTATGACCCTTTTCTAATTCAAAAGAAATTCTCAGCTTCCGAGTTTTTTCATGAAAATTAAAACTCAACAGTTCGGCCTTCCAGCTTCTCCCTACCCCTTTTCACATACTCACACTGCATGTGGAATTGATAAAAATCCATGAGTAGTATTTTAAGAAGCACATTTGAAAAAATATCCATAAGCCCTATTTTAATTTCAAATTTACCTCCCTGGCCCAGAGGTGCAGGAGCAGAGCAGCACAAAGGGTTCTCCTGGCACAACGTTTTTTCTTATTAACACATATATTTATTTTTAGCTTTTCATTTTCCATTAGCCCACTAGTGTTAAATAGATCTTGAAAACACTAACAAAACACAATGTTAGTGTTTGCAGTGCATTTGCAGCCTGCGCTGAAGTAAGGAGGCCTCATTTCCTTTCCTGATGGATCCAGCCACCTTGGATATTAAAAGCCACCCCAAGGTTGGAAGGACTGTGCTTGTGCCACCTGGGCAGGAAGGGGCCGAGAGAGTAATTTTTCCTTATGCAAAAGTCTGCCAAATAAACGAGGGCAAATTGCACTCTGCATCCGCTGAGAAAATGACATCAAGCTGAATGAAAGCGCAGTTAATTTGGGCTGAGTTTGGGGGATAACGTCAGAGCCAGCGAGCTGCTGGAAAAGCTGCCCGAGGAAGCTGCACAGTCCTCGCTTGGGTGCCGGGTTGCAGGTGGTTTGCTCCAGGTCGCACGCACTTGTTTGCTTGGATTAGACTAGCAGCAGCCACAGTGTGACTCAGATACAGGGGRGAAATTACTGCAGCCTAATGAACGACTGGTGTCAGGCAGGGCCTTTCCGCAGGTTTCCTCTGTGTCCTTGGCARGGAGAGCTCAGCCCGACCCCGCAGACCGCCCTGCAGCCCCTGCCCCGCGAGCTGATGGCCCCACGCTGCAAAATCAAACAAACGGGGCAATAAGGAATTTTCCTAATTAGCACTGGGCTACTCTTTCCTCCCAAAGTATTTCCTGGGGTTTCAGCTTCATCCTGCTCATGCAGCATTTTGTACCATATGCATTAGTGCTGGGCTGGGTCATTCTGGGGGTACTGGAAAGAAGTTGTTTGTTAGCAAAAAAAAAAAAAAAAAAAAGAGAATAAAAGAAATTCAGTTAGTCAGACGTGGCTATGACTGGCCGTGCCACTGCTGCAGGTTCAGAGCATTTCAAAACGAGAATGGAACGGAAAAGCAAAAATAAAGGAGAGGTGAAGGGAACACTGCTAGGGACAGAAATGCTACCTTTTGGTCATGCTGCAGTATAGCTTACATCTTTTAGCTAATCTATATACAATATATTTAAAATATGCAAAACTAAACTGAAGTATTCACTGAGAAATGAGAGGAGGCAGTATTCTGAAATGTACATGAGAGCGTCGCGCTGCAAACACCATTAAAAATTAAAAGGGAACCRAGCTCAACGGGGGAGCCCTGTGGCTGGTGCAGGGCAGGCGCCCGCAGCCCCAGGCTGGGGAGCGCGGCGGGCAGCTCCCACCCAGGAACAGGGCCAGGGCGCCCGGGAGCCAAAGGGCAGACACAGAAATCACGGAAATTCACAAAAAGGCAGARTTTCCTCAGCTGGGCAAATCACTTCCTTTCCGGGCTTTGCAGGGAAACAGGAGCAGGACCATGCACGGGGGCCAGGACCGGGGACCTGCTCACCTTAGCTCCCCGTGTAAGCTCGCCCAAAACTGCTTACTTCCCGCTGTGCAAGAGAAACCATCCCCTTACCCCATTTTCTTCCCTTGGTGTTTTGGAGTGGTGAATTCTCCATCTTCTCCTGATAGTGCAAAATAGTGCCCTGAAAGCCGTTTCTTGCAATGCACTTCTATTACTATCATTATTAACGAGGATTTCTTCTGTACAAGGCGACATGCAAAAATAACCCGAGGATAAACTCTGGCATAGCTACAATAACAAACATTTAATCTATTTTCTTTTATAGGCAGCTTTAGAAAGCATACTCCAGGCTGATTTATCCATTTAATTTCTGTTCAATTTTTAAAGTATATTTCTTTCCCTGCTCTAACTCTAATAAAACGTAGGGTTTTTGACACCAGCTACACAGGTTACTTAACCACACATAGCATTGCTTCTCGACAGGCTCTTTCAGAATCACATTCGAAATATTTTTTTAAAAAAAATGAAGATTTTAAAATTATCTGATTAATAAGATGATGGACAGACATGCATGGAGCAAAGCCATTTAAAATATCTGGAGGCCCCAAGCAGGAATTAATCTCAAGAAGAACCTTCCGAGTCCCATCAATAATGAATGCGGTTGTGCTGCACCCTGGATGCAGGATGCAAACTGAAACGCTGCTCTAGCAGCTCGGAGCTCTGGGCAAGGCCAAGGAGGCCACAGGACCAAGCCTTAATTGCACCAGAATATTTGGAAGAGTGAAACATGGAATTATTCAGGTTAATTAACTCCACCTGAATGAAATGCTTCATTGACACATTTCTTTGGAGAGTTTTGCTTATTAACTAATAGCTTATATCCAAAGAACTAATGATTTCAACGTATCTTATCTCCACCAAGAAGCTTTCTAAAAAGCAGTTCTCTCCTATGATTTCATTTATTGAAGGACAAGAAGCAGCAGGTGCCTAGGTACTGTTTTCAACAAAGCAAGAACAAGGGCTACCAAGTGAAACACAAAATACACATACCAAACACCCACCAAATCTCAGGTTATCATGGGAAACTGTATCACTGGGAAAACCCGAGGGGAAAAAAATGGTTCCTAAGGGATTAGACAAACTAACTGAACAAAAATTCAATGAGGGAATTGGGTTTTCACCCAATTCAAAAACTCAGCAGGTGAAGCTGGCACGGGGCATTCGCGATAGTTGGGCTCCCACTCTCAGCCATTTCAGACAGTTTCTTATCCTAAGTCTCCTTAAAGATGATGCAACAAACTCCAAGCCTATTGCCGCTATTGCCTACTGCTAAATATGACTAAAAACTAAAGTATCAAACCCAAAACTCGCTGGTCTCAGGAGCACTATAACTGCAAGGCTGGATCTAAAATTATTTTAGTTCTCAATCTTTTATTGTTATCAGCAAAAATGCAGACAATGGCTATTATTGTTTGCTGCATCTTTCTCATCAAACATCGAGAAGCATGGTGATGGTGAGAAATAAAATAAAATAAAAAGAAATATCGAGTTCTGATCTTGGTGAGCCTAATTACTTCCACAAGTAGAAGACAAAGTATTTTCTGTGCTGCTATCTCACAGCAGAAAAGTTTTAGATAAGGGCTAGATTAGTTTATTAGGCTGTATGAAATGCTTGGTGGTTTGAACTGTGATTCAATAAAAATTGCAAATGCTTCTGTAGGCAGCAGCACTCCCTTTCGAAAGGGATTGAAAAACATCTCCATGCCAAAACACCTCTCCTTTCCCAGCACATCCAACAGGGCTCAGCACCCCTCTGAGCAGCGGGGGAAATCGGTGCAATTCTGCACCACCTCTTACCCCACCATGTACACCAGCATGCAAAAAGCAGGAAATTAAATACACATATGCATATATTTAACTGTTCTTTCACAGCTGAAGCAGTGCTGTGAGCATTGTGTCCCCTGGATGGGAGGCTGCTGCCAGTGCCCAGCGCCGTCGGGCGGACACCACAGCGCCCCGTTGGACCTGGCGCTGCTCCCTTCACTCCCGCTCCCTCCACGGTAGTTGCTGGTCACCAGGAGCAAAGAGGAACCCAGCAGGAGGAATCCAAGGCCTCCTCTGAGCCCTGCAGAGCAGCTACTCGTATTGGGAACATGCTGAGCTCTAGGCCGCAGGATGCTGCAAGGGCCAACAGGCACCAGCAGCGTCTCCGGTGCTGGATGCTGCCTTCGGAGCAGCTCCAGTGCCCTGGCACACGGGGGTCCCGCTTGGCCCCATCCTTAGCTGTGCATCTGCTGCAGGGATGCACTGGCCCTYCCTGCAGCGGCCGCTGGGCCCTCGCAGATACAGAGCGCCCAGGACACGGCGCGAGGAGGACGTGCCCGCAAAGCCCCAGCACGAGCCCTCCCGCAGGGCACCCCGCGAGGACGAGGTGCCGCGCAGCCRAACCGCGCGCTGCGAGGCAGCTTGGAAACCAGCTCCGTCTCCCCACCCGCACAGCATTTCAGCTCCCCTTGATCGGTGCAATGGGAAGAGGTCAGCCAGGGTCTGCGTCTCTCCTTCTGCACACACGCAGGTTTCTCTCATAAAACCCAGGAATTAATAGAATTCTCTGCCGCTGGAGCCACAGGGGAATTAAGCCTCTCAAACACATCTCCAGCCCGTATTATCTACATAGGCGGCCAGAGGAAATGCAGAGGACAGCATTTCCAGCCGCAGACGTCTCATTTTAGTTTGCAGATGCTCTTCTCCGGGCCCTGAAGTGTGTGTGTGTGTGTGT
>NW_020456043.1:3430060-3451108 GCF_003342845.1 Nothoprocta perdicaria | reverse complement strand
TGTGTGTGTGTGTGTGTGTGTGTGAGAGAAGGTGCAGCCCGTCCAGCCGAGCAGGGTACAGCTGGCAGAGGGCACCCGGAGCAGCCCACAGCTGCTCATGGGCTCGTGTTCACGTGCTGTACTGACCACTGACACACACGGACGGCAGCGAGACACCAAACCCAACGGGACAGCCCTCCTCCAGAAGCAGCTCCCTGCCTTAGACTGGCCAGGCCTATCAGAAATTCAGGTTAAAGTATTTAAAGACAGCTGGTAGCGACCAGCAGGGATGTCCCTAGACTTCAGCATCCAGTGAGACAAGCGAAAAACACCCAAAAGCTCAAAACACAAACACATTGCCCTCTCCTTTCTGCTGAGAGGGAAGGAGCCCCCTAAGGAAGCGGGAAGCCCATGGCCCGGAGGCCGCCAGCTTTCTGCTCCGGGGCGGCTGGTCCTGGCCCTGCAGAAGCAGGGCGTTTGGCTGCATGTCACCAGTATGTGGCCACCRGGATCTCTTCTCCTGACACGATGCGGATGAAGTGGGTGGGTAAAGCAGGATTTTCTCCTGGAGGTCCACGTGTTTGCTGGGTTCTTTGACAAGGGCTGCCTGAAATGGAAGCACCTTTGCGACAACGGAGCTATAGTCTGGGCAAGACCTGTGGAGTGAAAGGCAGGACCAGAAAGGGTGTTTCTGTTTGGAAAGGCTCCTCCCTTCATGCCCACGCCTGAAGCTCGGCCTTTGCCAAGTAAACGAAGCCGGGGCGGCTGCAGGACACRGAGCGGTGGCACGGAGCAAGGAGAACGGGACTGGAGCGGGTTTGTCAAACACAAACAGAGGAGAGAACAGCTTAGTGGTGTTTACTTGGCATTCCAAAGGGTCACTTCTGACCCAAAACTGTTTAAAGAAAGAACTTGACTGTCAACGCAAAGGTAATTAAGAACTATTCAAGAACTTATGCCCCCAAACACACCACCTCGCAACCGACAACCCTGGGCAGGGAGGGGAAAAATGAATATATGCAGAAATCCTGTAATTCTGGAGGATTTTCATATGAGAAAATATCATGCCCGAAAAGTCTCTGGCCAACATAGCTAGAGACAATACTGTGCTTTTATTTTTTAAAATATAGTAGGGATGTGAAAAAACATGTTAGCCGATAAGTAGCTAGAAACRGTGAGATTGTAAGATGAAATATAATACTGAATATTTCTCTTTAGCATTTGAACAAAGATTTGTTGATGTATGACTTAGAGAACTCATAACATCTAATAGGCTGCTTTTGCTGGAGTTACTGAGAAAATTACTACAATTACAGCAGCTATGAAAATTTGATACTTTAAAATTTTTAGGAAACACCAGAAATCGTGGAATTCAGATAAACTGGAAAGGGAGAAAAGTGGTAATCTACTGCTATTTTTAAAGAATGAAAAAATCTATGGGAAATTTCATTTCTTGTTTATCTGATTGCAATTACTTCAAATAATGCAATTAACACCTATTTCGATTGAGAAGTGTTGCATGTTTTGATGATAAAAGTAACAATACTGGCACAATATACTTAAAATTTGACTCAGGACCATTCAGTTTCTTAACTAAGAAAGTAGAAAAGTGCAAAATCAATGCAATAGTCTTTAAACAATTAAATGCTGTCTCACTGATTGGCCTCAAAATGGAAAGTGCGTTGAGCAATCACATCTCCGTAGGAACTGCTGCTTAGCTCTAGGCTGCTTAGCATTTTAATCACTGGCTTGGAAGAAAACACAAAATCACTACTGATCAAATTTGCAGAAGACAGAAGAATTGGACCAGCGATAAATAGGTAAAACTCATTTCAGTGTGCAATGCCACGCAGCTCTCGGGATAATTCTGCAATATCCCCTCCAACTCCATCAGACATCTGGCCTCATACCTTGGACTAAATGCTAAACAGCAAATTGCAGGGTAAAGAGTTGTATTCAATATTCACCTTGTGGCCAAAGAAAGCAAAAGAAAAAAAAATGTTTAGAATTGTTGTTAAAAATAAGAAGTTGATCCCGTAACTCAGTTTTCTGTGCAGGGAATATTTCACCTGTGAGCAATCTCTCCCCTAGCGCAGCCAGAATCTACTTCCTGATCCCACATCTCGCCTTTTAAAAGTTTCCCCTAGTTTCTGTGTAAGAAGTTTTGCTTGGCATGCAACAGAAGACCTCAAGTCTGGCCATCAGTTCTCATGTGCATATCACCTTCAGAAAAGAAGAGCCAGGAAAGCAGAGTAATCCGAGGGCAGGGGAACGGATTCCCATGGATTGATCACAGCAGAGCTGGCCTTAGCTCATGATAAAGCTCATCTTGCTCAGGCCCAGCAAATGCATCTTGCAGGTCATGTTAGAACCTCCGTCTCACTTTAGAGCTCAGCCCAAGGACCAAACAGGGTCCCACACAAAATTAACTGACCTGAGCATATCAGAACTGCACATTCCCGTGGCGTTTTACCCCTYGCCCCAGCAAGGCCCCTGCCTGCGGTTTCCAACACTGGAGTTGCAGGATCCTTTCCTGCATCTGCGACTCACTGCAAAAGCCTTAGCAGGGTCCCCAGCTCTAAACGGCGTTTGATGCTCTGCTAAACATCAACTAACTAATTAAAACCCAATTGCTTTCTCTCCCAGCCTCCGAGAGGGGATCCGCAGCTACGAGGGCCGTTGCAGAACGTGTCCCATGTTTCACCACTCATTCGGCTCTCCTTTTCCACCCAGTTTGATTCGCGGAGGAACAGAGTTGAGCTGCTCCGTGGCTGGAGGGCTGCGGGCCGGTGAGGGTTTGGCGGCGGTGTCGGCGCTCCGGGCACAGGAGGCCCGCGCTGCACGTCCCGGTGGAGACGCCTCGCTCAGGACACGGGACGGGGCCGGTGCCGGGACAGCATGTGCCGGGAGCCGCGCGGCCCAAACGGGGCAGTCGCCAAACTCTGCCCCTTCTCACAAGTCCAACGGTCTCTAAGTGGACTGAAGTGGCAGTTCTGACACGAGCCCCATCACCACATTCCCGCTCTATTAGACCTGCCGGGAGCAACGCTGAAGAGAAAATGAGCAGTTATTTGTCTGCCCAAGGCTTTTTCTGCTTGTTGATACAGGCTGGGCAATAAGCAGACGCGACGGCTGGGGAACATCGGGTACGCGGAAAGCCCGGGTAAACACCGTGCCCAGCTTTTAGAAGGCTCTCGCTTCATAAAACAGCAGAGCTGGAGCATATTGGTAATTAAGTCCTCAATGGTGAAACCAGAACGACTTTCCTTCTTGTTCTCTAGGCTTCTAGCTAAGAAAACTAGGAGAAAAAGAACAGCCATCATGCAGTTCCCAAGGACTGGAAAAGACTCCTGTAGGAAGCACCCTGCATCACCGTTCATCCTGTTACCACTATAGAAGAATATACACATTAAGGAAAAGGAAAAATAAAATCACTGTATTCAGTGCTGCAGTTCCAGTGATCAGGAAACCTCTTCTGCTTGTAAACACAATTCAGGGTGCATTGCATTAAAAGCAGTTATTCAAGATTCAGAGCAATATTAACATTGCAAAGTATTCAGCRCAACAGCGGAACATGTGGCTAGAACTAAATGACTTCTCACAACGAGCGCCAACACCGAACACACCGGCTTTATCACTAAGTCCTTGCAGGCACCATCCCAGTTCCTAACGGCATTGGGGAGCATTATTGCAGAAGGGAAAAAAAGGGCAGAAAAACATGAGACCCAGCGTGCTACCAGCATCAAGGCATCTAGCTGGACGTAGTCACTGAGCAGGAACTGCAGCTTCACGGTGCAATGCACGGCACGGTGCGAACCTCTTCAAGGATCCCCAGACCTGTCCAGGCTGCTGCGCGGGGGCTTGTTGGTGTTGTCCCGTGCTGGGTCCAACACAACTGCGTGTAACACCCGCCATCCATCCATCCCTCCCTGCATCCCCAGCAGCTCATGCAATCACTCCACTCCTGACGGTCACRTCTGCACCAAGCCCTTGATGCCAAATACTTCAATAAGCAGCAGGTACAAAACACATGCCATGAAGAAGAGGAATAGGGACAGATGCAGCAAGGGACACAGCCAAGGTAGGGATCAYGTACCAGCTTGGGAAAGGGAATGGCACCACTTCCCTACAGCAGAAAAAGAGGATCAAATCTCCCACCCATCTCCTCTGGAAGAGGAAGGAAGCCCTGCAAACCTGCCAGGAGGAGCATGAGAAAGGCCAGGGCTGCCTGGAGAGCACTGCCAAAGCCCTGCGCGGCTGCCGAGATCGGAGCTTTCACACCATCAACACGTGGGAGAAACACCTCCGGTCCTCTCGCTTTATTGGGAGCAGAGAGTCAGCATAAAGAGCTGCCTTTACTTATATCCAGTGCRAGGATTATGGAAATCTTTGAAGGTCACTTCTGTTTGGTTTTATACAGCTAGATTTTTTTACTAAGTAAACATAGGAAGGCCTAACAGGCTTACCTTTGCAAATGTAATAATATATGAAAAGGGATAGCTCTGTAGCCCAGGGAGTCTGTGTATGGGTTGGACTGATGATTTGTGATGCTTTTAATACAGTTTTAATTTCTTCTTGCAAATTTTAAGCACTGACCAAACCACACATTTAAGTGGAACAACATGCATTTGGAGGGAAGCTAATAGCACTTTCACATCCTAAAAGCAAAGTAGCAAAATCTTCTCTTAATCTAAATGTCACTGTCCTAAATCGTTATCTAATGCAAATGCTCAAATGTGGCCATTTGCTGCAGCAGCTGCAGCGCAGGGTGTGTGACGAGACCCGCAGGGGTACCCAGCTCCCCACTGCCACCCCCATTGCCAGCCCCCCACTGCCCCCCATTGCCAGCCACAAACACATACCCGGGCAGCACAGACACCCCCATTCTGCAAATACGAGGATGGTATGGGGTTATCTGTTAACAGCTATGGCAAAGAAGGGAAGGAAACTCCTGTTCTTTGAGCTCTGGCGACAATGACCTTTGCAGCCCTCTCCATCGTGACAGGAGATGTCCCCTCCCTGGGGGCATGGGCCACCTTCCCGTGCTGTTCTCCGGCCCGCGCGCAGGACTTGCTGCGTCCCGGCCCGCGCATACGGGACTTGCTGCACCACGGCCCGCGCATACGGGACTTGCTGCACCCCGGCCCACATGCAGGACTTGCTGCACCCCAGCCCACATGCAGGACTCGCTGTGCCCCAGCCCGCGCGCGGGACTTGCTGTGCACCGGCCCACATGCAGGACTTGCTGCGCCCCAGCCCACGTGCAGGACTTGCTGCGCCCCAGCCCACGTGCAGGACTTGCTGCTCCCCGGCCCACGTGCAGGACTTGCTGCGCCCCGGCCCGCGTGCAGGACTTGCTGCGCCCCAGCCCACGTGCAGGACTTGCTGCGCCCCGGCCCGCGTGCAGGACTCGCTGCGCCCCGGCCCACGTGCAGGACTCGCTGCGCCCCGGCCCGCGTGCAGGACTCGCTGCGCCCCGGCCCACGTGCAGGACTCGCTGCGCCCCGGCCCACGTGCAGGACTTGCTGCGCCCCAGCCCACGTGCAGGACTTGCTGCTCCCCAGCCCACGTGCAGGACTCGCTGCGCCCCAGCCCGCGTGCAGGACTTGCTGCGCCCCGGCCCGCGTGCAGGACTTGCTGCGCCCCGGCCCACGTGCAGGACTTGCTGCGCCCCGGCCCACGTGCAGGACTTGCTGCGCCCCGGCCCACGTGCAGGACTTGCTGCGCCCCAGCCCACGTGCAGGACTTGCTGCGCCCCGGCCCACGTGCAGGACTTGCTGCGCCCCGGCCCGCGTGCAGGACTTGCTGTGCACCGGCCCACGTGCAGGACTCGCTGCGCCCCAGCCCGCGTGCAGGACTCGCTGCGCCCCAGCCCACATGCAGGACTCGCTGCGCCCCGGCCCACGTGCAGGACTTGCTGCGCCCCGGCCCGCGCACACGGGACTTGCTGCTCCCCAGCCCACGTGCAGGACTCGCTGCGCCCCAGCCCACATGCAGGACTCGCTGCGCCCCAGCCCACGTGCAGGACTTGCTGCGCCCCGGCCCACGTGCAGGACTTGCTGCTCCCCAGCCCACGTGCAGGACTCGCTGCTCCCCGGCCCACGTGCAGGACTTGCTGCTCCCCAGCCCACGTGCAGGACTTGCTGCGCCCCAGCCCACGTGCAGGACTCGCTGCGCCCCAGCCCACGCATATGGGACTTGCAGGGCTGCAGCGTGGGCAGCGGGACGCGCAGCTGCGCTGCTCGGCTCCCTCGCAGACACCGTGAGCTGTGAATTTCAGAAGTATCAAAAGACACATGGGTACATATATTGAAACTGGGATTATCCAGAAGTGTTTCTTGAAGCAGATATTAAGCCTCATTTTGCAGACAAAACTAATCTAGCTATTACATACCAGAGTCATCAGCTAAGAGAGGCAGCTCAGTGAGTTAATATCTTGGAGCAGGCTTGGAAATGACATAGGAAACCTTTTTATGAGCACAGAGCAAATGAATATCATCTTGCAATAAAGGCCTAAAAGAGGAAAGAAAAGAAAATGCATGGCTGAAGGCCAAGGCAGGGCGAGTTATGAATAGCAAGGAAGCTGGAGTCACGTCCGAACACGGAGAACAGGATCATAGACGGCAATGGACTAAATGCAAAGTGGCAATAAGGGGAACAAAAACGCCTGAGGAATGACTACTGCTAAACAACTACGCTAAAACTCAAGACCCAGTGAGGTGAGAGAACAGGCCAGGCACGTCCTGGTTGTGCCAGCGGGAGCAGCGGGTTCAGGGAGGTGATGCTGCCCCGGTGGCTGCCCTGGTCCAGGACCRATGCCAGCAACAGGAACGGAGGCACTGGGGAACGAGAGCAAACTGCACCTATCGCCCTGCCCAAAGGAGCGTTTTACCACGAGCTGCCCAACACGAGCTCTTCACCAGATGGTGCCAAGGCTCCTCAGGCAGCTCCGCTCGGCGCAGCCGGCGCTGACTCGGGAAGCAGGAACGATGGCAGGAAGCAGGACCCTTGCTGCCGTGATGGATGCGCTCCCGTCACTGCCCTCCCAACAAGATCAGTCACTGTCAAATTTCACCATTATGTTACTGTTCACAGTACAAACTCGCTCCAGCCCTCATGCAGACCCCTCCGCAGATGCAGCGAGCAGCTAAAATCATCTCAGCCACCGCTCCCGTCGCATCTACCCCGTGACATCAAGGTTGGCCAACTTGGGCACGTCCCAAAGGTTCTGCTCCACCCGAACCGGCGCCACAAGCAGCAGCAATGTACTAGAGATGCTGCATCGTGAAGCAGCCACGACACAGCTTCTGCAGCTGCATGCGGGTCTCCTGCTCCGTCTGCAGTAACCACGATGGACAGTCCTGCAGGGACGACTTGCAGCCGCCCTCTTGGCCTGTGACTGGAGGCACCGGCTCCACAAGACCTGCTCCCAAGCTTTGCCGAGGGCCTGCGGAAATCGGTAACCTTTTAATCAAACATTTTGAGGAGCGATAGACTGTGGGAGGAATCAGCACCGAACTGCATCCTGCATCCCAACTAGCGCCGGGGGAAACCAGCGTGATACCTCAACGCTATTAAAAGGAGTGTGTGAGAAAACAGAAGAGATCTGCCTTTTTTTCCCCCCTATGCTTTGTTGCTTAGAAACAGCTGAAGACAAGGAGTTTTTGCGGGTTTTTTTTTATTAATAAAAAATGCATTTCCACCATCACCTCTAGGGAGGATAATAAGGGTGTGAATAACAACAGCCAGATCCCATGGTCAGCAAGGTTAACAGAAAGATCCCCATTAACATGAACAGATGCTCAATTCAGATCCAGGTGTCAAGGGCTTTATGAGCATTACTTTTCAGTCCTCATATCCTGCTCTGTCATAAGCACAAAATCCTTTTTCTTTATGCCTTCTACAAAATAAAAACCTTTACATTGCTTTGACCTTTAGTGCTTAGAAAACTTAAAGAGCAAAAACCCCACCAGAATGTGCTCTTAGTAACATCAGCATCATTTACCCCTGACCTGCACGTTTGCAAACGTGGCTGCCTTCTTTCCTAGTTCAAGTATCTCGACACAACTTTAGAAAAAAAAAAACACACAAAAAAAAAACAATAAAAAGCCTTTGCATTACTACTGCTCATGCGTTTTTGATTCGCATCTATCCTTCATTCCTTGTTAGGGCTACGAGTTTTACTGTGGCTTAGGCTCAGTTATTTCTAGTGGAGCTCTCTAGGCTTGAAAGCAGGTGGARAAAGCTTCTATTTTTCTCCTGATGCATCTACATTGTGTTCAGTGATGRGACGAGAAGACACAAACCGACTTGCTGCTCCGCTGTCTCAGCTCCACCAGCCTGGAGCGCTGGAAGAGAGAGCAGGGCAGCAAAACTRCTTGACGGAGTAAATATAACACTGAATCTAGGACTGAATTGTCCCTTGAACCTGAGGTGCTAAACCCATCTCTTCACAGAAATAAAAGCTTCCTAGCACCGTTGGGTAGCTGCACATCCTTATATCCATTTCATGCATGGGCAGGCGGAGGCAGAAAACATACAATAAATGTCACAATATACGGAAAGAAGAAGTGCCCCAAACAAGCAGAAAGGCGGCTTCCTAATAAAAGGTTATTTTTCAGAATACAACTCGTGGCAGTGACTGAAGATGAGTGATACGAAATGCAGTACAAGCGCATGCAGGCAGAAAGGATTGGGCTACGACCCGAGCACGTTTCCTGCAAGGAAGTGGTGAGCTGCCGCACACACGGGGTCCCTGACAAAAGGGCTTCCCCTGCCAGGCTAGAATACRGTAGTGTTAAAACAGGAAGTACTTTTCTTGCAAATGCTGTGGGAATGCTCATGTTCATGCAAGTCCTTTCTTTTCCAAGCGCGAGGGGCTCCCAGCCCATCTCCAAAGCCAGCCATTTCCCAGGGCAGGGAAGTGTCCCACTCGCCTTGGATGCTTCCTTTCAGCTGGCATGAACAACAACAGAAGGTGGAAAGACCAAAAAGAGGAGGGGGAAAAAATGACGTTGCTCAATGGCTTCTGCACAGCCCGTAAACACAAGCGATGAGGAGCGCTGTAATTTTGGGGAGTGCCGTAACCCTGCCTGTGTTTTTGGAATAGCGGCTGGTAAACGAGCCGCGGGAGGGAAGGGGCAGCGCAGGACCCTGCACAGCCTCTAGCCTGCAGGCCCAAGTGAAGCAGCCAAGTGCACAGCCAGCCCAGACAGCGCTTAGGAGACTCCAGGAGTAACAAGGGCTGCTTGAGCTTCCTATCCAAAACAGAGAACGTGCCTGTTTGCACATCGGGYACTGCATGGAAACAGTAGAGCCAGAGTGCAGCAGCATTGAGGGACTGTGCGGAGGTTCTTAAGATGTTCTCTGGCTTGTAAAGATGCCTTGAACCTGACCAGAACACGGCACCAACAGGAGCTGCATCCCCAGCAATGCCAGGTAAGAACTGCTACCTCCAGGAGCATCACTGCCCACAACACCATCAGAGCTTATTTTCATACTACAAAAATGGTCTAACTCCCATCTTCCAAATTCTGCACGGGGCCACCAGAACGGCAGGACGAGGTGGCCCCAGGTGCTCATCCCAGGGCGGGACCTCACCAGGATGCTGGAAGCAGGGACCACGGGGGACTTGGATGGTGACATGGCTCAGGATGGCTGGAAGCTGTGGCCTCCAAAAGGAGGGACCCCAAGAGGGAGAAGCGCAGCCTCAACAAGGACAACACCCCAGCCTCGGCCTTCCCAGTGTAGTCCTGTCCCTCTGCTTCAGGAGCTCCTCGTGTCCTCGAGACTCACGCGACGCCCTCGTGTCCTAGTTGCTCCCAGAGGCAGGAGCCATGGAACCGAGACCTCTCCAGGACCCACGCTGCGGGGTTTGAGCATCTCCTTGCAGAGGAGACCTGAGTAACCCCTTCCCAAACCAGCCCCTCGAGCAGGAAAGACTCGCCAGCTGCTCACAGTGTTTAATGCCCCTCTCATCTGGAGAGGTGAAAGAGAGGAGTAAGGTTGGAGGGTACAGATGTGCAGCTATTCAAATCCAACACTGAAGCCTTATGCACATTCCCACACCGTTGCTTAAGTCCCTCTCACTTTGGATAACCCTTTCTTCCCAGAATAAGCTCGTTTGAATGAGCCCTGGATAATCCTTCCCTGTAAGGTGCTTTCCAACCCTTCCCTCTCTCACAAGCCTTTGCTCTGAACTTCCTTGGACATCAAACTCCTCTTTGAAAGGCAGCTCCTTTATAGTCCAGCACTTTTGCAGCAGAGCAAAAATAAGTTAACGTTAGCCCTGCTTTTACTGCCGTGGTGCTCACGGAGCATCCTGCACCCAAGGCCCTGGGCACACGGGAARCCGCTGGGCTCTGCGGGGACCAGGACGGACAGCGAGCTTGTCCCTGCGAGGAGCAGGGGGAACAGCAGGGGAGGAGCGCGCGTGCAGAGCCCACGTCCCCGGGAAACCTTCCCYGCCAGCAGCGTCTCAGCTCACTGCCCCAGCCTCTCCAAATAAAATAACAGTTGGGCACGTTGGAATCTGTGATTTAAAAAAAAAAAAAAAATAGTTTTAGTGCAGCCCGGAGCTGCAGCCCTTATTCGACTTCAGCAAAAACATCTGTGTATTAATATCAGTGAAGCCAAATCGAAATAGAATTCTTCCACAGGCTAAGCAGCTAAAAATCATTAAAACTATATATAGATTTGCCACAAAAGCAACAAGACTTTTTTTCTCATATGGTTCCAAGAGGYGTTTCACCAGTCTCTTAGCCTTTCCCGGGTTTTCCCTTCCCGCACACCCAGAGTGCTGGGCTGCCTCGTCATAAATGTTGCTGTCCCTGTGGGCTTCCCAGGCGAACACTGGGAACAATGAAGGCTGGATTAATTTTTAATACTGAAGTTAGAGAAAATGTGCTGAGGGAACCCTGCAGGATGGGACAAAGCTCAGAAAATCCCACATTTTGGTAGAGCAAAGATGGGGACATTTACCCCCATGAGCAATGGGGCAGGTGGGACTGAACAGACCACAGGCTGGGTGCGGAGCCGAGTTGTTCTTGAAGGACAACGGGGCTTTGCTGCCCAGAATGGAGCCTGCTCAAGCAGCGAGGCCGTCGTCACACCTCGTCCATCTCTTCCCATCAGCTTTGGCAGGTGCCCATGAACGCTTTCACACCCAGCATGGGCCGCTCAATGCAAAGTTCTTTCCTGCAGCCTTTCTTGGACAGATCCCTTGCACTTTTCCAAGGCCACACATACACATATGCCAGGCTCTCAACGCTTTTCCCATTGAGTCCCTTCATCCTTTGCAACAGGGCAATAGAGGATGCAAGGAAAACAGGGGTCTCTTAACACTGAGCAGTTCCCCACGTCTCCTTTGCTGGTCTAACATTTCTGCTAACCAAAAAAAAAACAAAAAAGCCTTGGAAATTACCAGCATTGCATAGGAAATATACTGCACTAATTCCCCTATTGAATTAATTATGAGTATATAACTAAGAGAAAAAGCATTGCTTGCATCACCACAGAAGCCCCACACTGTGATTTCACTACATTAGAACTCCATCTATGTTATAGTGTGTGTGTATATATATATATATATATATATGCCTTATATGCTATAGCCTGTACCACAGCTCTTTGGACACGAGGGAGTTAAGCAAGGGTTCCTGCCTCGGGAAGAAAGTGCACCTTTGGTAAATACAGCAGCATTAATAGACATTTCTGTAAGGCTGATGTATTATTTATAGCCGCTTTAACAAGCTGCTGTATAAATATTTCCAGCAGTCGCAGTCCTTGCTCGGAGAGCAATACCGTATCAAACGCACACCGAAGATGATGTTTTATGTTAGCTAAAGGACAAAATTATCCGGAGCTCAGGAAGCCGCTGATGGSGTGGACAAGACGCCTGTCCGCTCCAAGGGGCTCCCGGGGGCAGGAATGWGCACCAGCGGCTACTGAAGCCGCTAGGCTGCGGCCGCCCTGCCTGCCTCGGTTTCCCCGCGGCACCGCGATCCATCACTCCCTCCATTCGCTTCCTTGCCTATCACTTTCAGACATAAGGAAAGGGAAACGGCCATAAGGCTGCTGTGGCAGGGCRGGAATTTGCACCGCTCCTGCAGCTGCAATGCCCCTTCCCCGGCAGTGCCAGCGGAGCAGGGACAGACGGCAGCAGGGCAACCGTGCAGGGTGCAGGCAGCGACGCAGAGCCACCTCCAATCTCACGCTTCCTTTTCCCTCTCCCTTTTGTGAATACATTTGTCTTGTTCAGTCCTCAAGGGAATGGGATCACATTGAATAATCAGCATATCAACCAGCTTCTCCTCTTTCCTTGAAGAAGGAGACTAACAGTATTTTAATACCATCTAAGACTGTCAAACAAGTTTTTGTTCTGTAAAAGCCTGTTTTGGCTAAAAGGGAAATGAAAGGCATCCTAAAATGAAAGTGTCACTTAATAAATATACATGTTTTCTTCCTTGCTGTTACCCACAGGAGCCTTTACAGGCAACAGATTTTTCAGGAGGTCAGAACGGACACAAGCCCTCAAAACCYGGGCAGCCTGTTTGGGACAGGAGCTTCCACCCTCCCTGCTGGTCCAGCACCTGGTCCAGCCCCAGTCCCAAGTCCGAGCCAGGCACTTTGGAGAGCAGGTCCCCGCAGCACTGGAGCAGGTCCCCGCAGCGCTGGAGCTCACGTTCCCACAGCAAACACCGCATCCTCCCTGTGCAGYGAGCAGAAGACCGCCCAGGACCGAGGCTGGAGGTGGCTGAGCTTGCCAGTGCTCTGCAGCTGAAGCCCACAGCAGGCTCTGGACGCAGCCGCCTGACGTTTCTGCTCCAGGACATCATCCCTGCRCCCTTCCTGCCCCAGTGCGAGGCCAGCAGAGCCGCGGCGCCACGAGCAGACTCGGGCCACCAGGGCTTCCTTTGCAGCCGTTAGCCACAGCGCAAGCCACATACAGAGCAGGCAGAGCCCAGCTCCGCCTGTGCGCTCTGGCAAGGGCTGTTGCTACACCTAGACGGAGACACAACCCGTCAGAGCGACGGGCACGGCGCCCTTGYGCGGGCTGAGCATCATCTCCATAAAACACACAGCCCCATTACCAGGGCAGCACAGACATTACGCAGAGACAGACTTTTGTTCCCGAAACCAATTYGGCTCGAATCCTTGCCTTTCTAAACACCAGCATTCATCAGGCYGGGTTATTTGCCAAGGCTTCCTAGCCCCGCGCGGAGCAGATTAGCAGGGAGCGAAGCRGGCGCGAGGAGCCCATCGCCCCTCCTCACCACTGTAGGGGCTTTTCCTACAGCTCACACCACTGCGTGCAGGCAGCCCAACAGCCATCGCTTTCCAAAATAAATTCACTAAGTGCAGAACAGAATAAATGCAAGAAAGCAGAGAAGCTTTGGGAGCAGGAGCGAGGTTRAGCATGATGGAGCGGCTTTTCCCTAACATCCATGAACAAAAGGCAGCAATTGCTCYGGGGAAGCTAAAACACAGGCCGATTTCAGCCCAGGATGGATAGATACAGCCCACTTACAAAGCCAAGGGAAGAAGGATTTTATAATGGCAAAGCTGGCAGATGCTCTCAGCAGAGACAATTAAAAATGAAAAAGGGATAATAATTGCAAGCTGCAAATAGTCTTTATGCCATTTTACTTTTCCTTTCTGAAAAGGATGACTAGCAAGCGGAGATTAATCTGAAACATGGCACAAGCGCTGCAGCAAGGGGGGGTGTTGGGGAAGGCGGCCCCTTCCCCTGCACGTGGGGGGACTGGGCGGCGGGGACCCCCGCAGCGGGGCGAGCAGAGGTGCAAAAGGGCAAAACGCCTCTCCAAAGACAAACCGGGCCCCCACAGCAAGGAGCTCGCAGGATCCCTCTCCTTCAGGCACGGGTGTTATTAACAGGTTACTGGCTCACTTCATACTCCTTCCCGCAGGAAGGTGGGACTGAATCTGGGTGGCAGTACCACATCACGAGCTTCCAACCACGGGGCTGTATCTCTTTGGGTGCATTTTAGTTCTCTGTGATGATATCAGGAAAAATAAAAGCCTGGTATCCATAACTGTAGGAAATTCAATAATTCAATGGCTAAAAAAAAAACCCCAACAGGCACGGCTTGTTCTTGCAGCATTGAGTTGCAGCTGGGAAGAACATAGACTCTGCAGACATCTACCTACCCGTGGCGTTGGTTGCTCCAGACTTCTCCTCACACTGGCAGCTCTAGGAAAGCCACTGGCTCCAAATGCAACCACGTCGGGACCTGCTTGTGACGAGCAGACAGTATTTGCCCTGCGCGGCGGAGCAGGCGCCGGGGCAGCGCTCGCCTCCCGGCCCCGCGCCAGCTCGGCACGCAGCGCTCACCTGCAGCCGGCTGGCACCCACCCAGCACAGGAGCAGGAACAGCAATCCCACCTGCAATTCCGGGTAGGAAAACACGCCACGTGCAATTGCCACGATGTCAATTAAACCAGGACTCCCATTTGCCATGCTGGATTAAAACGYATGTTTCAAGCTCTTCTAAAGGCTCTTAAGCACCGCTAATCACTGCCCATGCAGCACAAGTCGGGACAAGGCTGCGGTGCCAGCGGGTCGCACAGTTTATGGGCTCTGTCAGACGCTGCCAGGACAGGCCTGTTCCTCATTCCTGGCTGTTTTCCTGGGCGCTGCACTTACATTTCCCCCCTCCTTTATGGATGCAAAGCGCAGGTGAAGGGGCCTGGGAGAGCCCTTGTTGCCGCACAGGGACGCACAGTAATTCTCGCTGCTTAAGCCCTAACAAATTCATTGCCCCCTGGGGAGCTCCTCTCTTTTCCCACCTCGCAGGCGCCCTGCTCCTTCCTCTGCTTTGAATAATGTCCTTAATAAGGAGCAACAGGGGCTGTTCAGCGGACGGCAGCGCCGCTATTTACAGCTGTTGAGCGGTCGTTAATATTGCAAATAATTCATATTACTAAGCATGCTGATAAGGCACTTAAAAATTATCAGACTTGCTCCATCACAATGAGGCATCAATCCAAAAAGCCCATCAAGATGAAGACAGCCATAGGGGCATAATATTGTTCAGCGGCTGCCAAGTGCTTGGTTTGTTTTATAAACCTCCAGCAGACAGAGCAAAACTGAAATTTACCTGCATCAAAATGCAATAAATACAAGGGTAGCAAGGGTTAATTTTCTCTGCCATGTGAACAACTGCATCTCTCTTACACTTTCCAGTTAAAGCCGTAAGTCCGGGATAAGAGAGAAAAATAAATCCTCATCCTAAATGGTATCTTTAACCTCCCACCAAAACCATCTGCATGGTTTTGCAGATGACAATTTTTTTTTTTTTTTTGAGTTCAAGTGCAATGGATACAGGGCAATGCAATGCTCTCCTTCTTTGGAGATCTTTAAAACCCGCTTGGACGCAGCCCTGTGCCACGTGCTCTAGGTGACCCTGCGTGAGCAGGGGGTTGGACTCGATGACCTCTGAGGTCCCTTCCAACCTTSGGCATTCCRTGATTCAAGGCTCCTCCTTAGCCTTGCTCAGGACAGCCCTTCCAGCAGCGCGCCCAGGAGTGCCCCAGCCCGGGCTATTAAACAGCACTGCTGCCGTGCAAGGGAGGGCACGGCCCAAGAGCAAGCTTCACATAAAGAACAACCTCAGGACACTGCAGATTAGTTCCAAAATAGTCATTGCAGAAAGATAGAGGTGCAAAAGAATTGTTTCTTAAGYGGTGGCAAGAAGAGACCTCTCAACCAGTAGCCAGTTTCAGCATAAAACCAACATTTTTTGAAGGATATGCCACAAAGACAAAAGGAGAAAAAAAAAAAAAAAAAAAGGACAGGGCTGATTAACATGCTACCACACACGGTTATGGATTTCCCTGCTTCATGCTTGGAGAAAGATCAGAGCAGAACGGCACAAAGCAGGAGCCTGGCTCTGAAGCAGGCAGYGAGAGGTAACTTTGCTCAGCTCCCGACTCTTCCTCAGATCTTCCAGATGAATTTGAAAGAGATGATTTATTTAAGTAACAATTGATGACTGAGCAAGCGCAGAATCACAGACAGGGGAGATCCCAGAAGCAGGTCTTTGGAGGGGACCGCTTGCCTGCAGGAGGGGTGGAAGAGGCCCTGCTGCTGCTTCTACTGCTCTTCTCAAACATGCTCTGGAGCTGCATCCAGCAAAGACCGGATCCAGCACCATTTTCCAGCTGCAGCCAGGATCCATGCTCCCTCAGATTTATTTTTGCCTACAGAAAATCTACATTCCAGACAGTTGATTTTATTGCTTTGTTAAAGAGCACAAGAGCGTTTGCTCACAGCTGCTGGAGCAGATCCCAGTGGAGCAGCATGAGGAAGGTCTGACCCAGGTCTGCACACCAAGCACATTAGAGAGTCCTCCAGCTGACACGAGCCAAGGCTCCCGAGGGGCCTCCRCGTGGAACCAGCAGGATCCAGCAGGAAAAGGTTGTTTGCAAAGTCCTAGCAATGTCGCCCCAAAATCAGGCCTGGTACAAACCCAGTTTACCAAGTAGGACATTAGCTATACTTGTCTAAATTTCAGTGTTTTACACAGCATAGCTCTGTGCAAACACTTWGATTTCTTTCTGCTCACCTTCTCTTTCCATTCCCCCACCCTATCCTCCATACCAGCCTACATAAGTACCTAGCTTTTCATCAAAGTCATGTATTTGCTAAGAGAAGCAATTTCCAGTTGTACTTTTCACCCAGTATATCTTAATTGCAATAGAAAACAGGCTCTTATAGCTTGTTTTATTCATACCATCTATTAATTCATTCTTAATCGCTAGCCTCCTGCTGCGTTACATCTCCTTAGTATCACAGCTATTATTTCAGTAGCAAGATTGGATCATTTATGTTTCTATGTGAACTTCCTCAGCACTTGCTGCTTGTTGCCATACTAATTTAGCACACTTGCACGAGCGATTAGGTTGCACCCAGCAGTATTTCAGCGCAGGTTTGTCAGTGTTTCTCATTACAAGATGCCATTGCTGCAGAATTTACACTTGGGCAGGGCATCGCTGGGGAGGCAATGAAGAAGTCCTATGTCCAGGCTCATCCTTGACTGCGCCACACTCTGCAAAAGTCACCACAAAGGAGCTGCAAAGCTCTCTTCTCCAAATTCACATATAGGTATCCTTCAAGAAAGGAGGGCAGAGTACAAGTTAAAAAGCCAGGCTGCTGCTTTTTCTTTTTTTTAAACCCAAAATAAGCAGTTCGAAAGTTTCAGACATTTCCTCTTGCTTTACACTGCACTCTYGAAGGCAGCATCCGAACTTGTGCAGTTGCGACACTCACAACAATGTGCTATTAAAATAGTCAGCTCTAGGAAAAAAAATGTATTTCAGAAGTGCATTTTGGTTCAGGAACAAGAGCTCCTCCAGTTTAAGGCTTTTCTGAAAGAGGGCCTTGGGCGCAGACCCTCCATTTAGGGTTGCAGGTCCTTGGCAAGGATGCTCACCGCTCCCTCTGCGCCAGGCTGGATGAGCATGTGGGGCTTTTCTTCCCATTTTCCAGGATTAAGAGCAAAACTGGGATTAACTGTGCATAGTGCAGGACTGACTAGGGTATATCCTGGCCTTCATACAGCCTATCTCTGCTCCTCTAAGCCTTCAGCATTGAGTTAACCAAGCTCTTCAACACTGCTCTACCTGGAAAATGTATAAGTCACCAAAGAGGCAAGATCACRGATCTAATGGTTCCTTCTTTTATGGTTACTGGGCAGCGTTAACAACCAAAACAGCCGAATTGCTCCAGCTCTGCCCGTGGGGCAGAAAAGCGATGGAGAAGCTGGGGACACTGCCTGCCCCAGCCAGACAGAGGCGGGAAGTCTCATGTGGAGGCAGCACGGCCTCGCTCCGCCAAAACCCGCGGGCGATACCCGTGTGGGTAAGGAACCGACACACTCACAAAACGCTCAATAACAGAGCAAAGCTCATCTCGCCCACAGCACAAAAAGCAGATGATCTTTTGGATCTTACCAGAAGGTTTTGGAAGGATCCCCTCATAAAGATCTCCATAGCACAGTTACTTATTAAAAAAAAAATCACACAATTTTATTAATTTACTGTCTCCTTTAACAAGCTTGCATGACAGTCATCATCACAGGAGCATACTGATCAAGACAGATTTACAGATTCGGTGAGAGCAAAGAACAAAATTATACATAGTTTGTAGCCATGAACACGGGATGTGCTACTGGTGGGAGCAGCGCTGACCTGAAACAACAYGCGCATCCACACGCGGGAGCCGTCCCTCCTCGGCAGGGGCGGATAACCGGGAATGGGAGCGGGCAGGAGAAAAACAGGCTGTGGAAGTACCGAGCCGCTCACACAGGGAAGGTGCGATTGCAGCAAAGTAGGAAGATTAGCAACAGAAATAGAAATAAAAACAACCCCCCGATTGCGCCCATCGCTGGAGGTGTTCCGGGGCAGGGAGGGCGTCGCTGCCCGTGGCCTGTTCCCACGCGCCAGGCCCGCGAGCAGGGCCAGAGGCAGCGCRTCCCAACGGCGGGACACGGGCCAGCGCCGCGCGGGAGCAGCGACTGCGAGAGGTTGCAAAGAAGTCAGCGTTGCCARGAGAAATCCCTGGAACATCAGGGAGTGAGGGGTTTGAGCAGTGAGCTCTGTCCTCCCCYTGCAAAGGGTGCAATACATTTCAGTTTCGCTTCTCTTCTAGAAAGTTTCCCCCCCGACCTTTCCTTCCCCCACTGCACACACCGTGAGGAGCATCAGCCAGGCTGTGCTGGCTCCTCCGAAGGGCTGCTGAAAAGGACCAGACAAAAGCGCTTTGTTCCCACTGGGACAGGGGGGRAAAAGCCATTCACTTCTCCCTAGGCTCGCCAGGGTGTGTGGGGGGTGATTTTTAACACAGCAACCCCCACTTAGCGAGTTTGCCATCATACCTCCTCCCCAAGGTAGGCTGACCATAACCCAAGTGCAGTTAGTTTGTCAATAACAGGGAAAGCAAAGTGGACACTTGGAAAAGCAAACGCAAAAGCAAAGGAAAAGCTGGATCCACCTCATTCACACCAATGCGGGCTCAGAGATGGGGAGAGTGACCCAGCTAAACCAGAGAAGATTGTAACACATGAAGACCCCTCTCCTACTGATCTGGACTTTTAATATAGCCACTATATRCAATTTGTATACATTTCCTGAGTCTAAGAAAAAGCATGTCTGCAGCTCTGTTTTGGTGCTTGATTTCCAGGCACTAACCAAAGCTGATTTTTCTTTTAACCACAGCCCCAAACAGGCATTTGCACATCACTTGCTCGCTGAYCCTTGCACTAAGGTATTTCAGTACTTTCCAACAAATACTGATGAAATGGTCTATCAAAGCCAAGAACTCAGGTGCTTGACCTGGACCACACATCTACCCAGGTATTTCATGACCAGAGATAATATATATAGAATTTAGAATGTTCAAGGTTGGAAGGGACCTCTAGAGATCATCTAGTCCAACCTTCCTGCTCAAGCAGGCACACCTACAGCATGTGGCACAGGGTGGCATCCAGGCGGGTTTTGAAGACCTCCAGAGTAGGAGACTCCACAGCCTCCCTGGGCAGCCTGTTCCACTGCTCTGTCACCCTCACAGTAAAGAAGTTGCTCCTCACCTGGAGACGGAACTTCYTGTGCTTCAGCTTGTGGCCATTACCCCTCGTCCTATCGCTGGCCACCAGTGAGAACAGCYTGTCCCCTTCCTCCCTGCATTCTCCYTTCCTGAACTTATACATATTAATCATATCCCCTCTGAGCCGYCTCTTCTCCAGAGAAAACAGGCCCAGCTCRCTCAGCCTCTCTTCATACGAGAGATGTTCCATTCCCTTAATCATCCTGGTTGCCCTAAGCTAGTGCAAGGATGGAGAAGAGTGCTGTATGCTACACTGAACCACCCAATGAGTGCTTTTTAATTATGGCTTAATTTTGCCTCCCAAAGATATTGAGACCATCTCAATAGCTGAACAAATTTTAAATTGCTTCGGAGAACAAAAACTAGACATTTTTAAATGCCTCACTTTACAGGGCTAACTTTAGACAACTTTGGAAATTTTTCTTTCGGCTTATTGATAAAGATTGGTTTAACTGACCCTTTAAAGTTAGCACTGCTCCCAGACTTCTGGATCTGTGGGTGTCTGAAGGTGCCTACCACTTCGTGAGTTTGGAGTTCTCCTTTGACCCCTGTCTCGAGAGATACCTCAACACCAGCAGAGACCAGGCACGCGAAGCCTCTCATTACAACCCCTGAAAACGCCACCAGCTTCAGCTATAGCTCTAGAGAAGCTTGTTCACACAGAACAAGAAGCCAGCAAGCAGATTTAGACCAACAGGGCCCTGGAAACACTGTTTTGGTGGTTGGCTAGACCTCACAAGGACACAAAGGTGTCACCTGCTCACAATGAGAACATTGAGCATGACCAGCGATGAGGACAAGGAAGAGGCTTCTCCAGGGAAATTTAAAGCTGGAGATGCATTCACAGGCAAGTAATCACTGTTAATGAGATCTGCATATAGACTCAAGTTTTAGCTTTATGAGAATGCCTTCTTGAATATCAACATTATGAATGGTTTTTGTTACAACTGCAAGAGTAGAAATACTAATTTTATACATCACAGCCTGGCTGCACCAGAGAAGCTGAATAGCCACAATTTTCTAAAACTTCTATTTTTTTGTGCTTCTTGTAAACATGCTAGGGAGGTRAAAATGTATGTAGCTTGCTAGTGTACTGCACTAAAATACAAAAAGAACTAAAAGAAATTCCAAGATGAACAATAAATATTCATGGTGATTAAAATGCATCTAATCACTCCCACAGAGTTGGCATCGAGTAACTTTTCGATTCAGTATAAATTCAAGATAATTTGGGACTTGAAATAAGAATCTTGAAAGTATATTTTTAAAAAGTGCCCATATGTCCTTTTAGAGGTGGGAAAGGAGACAGAAGGTGGAGAAGTGCCCGGCAAGGCCACACTGGARGCTCTCCTCGCTGCTCGGAAGCGGGAGGAGATGCTCAGGAGCCCCGACCTGCGGCCACGGGCTCATCCCTGCCGGGACGCTGGGTGCACACGCACACGCCA
>NW_020456043.1:3399921-3429462 GCF_003342845.1 Nothoprocta perdicaria | reverse complement strand
GCAGGGCCCCAGCAGGCAGGGCAGCAGCAGGCAGCTCGCCCTGCCGGACGCTGGGCGCTGCACTGGGCGCACACGCCAGCCCAGCCGGGGGGACACGGTGCAGGGCCCCAGCAGGCAGGGCAGCAGCAGGCAGCTCGCCGCCTTCCCGCAGCATGGCRCATTCCCCAGCGCCCCTTTGCCTCATTACACGCTCCTACTGATCCTGCACCACCCTGCTTTTGATGCTTGTAAAGATTTTTCATAAACGATCAGCTCGAGTTTTACCTACATTATCTATTTATTACCTCTGAAAGTCTTCCCAGTCCTCTGGGTCTCCTACCAGCAGCACCTTGCTGCGGCTCCCGGGCTTTCCTCATTTCACAATTTCTCTGCTTTCTAAATGCCGCTCTTTACGCTACAAAAGCCTCCTTAACGTCCCCACTGAGCCGTGCAGGGTTTCATTTGCAGGCTTTGCTTTCTTGGGTGGTTTTCATACACAGTTAACTTATCAACATAACACAATATCTCTTAAATGGGCTGCAAGGTGGACACAAGCAACATACTATTTCATAATAGCAGAACAACAAATTTTACCATTATAAACAGGAAAATCATAGATGAATAATAAAAACAGGAAATATAACTTAAAACAGAATACAAAAGCTGAAAATAAAATGCAAGTGGGCACCAGCAAGCTACTGAGGACAAACCCTCTCTTGAGGTAGAGAGAACTTGCCATGAGAGAACTTCGGGTAGAGAGAATTTGCCCAAGTCTTACCAAGAAGCCAAGCAAGTCTATAGTATGAATGATGCAGGAAACAAAACCATCAGTTTAAGGAAAATAGGTAAAACAAACAAGGTTATWATAAAGTCATCTCCATGGAGAACAAGTTTAAATCCACAAGCTYGTCACTTCAACCATGAAATCCTTCACAGCATGGCAATACACACCTCATACACACATCAACGTAAAGCAGTAATTCAGCAGGAGATCGCTTGATATCATGTGTTTTCATACAATACATATCATTATGTAAAGATTAATGATAAAACTAGAAGAGGAAATAGAGTTCAGTTTAGACGTGTTTTCGGGTAGCGCGTCCCGCTGACCAGAGGGGCCCTCATTGATGTCCCTCCGCTCATACAGCCGCGCAAGGCCTTTCTGATGAAGTCAGAGCGCTGTATTTTACCTCCCCTGGCACAGCAGAAGTATCCAGGAGTYATTAAACGCAATTGTCCCCTGCTCCCTGAGTTCGTTCACTACTGCAGGAGAATCAACATGGGCTCCTCCCTCAGCAGCAAAATTCAGGTTTACTGTACTCAAAAACATGTCTTAAATAGAAGGGGATGGGGAATCACTTCATTGCATTTTAAATTCAAACTTACCTAAATTTCAGCGGGGAAGTTATKGCTGAAAAGGGCATAGGAGAAGTAGGGCACAGCCATCCAAAACCCTGCACGTGGTCACAGGGAGGCACCACGCAGCCAGACCGGCTCTTTGCAGGCCCTCGGTCCCATCCTCCTCCTCCTCAAGCAATGTTTCTTCCGATATCATTCGGAGCAAGTTTTGCAAATTTTTAAGGATTTAAAAAAATAATAAATAAATAAATCACCCTATCTTGCAGCATGATGCGCTCCCCTGCAAGGCCCGGAGAAGCGGCACACGCGGGGTCCGGGGGCCGGGTCTGTGTGAGAGCTGCTTTCTGACCGCCCGGCCGCCCCTCGCCCACCACAACCCCCACCTCCCCGGCCCAAAGGGCAGGCCCATTCACCAGTTTGCGCCCTGCCCCACCCCCTCGCAGGGAAGAGGCGCAAAACGCCGCTTTTCTGAGCGGCAACGAAGCAAAGCCGGTTAACGGAGGGCAGCGCTCCCCCGGGGCTGCGCGCACGCCGGGCTCCGTGGGCCGGCCCGCACAAGGAGCAGCACCCAGGAGCACCCTGCTCGCTCCTGCACAGCGGAGGACTTGGCTGCGAGAGGGGCATCCTACCGTGCTTTATCTCACTTTAGCCACACGTGATCATGGTTCTTGTTGCAGGGAAAGCCAGCCCAGGTGTGGCTGCTCAAARCTCGCCCCGGCTCCGAGAGCACAGCACGGATTTAATGACTCACCATGCCGAATAACTTCCATTTAAGGTGTCACAATCATTTCCCCCACGGATTTTTAGAAATAAGGCTGCTGCATTCCTGAACTCGGGGGCGAGCTTTGCACGGGCTCCCCTGCCCCTCTCCCCCTGCAGCTGCTCGAACACACAGCCAGCCCCCAACTAACAGCTCCCGGTTTCTGGGCTTCTTCTCAAAGTCACTTTAAACTAAAGCGAATCAGTCTCAACAATCCCMGACTCCCCTGCCATCATCCCCAAAACAGCTCAAAATACGGAGTAACAGCCATGAGATACCCTTGCACATCCATGAAGCTGCTCTCTCGCACCACGGTCAGGAGCAGCCAGCAGCTCCCTGCCTTTCTCCACGTGTGCTCCAGGGAAAGGACAGGAGGGTTCTCCTCATTCCCCACCACCTCCAGCTCCAAAGGGCCCCCAGCGGCACCGAGTCCTCCTCAGCAGGACACATTCACATCAGACAGTGCCTCGTGAAGACCTGCTAACTTTGCTAGAYTGACTTTAAACAATTACGCTAGATTTATTGCAGCTGCTGCTTTTCTTCAGCTTAAGAGCTGCAGTTAGCATTTCTTTATCATTCAAGAAACTCTCCCCCCTGCCCAACTCCTTTCAAAATCCCTCATTTATTTGTTTGACCTGTAGCACAGAGGCTGCATGATCAGGTTTTTCCTTGGTTGCTTTGGATCCTGTATAGGTCTAAATTTTTTTTTGCGTTGCTGCAAAACTGAGCCAGTTCAACAAGCTTAACAGAAGCCAAGGGGACACAAAGGTGACAAATGTTTCTAATTCGGCAGCTCAGAGSGTCTTTGGGCCCAACTGCATCTTCGGAAGCTTTTGCAGCATGTGCACAAACACTTTTGGAAATGTAGGGCTCTTCAGTGAATTGTTTTAAAAAGCAAATTAAAAGGATTAATTTGGGAACAAAAGGACATATTTTAATTGCTCTTAGATGCTTCAAGGCATGTTTCATGGGACTATTAATGAAGTGCCCCAAGGGAATGAAGCCACCAACATATCACATTCAAGACAAGGATTAATGACCCCATAAAGTATTCCCTGGTGTACCTTAAAGCTAAACTGAGAATATTTATAAATTAAAATTAACATTCCCCAGCCTCCTACTGGCAGGAGCTCTATTGCTGAAGGAGAAATTAGTGACAGCCTTAAAACAAACAAACAAATCCAGCCAAAGCAGAATCAACCCAAACCAGCAAACATCAGAGCCGGAGCTCGCAGGACGCTTCCTTGTCCATCAAGTCCCGTGACTGGGAAATGGCAGATGGAAGTTGGCTAGTACTAAACTTGTTATTTTGGAACTTGTTCAGGAGACACAGCATAATGCAGTGTTGATGTTGATGCTGTGCTGACAGTCCTCTGACCTTGCAAAATTTCAAAGAAGAAAAAATGCAGGGCCAGGGACTCMACTGCCTGGKTTTTGGTTTTTTTTTTTTTTTTTTAATGATAGGCCAGGGAAGATTGAAAGAGCAGCACTTAACCATGTATCAATCATCGTGTTTCGCTGCCTTTGCAGCAGAGAAAAAGAGCTTGATAAATGACAGTATTTTTAAATTTACCCAATCAAAATGTGCTTTAGCCTAAAACTCTAATGCTAAAATCTCATGTTTGCACACATTGTTTTGACAAGGAAAATCACATGTTTTGCAGAATGTGCTTCACCAAGACAAAATCCACTGAAGTCAGTAGAAGGAAAACTCATATTGAAGCTGCCTGTTCCAAGTGCGGGCTGGCCAGATGGCAATTTGGTTTCCCAAAAAATGCTGGTGTTGTAAATATGGGTAAATACACATCTCCGTGCCAGGAATGGGGACTCCGTGGCCCCCCTCCCATGGCTGGATGTACCCTGCAAAGGCATTTTGCTTGGTATTAGGTAGCTGTAAGTCTGCAGTATAGCCCAGGGGGTATCAGAGAGCTGCAAGACTGGGGTACAGCTCAGAGGGCAATGATCTTGTGTAATAATAATAATAATAACAATAATAATAATTTTCTCCAAGAGCCCAAGGCGGAAGACACAGCTGTAGGATGGAAATCAAGAAGAATCAATATTTTTTCAAGGGTTGTATTTTTATATATTTTTATACATATATATATATATACACACACATAGCAAGCCTCTTGGAAAAACCTACTGGCCAATAGCTTTTAAGAATAATAAGCTATTTATAATAAAATTGACTATTGGGAATTCTGACTCAGCCGCGCTGTTCAGTTCAGCGTGATTGGGCACCCCTGCGTCCCTGGGAGCAGGATGCAGCAGAGCCATGCGACTTGTGCCCCGTCCCATCGCGCGCTGCACCCCAAAGGCCCCACGCTGTGTGCAGCAGACCCAGAAGCACGGGTGAGCAACAGGATTTCACATTTCTGTGTCTTCTGCATTCTCATCCTGTAGAGATTTTGCTCATTTTGCCAAGGAATGCAGTTGGTAAGATGCCTCCTTATTGCTAAATTGTTTATAGCAGTTAAACAACATCCACTGTGCTATATATTATTGGGAGGGAATTAAAGGTGCCCAAACAGGTAATCTTAAAAGAAACATCAACTAAAGGAAAGGAGATTAACCCTAGAGGGGAAGTTGGGGATCTCCTGAGTTGCATTTCCACTAAAGGTGAGAGGTTCTGTCAAAAGAGAGAGAAGCAAATGCAAGGGATGGAAGCAAAGCTGGTGCAACGGAACAGTAACACCCTATAGGCACCGGGTGCTGCAGCCTGAATTCTGCAGGAAACAGGAGGGCCAGTGCAGAAACCTTCTTACTTTGACCATAGTCACCATAGTCTAAACCTGGGGTCAGATCTGTGCATTGCACATGTTCTTCCCCGGATACAGACTTGGGATGCTGGGAGGAGCAATGGCCATAAGGCATCCATCCATCCATCCATCCATCCATCCATCCATCCATCCATCCATCCCTCCATCCATCTGTCCATCCGTCCGTCTGTCCTGCTGCCATGGACAAATGCACGTCCCTTTGATAAGGTCAGGTTCACACTGGGAATTTTCACAGCCTGCAAAAATCTGTAAGCGAAATCCCACTAAGTAATCTAGCGCCTTATTAAGGCTCTACCGCTATACATTTCAGTGACCTTAATCGGTGAAGGTCCTTAAAAAATGATAGAAAATTACACATATGCGCAGCTGCCTTAATGAGGCGCTTGTGTGGCCGGTGGTGTGCAGCGCTCTGCTCTCCACGACCTTGAGGCTCTAATTTCTTAGGTGATAATGAGACGTAACCTACGCATTTTACAGCCAAGAGTGTGGTAATGGAGAGAGATTCTTCTCACCTCGGGAAGCTTTATTCTCATTTAATACATAACAACCAGAAAATGATCTTGGATTTCACACCTCCTCCGTGCTATCATAGTCTGTAACAGTGCTGCAAACTCCCGCTTCGATCTAGTTCCTTATTTCTTCAAAAGATTCCTTGTTTGAGGAAAGAACAGACGAGGAGGAAAGCTTCTTCTCAGGAGAAAAGTGCACGAGAAGAAACAGAATCATTGGAATCTATTTGTTTTTTTTTTAAATGATAAAGTTTTTTTTTTTTTAGTATTCATTCTAAAGCTGTTGTTGCTTTCAAAGGGGGAAGACAGTTGCATATTTTTCAATGTGAAACATATGCAAACACATGGCTTAGTAAATAGTCAAAATGTTTTAAAAACTTCACAACATGTTTGGAAAATCATAGAATMATTATAGTTGGAAAAGACCTTCAAGATCAAGTCCAACCATAACATTTCAAATACAAAACATTCCAAATGCAACATTTCAGTTAAAAAAATCCTACTTTTTYTCTTAAGAAAATGTATTTACTGTTAATTGAAGCAAAGATAAGGTTCCTCAAAGCATCTAACAATTAAAAGCGATCGTTTCATAAAAACAGTGGGTTGCATTTGGTCAGCACTACCAAGAAAACTTCGTTAATAAAACAAGCCAAATGGCGCGTTTCCATAAACATGTATTGCTGTAAATCTTTGCGCCCTTGGTGTTTCCACCCGGTCTCGCGGGGTTTGCCCCGGGGGAYGCCGCGTTTCTGCCGCACTACAAAGGCCAGCAGCAGCCCCGAGCCTCCTTGCCTCCTTTACSAGCGTTTGACACAATTCAAGGCCAAGCAGGATTATCCTTTCCCATTCTTCTGCATGCAAGARCAAGCACAGATGTTTTCTTCTTTCAAAGTCTACATAATAACAAAAGTTCTCGATCCGATGCTATTCCTGGCGTTGCAGAGCATTTCCCCTCTCCGGTTGCTCCCAGTGCAGCAGACGCACCTCCGTCCTGCATGCCCGGGCTTTGCTTGGCCACCCAGCAGCTCCCTGTCCCCGCTGTCCCGCTTTCCCACAGAGCTGTTGGGTGCCATCGTGTCCCCAAGCAGCCCCCAAACGAGTCTCTGAGCACTGTTGTTTGAGATATCACCCAGCGTGTATTTGGATTGCACAGTGATGCTTGCTGCATTTGCCTTTACTTAAAAGCATTTTTTAACCATCATCTTTCTAGAATGATGGCTGCCCGGCCAACACAAGCGCAGAGCTCGTTATAGGGAGCCTGTATTTCACTGCTCCACTTGTGGTTGTGATACCTCATGTTCACCCTCTGACGTCCTCTTGCTTAAGATGTCTTGGAGGGAGCAATGACTGCAGAGAACTCGGGGCGATACAAAGCATGGCAGATGCMAACATTTGCCATGGGTAACACATTGCTGCAGGTTTTCTGATTTCCTCTGTGAAATCAGACTTTGAGATGAGGGGTCAGAGCTTTCACGTCTCCAGACACGCGGACGTCCTCATTTCCGAGCCTCAGCAGCCCGTGCAAGGCTCCCGTCGGCTCCAGCGGCTCCAGAGCCCGGGCGCAGCGCTGCCGCAGCGGCCCCCAAAAGGGACGAGTCCGTGAGCCTGTGACAACGGGGTGCTCGCCCGCCGCCTCGGCTCCAGGCGTTTGGCACTGATCAATTTTCATTACTGCGAAGCCTTGCTTGCAAGCTATTAATGGCTGGAGGAGGACCAATTTGCTTCACATTTTATTATGACACATCTGCACTCACCAATCTGACATACTAAATATTTATGAAGCATGTCATTTTTCAAACATATAGAACAAGTCCCAGTTTGTGCTAATCTGCAGTGAAATTAAAAAAATGTAAATTTTCTTGCCGCRTTTCTGCCAGCTATTGTAGTTTCCAGAAAGCGAAGCACTAGCTACTACCTCCGAACTGCAGGCACCAGCCTCTTCCCATCGCCCCTGCTGTGTCCCCGGGACAGGAGAGCGGTCCCACGGAGCGCTGGCCTCACACAGTGTGCAGGACCGTGGCCACTCAGCTGCACGTCCCGGCCCATCTCCACCTGCACGCTCACAGCCAGCAATCTCCTCAGCCCGGTCAGGGGCATCAAGTCAACCCCCTAATAATTTTAGAGTCTAAGAACAACTAAGAAAAATGACATTTCCTTGTCAAATCTAATTTTTTTCCCCCACTATCTGTAGGACAACCATCGCTTCCCTGGTTTGCCACCACTCAACCAAAATGGTCCCATACAGAGTTGGTGTGTGATCCAAGTGACCCAAACGTGGCAGCAAAAAGGAGCTCAGGAATATACCTGTGCTTCCCTCTCTTCCCGCTCCGGATTAGTTAGACCTCCCTTCACTGCARGGTTGGAGCATCCGCTCCTGGCAGACACTGAAGATCGTTGCAGTGGGTTCGGGAGTCTCATCACAAAACCTCCAGCAGATATCGCTGCTTGAACTGAAGTCCTCCCRTGTTGCAGTCAGCTGCAGGAGTGAGGGCCTCTGTCTCACCCCACACCCAGTCCTTCCACTGCGAGGCTCCGCTAGAAACAAAATGGAAATGCTGGTTTATCTTCAGCGCATGCAGAGCCCACTGTGATGTGCAGGGCCCTGCTTGTTGCCCCCAAGCGTGCAATTGGGGCAGTATTCATGCTATCAAAAGTAGACGTTATCTATAAAAACTTGGTTCAAAGCAGCTTAGCTTCCCGGCTGTGTAACCAGTAAATAGCTGATCCCCCTAGCATCATCCCTTGTACATCTTTGCAAGAAACYTCAGCTCGTCCCTGTCAATCTGTCCTTTTTGATCTCAGAAAACTCCTTTTGAGTTGCATTAAGTTTCCTACTCCAAAATGTCAGGTATAGAAAAAGCTCTTTGCCTTTGTGAGGAGAAGTGTCAATGGAGACCTTGTCATTCCAATTTGTGCTGTTTGTTCCCTAAATCTTCCCACGGGATCCCCGTCACAGCCTCAATGATAGGCACAAGCACGTCTGGTGACTGGTCTAGGACCACCTTTACAGTGAGTGCTCCCAGAGAAGAAACAACTGCTGGGCTCACATTGCAAAACTTTCCTCAAATAATCCTTAATTTAGATCTCTCRCTTTTATCTAACCCCTGATTTTCATCTGGTAGACATCTTCTCTTAGGTAGATGGCTAATAGAGATGCACAGACAGAGAGGACAGACTCATGCCTTTCATTTCCTTAGGAAACCTGCCTACAACATGAAAGCGATTTGTGTGTCAGGCTCTTATCAAAATGTTTGGRAATGTTAAATTGCAGTAAGAGCAAGGTCCAGCCTCGTAGAATTGCCTCCTAGCAATGCACGTGCCCTGGCATTGCCTTGAGTGCTCAACGCTGGGTCCCGGCTGTGGCATCAAGACGTGTCCTCCCTACCTGCAGGTGGGATGTAGTAGATTTTGATGGGAAATAATTGAAAAGCATGGAGGACCTGCAAGAAAGATTTGGAGAGGTAGTTCATATCAAGCAACTGCTGATTAACCTGTATAGAAATTAGCAGCAAAATTGGAAGATGACCGTGTAGCTGCTGTCTRTTGTGGATTCAGATGCTAGGTCACATCTGCCCTGAGAACAGCACAGAGATGGTTATTCTTACCCTGAAAACATCCAGTCTTAATTTTATAGCAGACCTAGCCAGTCCRCTCACCTCTCCGGTGAGCCTGAACCACCCCAGGACCCTGAACAAACCCCAGAGCCCGAAGCCCCCGGGAGCCCCAGTCGCCCCATCACTGCGCCCGGTGCCGCGCCGATCCGCAGCGCCAGGTTCTTTGAAGCACAGATGACCCCAGAGCGTGTTCAAAAGTACTTTATCAGACCGACCACACAGTCTGTAATTACTGAATGCAAAATCCCTGTCACCGCAACGTGCAATTATGACTCACAAGTGTTTTGCYGGCCTAAAGGTTCGGACGTGTTGCTTCCTGGAGATGTGACGTCCCCTCTCCCTGCAGCCCAGTGACAGCAGAGAGTTGGTCAGAGCTTTCAGGAACAGCCCAGTGCCGCCAGGAGAGCCGTCCTGGAGGCGCCTGGGGCTGCACGCGGCTCCCATCCCTGGGGATGCCAACTCCAACAAGCAAGCCTGCGCACATCCAGACCCACCACCCTCGCCGAGCTCTGCAGATACCAGCAAACACCGCAGCCGTGCCCGCTGCACTGCTCTTCCCGCGCTTCGGGGCCTTAGCTGAGCTCTTGCTGACTCCTGCACGGGTCAGGAGCATGAAGTCTCCCGGGTCCATTGCAACTGGTTCCCCTTGGCATCCTCCAGAAAGTTCAGCTTGCTCATATAGATTCATGTCATAAAATTCTCTTTACCCTACAAATGACTGATAATTAATAAAGGAGGGAAAAAAAAAGGTGCTGGTACCTACCTGTGGATAAAGGGAGTCCACCTTGCCAACTAGTTACCCGCTTTTCTCTCCGGGGCATGCCTTTTGCTGTAGTTTTTCTCCATATTTTAATTCACAGCTARTGGTTTTAAGATATTCTGCTGGTCCACAAGGATCCCCCAGTTCTGGGATGCTAACAACAGCTTGCTGAAGCAGGGCTCCCGCACATGGGCTGATGTCTCTGTATGCAAGACACCTATCAGGTTCACACGTGCAGCAACACGCCTGCTCAGAAAGACTGGATAATACATTAAAGACGTGAGCAATACTGCAAATAATGAACCGAGGGAGCCAGGGAGGGCTCCGGGTGCTCATCATGGCACAGTGTGAAATGCTACCGCAGGAGATCTGCAAACACTTCCTGCCCAGCGCCTCCCTTCTTGGAGCATTTCACAGCTCTAAGGGGCTGGAAAGAGCGTAACGGACCGAAAGGAACCTTCGTACCAGTTGCTAGAATTTTCTTACTATCCTTGCTTCAAATTATACAATWATCTCCCAAATTGCTATCTATTTAGCTATTTCTGTGTTTCCTTCATTTATCATTATTATTCACATTATGTCTCTTCCTACTTTCTTTTTCATTTCTTTCTTTCTTTTAAGTTTACAGTCACTTCCAGCGCACTCTCTGATTACTGCTGTATTTCTTTTTTTCTTTCTTTTTTTTTTTAAACCTATAAAAAGACCAGAAAAAGCAGTTTTTCTTTGCTGCCAAGGAAAGAAAAAGAGAGGTGCGCTCAGTTACCCTGGCAGGGACCTCGTCCCTGCCCAGCCGGGAGCCGCTGGGGTGAAACGCCTGGCTCCGGGCCCCCGTCTCAGCTAGAGTTTTTGTTGCTCCTCCAGTGGCAATATATACATATATATGTATATATATGCGTGTGTTTGTGTGTGGGAGGGAGCCTCTGGGTACATACATATGGATGCACCTATATTTACATATGTGGAGGGGGATATTTGGACTAGATGATCTGTAGAGGTCCCTTCCAACCTTAAATATTCTGAAATATTCTGAAATATGGATAAACATGAATATTTACACTAAATATATAAATATATATGGCTATACATACTCATGTGTATTCCATTGGTACAGTTAGGAAAAGAGCAGGAATCCTGGTGGTCCCTGACCAATTTCAGACACATAGCGCAGCTACTCCCCATCCTGGAGGCTCCTCCGGGTCTCCGGCCGTGCTGGGAAGGGGCCACCCGCACCCTGCCCTGCCTGGCAGCCTGCTCGATGGTGTCATGGTTTGATACTGTCCTTGAATCCAGGCTTAATGCTAACATCCTGCATTGCCATGGGTGACAATCAATGGTCWCGTTTGGTGGTTGGATCCATAAAGGGAGCAGTGGTGGGAGCTGGTTCCATGGCATGTGCTCCATCCCGAGGACCACCAAGCCACTCGCTGCAGCGTCTGAGGAAGCATCGACRTGACAGATCAAAATCCATCAGTGTGTGCAGGGCACACAAGGTGCTCTGCCAGCGAGCAAAGGGGTGGCTCGGGAGGGACTGACAGGACATTTATCTCATGCACCTTTGCTCTGAAGYACCCACCTTCCCTGGCGTTTATGACAAGGGATTTAATGGAGAGGTAATTTGCTGGGACTGCGCGCCCTCGCCTCGCATTACCTTCGGTGAAGACTTAATCAAGAGGCAGGGTGGGCTGGCAGYGGAGCTTGTAATCCTCCTCCTGGCGCTGCCTCCGGCAGAGCAGCCGGGGCAGGAGCGGATGCAGGAGCAGGACAGCATCCCAGGGGCTGCGTGCRCAGAGGCACGGCCACGGGCAGGGTCCCGGGACACGGGCATCCCCACGTCTGCTTTGGCACTGGGTGCTGCGGAGGGAGCAGCGACGGTGCCRGCGGCCGCACGCAGGTCCTGCATCCCCTGGGGACACGGGCACCGGCTCCTGGGCACGGCACAGGGCACCAGGAGAGTTTGCAAAGCTGTGAAGAGCCCATTGTGCCGACGGAGCTCCGCTTTCAGAGCTGCGTGTCCTGGCTGGCCTGGGCTGGTTCCCCCTGGAGACACGGGGGTCCCTGTGCCCAGCTTCCCACCGGCTCTCCTCCCCTGCGGCATGGGGCTGCCGCCTTTCCAGTAACCTCTGCTCMCCTTTTGGACTGGATGCCTCTGGGGACACGGCCAACCTCTGCGCCCTGCCAGTGCTGCACAGAGGGACTCCAGCTCTCCCTGACATTAAATATGTTTTACTCTTTTGTTTTTATTTCCAGCCCACTTAAAGCATCCGATGTGCCTTCCTGCAGCAAYGCTTTAGCAACTGAGTGCACAGAAAAGAGCAAATCTGTCTTACTTTGGGGTGAGCTAACAAAGCTCCAGGGACATGAAGAAGTATTGGCCAAACTCCTACATCCATAGGTGCACAGAGACCGTGGAGCCATCCATCAGTTCTGCGTGGGCTTTTATACACACGTTCACGCACACACATGCACACAAATGATCATTTCCCAAACTAACTTACAAATCTGTCACTTCTGGCCTCAGAAGAAATGTCGTGCTTCATTTCATGGCATTTTTTTTCTTTTTTTTTTCTTTTTTATCTTGATTGCTGCACCTCTCACGCTATCCTGAGATTACAGGAAAACAGCATTTAGGTCTGGGTTGGTTTTGTGTATTATGGAGCTCAGTGTCCTTTAAAAAGATGAACTGTGAGCTCATCTGTGTCGTTTCAGAGCATCTGGTCCTGCTGATGGGACCAGTCCGGTCATGGAGCCCAAGTTGCACCCAGTGGTCCCAGCGCAGGACCGTGCTCTAGTTCAAGCCCCATCTCTCCTTCTTATTGAGGTGACCAGGAGAAGTCCGACATGCCAACACCACCGCATGCGTCCTACCTGACCTCGGAAATGCAGCGGTGAATGTATCATCTGAGGCAGTAACTGGTCATTTATTGCCACAAGAACACCTCTCTGCTAGCTCTAGAGTAGGCTGGGGAGAGGTATGACATTTGCTGCGGACAATATTTTAATTTCAATTTTCAAACTCCATAAAAAGACCCCAGGCTGGCATCCCCCAGGCATGCTGGTGAAGTGTTTTGTTGTCCTCGTGCTTTGCAGCAGAAGACAGACAAACAGCTGACACCCGTCCGTTTAAAGGATTTAAAATGCCGAAAGTAATAGCCATTAAAACCCTTGCTGAATGGCACTTAAATGCAAAGGACCTTGACATTTTGTGAATTTAATTTAATACCATTGTACAGAGAAGCATTTACAGTCACATCATTATGTGTAACAACCATGACTGGAGCCTCCTCTGGCCAGCCGGGCAAGGATATGATCTGGAGATCCTTGCCCAACTTTGGGTTCCTCCAACCTCCCACGGCCTCCCCCATCCCYGTGTCTGTCCTGGGCAAGGACAGGAGCCTCTGTACATATGTTCTCCAGAGACGGTTATTTATATTGTGACATATATATCCTCGGGGAATACGTATGAATTCAGAGGGCCACCAAGGTGCTGTGGACAACCTGGAGGTGTCGTGCCGGAGGGTGGCCGGATGGGCAGGGACAGAGCCCTGTCTGCAAGGGCATTAAGTGCTGGGCACCTGCCATCCCTGGGGCTTGTTCTGGTCTAGCTGAATGGAGATGCACAAGAAGCAGTGATGCCATAGGACTACACRACTACAGACTTGCATATCCATATAGATATATATGTATTTACCAACTCTCCTTCCTGAAAGGCATTAAAGTGACACAAGWTTCTCCATGGCCAGCTCTGGTCATCGGTGGTCAGCATTGGTTGGGCATTGCTTGGCCAGCACTGGGGACACGCACATGTTGGCGAAGGGAGAATAAAGGTGGATTTGGGCACCCKATGCTTCATGACAGCCCCTCTCACCAGAGGAGAGTGGGCCAAAATTGCTGCAGGCAGAGGCACAAATAACAGCTCCAGCAGCTTCAATTTCCAGGATTTAYGATTAGTTTCTAAAAGGGAGAGATGCACAACGGCTCGATACTAAATAAGTTTGAGAGATCTCCGATCCGGGTGAAGGACGACGCCCTTCAACTGCAAGCGACTGACATTCAAACCTGAATTACTTTTTCATCAGTATTATTTAAAAAGCTCCAGTAAAAACGTGCCTTTTAAAACATTGATGTTGGTGCTCATAAGGGAATATTCTCTCAGTAAATATTGACAGCTCACCCACATCAGCACATCGATAACTGCTTTCTGTTTAGGAGCGGCTGGTTTTGGCAGCAGTACCAGCAGCTCCCCGGGGTGTTTCAAAGGGCCCCTATTTTTCATTTAGGCATTACTTAATGCCTGCAATATGTAACCTTGTTATTTCCATCCAAGTGTCCTGAGCTCTCTGCTGAGGTCCTGGCACAGGCTTCCCTTCGACCCGCACAGCGCCCGAGAAACCCTGTTCTTGGGCATCACAGTGGGCAGGATGAGAGACCACATGTAGCTCTACAAGAAGCCTGGCAACACTTTGAAGCACCTGGATATTTCTGCTCAGCCTGAGGTTTAAACCAGCCAACAACCTCAAGCGTTTTTAAGAGGTTTAGGGAAAAAAAGAAGAGTTTCCTAAAACGTGATAAAAAGAAGTGAAACCCTGCACGGTCTCAGAGGACACCACCCGCTTCATGCTGAATTGAGATTTAGCTTCAAAATCGTTCCTCCCCTGCTGCATTATTTTCAGAAAGGGTTTGCTTTTAGCGATTTCCTAGGCAGGAAAAAACCTAAAGCAAAAGAGCAGCATCTCTTGGGTAATCCACCCTCTGCCGAATTAGCCCCGGGGCTGTGCTTGGGGCATAGGTAAGGTCTAGCAGCTAGGCCTCATCTCCAAAGCAGAAAATCTCCATCCTCCTTCCACTTCTGGCATTGATGCTTTTCTAGCTTTAATTTCCCTTTTATTCTCTACATGTGGAATATAAATTTCAGTCTCTCTAGTCAATGTAGTGTTGCATATTTACAACTCCTAGCAAAATACAAGGGTGATTTTTTAGTACCAGGCTTAGTTATTTGATAAAGATACCAATTAGTGCTGGCCCAATGAAAGATCCTTGGTAAAACACAGAAGAAACTCTTTCTGGAGAACTGTCAACTGCCTAAATATATTTCCGATTTATAAGCTAGTTTTCAACCTTTTGAAATATGTTCAAGTGGCTGTGCACATTGCAGTGGTGCTAGCTAAAATCTCTGCAGTTTGAAACATATTGCAGTCACCTTTATCAGTTAAATGCAAAGTACCAGCCAAAATGGTGCCCAATTTAAGGAAACCTCATTCTGTTAAATAAAATTCAATTGGCAATAATTACACTGAAGCCTCATAACTTAGCATCGACTCCACCGTAACGTACTAGAAAATGTGATCAGATGATTAGCTGATTGAATAGGAATAGGAGCCTCGGGTACCTGTACATCAGTCTGCATAGCCTGTCCCTGGGAGTCGTGTTGGACTCTCCTTCATTTTACAGCATCATCCCCTTGTCTGCTTTGAGCGCCGGCCCAGAAATCGCTCCTCACGGAGCCCAGCCCCTCGCCCACCACTTCCCGGAGCTTCCCTTACCTCCCATTCCCATTTCCCAGCCGTGGATCCGCTCGCCTCTCCCGCGCTGCTTCTGACCTTCCTTTCTGTCATTCATCCTTTCCTCTTACACCCTGGTGCAGATTTTGTTTTGCATTCAAACCAAAGAGACCTTCTTTCTTTTTCAGCATTTGCAACAAAAATTTTAAAAAATAGCAGGGGGGTGYGCCGGTTTGTGCCTGGGTGTTCAGCACCGTAGATATGAATGCAGCTTTGGATGAATTGCCATGCTGAGACCTCYCAGGACTCATCACCCTGCATCCATCCCGCACTTCATCCCCTTACCACTGCCTGGCCAGTCCTGCTTCCACACCCTTCTCCTTTTCCTTGGCATGGTTGTTAGCACAGCCAGACGATGAAAGCTTTCAAGGGACTGAACAGGTAGAATATACATATATATTTTTTCTTCTTCTTCCAACTTCTTTTTTTTTTTTTTTTTTGAAATAAATATTTCACTGAATTTTGTGTATTTATTTCTCACGAGTTTATGCCATAAACATATTTACGTCCCCAGGCACCTGACTTGTTGCCCTGGGTGTGTATRGCGGGCAGTAAAGCCTCCTTCCCAGCACGAGCCCCTTCACCGTGGCACGGGGACCAGGGAACCAAGGGCCCCCTGGCCCCCCCTTCCATATCCCAAGTGCTGAGCTCTGCCAGGGGCTTTCCTCTCACCTGACCTTCCTTTGTGCTTGGGTAAATAAAAAGCAGTGAAATAAGATCAGAATTTGGGAAAAAAGACACATAAATTGTGTCATGGAGATTGCAGCATCTCTGCACCCTTGCTCCGGTGGCACCAGCAACGTCTGCAGGATGCTCTTTCCCGGAGCAGCTGGAAACGCCCTGGTCCCCACTGAGGACCAGCAATGGAGAAGAAGGACTTTCTTTTAGCCACCCGAAATAAAACRTTAGTAGGACTCAGTGCTGAAGGAGATTGCTTTCTGGAGGACCTAATCACTGAACATGTCTTTTACAGATATATCTATAATAAAAAATGCAACATTTCTTCAATGCAGGCACTGAGGAACAGAAAATTCCAATAGAGGTTAACGGATCTCTAGAAAAAACACCATGAGAGCAACCTTAGTATCAACATAAGACCTGCTTTAATCGGCAGAGCAGGTGTGTTTCACAGCTGAGATATTCAGTGTTGACAAAACTGGAAAATATCAATAATTCAAATCCCTGTAATGTTGGCTCCGCACGAAGCTTTGGTTACGGTGCTGTTCTTCACAAATGAGCATAAAAGTACATGTCTGTTCGTGGATGAGAAATGCAAATACAGAAACTAAAGCTTGTGCAACAGCACTGCAAGAAATAAAATATAGACGTTCAATGCCAGGGGAAAAATGCCTGCAAATAGTAGAAACYAGGGCTTCACTAGCAAGCAGGATTCCCATCTCAGACACAGGGGAAAAAAACATTCTTGAGAAACAGCCACACAAGAAACTTCCCAAATTCCCTTCAGCTAAGGACAAGCAACCTGCTTTTCCAACTCCATTAAAAACAACAACAACAAAAAACAGAATAAACCCTGTACGACAACAAAGAAAAGAATTTATATTCTTGATTTTGTTGTAAGCCTAAGAGCACAAAAAGAGAGGTAGATTAGATGTTCCTACCCCTAGGAACAGTAATTTTGTTTTAAGACTTTGTATACCATAAAGAAGAAAAAAAGTCTCTTTCCTTTCCAGATAATTTCTAATTAATAAAGTTATATTTATTACATGCAATTAAAAATATAACCCCAGGTCATGAGCAACAATAGAGATATTCAATCTGAAGCTTACTTATCAGAATGATTTTCATTGCTTTTTCCCCCAAGTACTCTGTGTATGAAATTTCATTTCTTGGAGCTACAGTATCCTATTCCATAAAAATAGTGGGTTTTAATTAAATTAATTTAGCCAAAAAAAAAAAAAGAGCATCTTAGAATGCTTCACATCTGAGAATAAAGCTAATTGAACTGAATCATTTCTTCTGTAATGGAAGAAGCTCTGATGCAATCTAATTAAAAAGGAATAGGCCTCACTTAATTGTTTTATTTAATCATACCCAAGACAATTGCCTGGTTGGCACTTCTCAAGTATTTGGTCTACACGCCTGGTTTTTGGGGAGGTAAATAGGAATGCTGCATTAATCACAAGTCTAAGAGATAAGCGAGCTGTCTGTGGGCGCTCAGCTCATCCCATTTGGGAGCACAAATGTCCCCTCTGCTCTTCAGCTTCAGCCTTCCACGGTCCCTAGGCTCAGGGGAGCAATGCCAGTCTTGATGTCATCACCAGTTACATCATCTCGAGGGATGACTGTTGAAATGTCCCTTTTTCTGCAGCAATCGGCCCAAGCAAAGAGATCCTCATGTTGAGCCTAAGCCCAGGAAGACTGAGCACAGCTTGGTTATGGCACAGAGGCACTGGGACTGGGAAAGGAAATTTGAAGGACAGGACACCTTGGCTTCTTGAAACACATTTGTAGCATTAATAAAACCCATGAGTGTTGTGTAGAGTCAGTGTTAAATGTAATCTAAAAATCAATAGCAGACTTTTTCCTTAAGAGACATCCTCTGGTTTAAACAGAAATTCGTTCAGGGCGGTTTTRCAGCGGGTATCAAACCGAAGCTCTTCCTAGCCTTGCGACCAAGTAATCTTCTGTGCACCAGGCTGCGGGATGGGGTTATTTACCTTTAACAAATAGTGAATGCTCTTTAGGCGGAAGAGGGAATCACAGGTTTGCTCCTTTGTGTTATATAAGCAAGGTTTAAACAAGATTACTGTTCCCAGAGATGAAGGAACTTAAAATCTGCTCAGGGTTTTTACCCTGAGGTTTAAAAAGTAACTAAACAGAAGCAAATAAATCAAGAATATTAAATCTCATCTAATCTGCTTTAGCCAGGCAATCTGAAAAGAGGCTTTCATATTCTGCACATGCGAGCGTTTCACAAAGAAAGCTTTTCTTCTCAAACAAGGGTTTGAAATTTGAAGTAAATTGGTGCTAACAGAGCCAGTTTCCTTATTTTAATCCAGATTTGGCCTTATATATTCATTATTTTTTCCATTTTTAAGTTTGCAGAGAAATCCGTCGTGAAAAGTAATCCAACCTCGGTGGTGGCATGGTTGTGGCTGGGCTTTGGGTGGTGGTGTGGTTGTGGTAGACGTGGTTGTGGCTGGGCTTTGGGTGGTGGTGTGGTTGTGGCAGGCATGGTTGTGGCTGGGCTTTGGGTGGTGGTGTGGTTGTGGTAGACGTGGTTGTGGCTGTGCTTTGGGTGGTGGTATGGTTGTGGCAGGCATGGTTGTGGCTGGGCTTTGGGGACCTCTTGGAGTGCCCAGCAAAGGTGAGCAGCCCTCACTCTCAGACTTTGTACATCTTCTGTACCTACGAATGATCAAAAAAGGATCATTCTAAAGTAGTCAATACAATTGTTCCCTTGTTTAAAGAACTTCTGGTGTTTAAGGCTTTCTGGAAGAAGACTTGTCAAGTTACAGCATTTCTCCTGTTCCTATAAACTGGCAGTGTCCATGCAAACATCAAGCACACATATTCCCAAGCTGCAGTTTTCCCTCCCCATAGGTCTGTCATCAGCACAGCAAATGGGTGCGATTAAAGCCAGAACGGTTGTGCTGCCTTCATCTTGCAGGACACAGAGCTGCAGATCCTGAGAGGTGGAGCCCTTGCTTCTCTTCTATCCTCTTCTCAAGACCTTTTTCATGGCTTTCCGGCTGACAGCTTGCTGCTCCATCCCCAAACACTCAGGGAATATTCCCCAACCGAGACTTTCTCGGTGCTTTTGCTCAAGGCTCCGTGAACTTGCTGGTTGGTCAATGTTGGTTTCTCCCACTTAGCTTCCTCTTAATTAACTGTGTAGCCAGGCTGGACCACACCATCCCTAGGAAGTTACTTCTCAGCTTCTTTCTCCTTTACAGATGAGAAACCAGATGAAGCCCCAAAATAATAAAAAGTAATAATAATTAAAAAAAACACTGTCACTGTTTTTTTTTCCCTTTCTAGCAGTAGAGACTGCTCCACCTTCCCATGGAACCAGCTTCATCGCCGCACTGTGCTTCTAATTGTCTTATAATTTTGGTGTATGGGAGTGCAGTGAAGGTGTTATTTTCTTCCGGAGCCTCTCATTTGCTCCCATGATGATTTTGCACCGCGTCGCGGTGCATTCTCTGCCTCCTTTGCAAACCTTCCTCGTGGGCTGCTTCAATTCCTTGCGCCCGGAGCCCCCTCAGCAGAGCCCCATAGCTCAGGACTACATGGGCAGGCCTCAGTGGGGAGGCTTTTCCCATGATGTGAACTCCAGATGTGGTCGGCAAAGCTTCTACAGACATAAAAATTCTCCATTTTTGCAAGTGAATTTCAAAATAGAAAAATAAAACAAAATATTGGGTCAAATATGATTTAAGAAAATCCTAATCAGAGAGTTGCTTTGTTTCGGAGGAAAATGAAATATCAGTCAGCATTTCTGAATATTCTTTGACCTTCAAATCTGCAGAATACACTGTGAAAGAGAAAGCTGGTTTTTGACTTTTGTCTTTCATGTCATATGAAATAGGAGAAGCTGGATTTCTCCAAAAATCTTGACTTCCTTGGCAATCAGCAGGGTGAAATAAAAATTCAAATAGAAAAATAGACAATTATATATTATAGGCAATCTGCACACAGTTTGTACATAGTGCAGTAAACATAATATGTATTGAGTATTTTTTCATCACATTGAGCGTTGAATRACAGAGATAAAGCAATTCAGGCAGCAACTGTACACTCTGGCATAAACCAGGTAAAATAATTTGCTTCTGTGCATGACCACACATGGGCACTGAATGGAGAATTGCATTAAAAATGTATACAGTATTTCCTTGACAAACTCTRCATGCATTATAAGCATATCTGGAGATCCATCCTGATAGCAGCGCGATACAACATAGCAGGGGGCTCACGGGGACCGCAGCAAGGAGGCAGCACCAGGTCGTCACCACGGTGTCTGTTAGTCCCCGCTTGCAGCCCCAGGCCGGGTTTCCAGAGCAGAGGCAGGACTGGATCGCSGGAGATTAATGCCAGGGTCGGTGGCTGGAGGTGGACTGCCACTAAAATATTCATGATTTTAGCTCTTAGCAGCCCAGATTAATTGCCAGCACTAATTAATCTGCCTTGCAGAATCCAGCTATTTGGTAAACATGGGGTTTATTGCACATGCTCCCTTAATTTGTATTGCAGGTTTGCTTTCTTCAACAGTTAAGCATACAAAACAAAACAACGAAAAATTTTGTTTAGAAAATCAATACCTGGTGTGTTCTGTTTAAGACAGCCATGGGACTGCCACACAATTTAAAACCCAGTTATATTAATTTCTTAATTCCAGCTTCATTGTTTACACTAATCTCACGGCAGTCCCAGGGGCTGTGCATGGGCCTRGGGGAAGCAGGATGGGCCATCCCCAACAGTCTGCTGCCCCATGAGAGCTGGTGGGACTGGGCCACCTACCACCAACTGGACAGGCCTCCTAAGGGACCKTCAAGCAGGAGCTGGATGAAGTGACCTCCAGCAGCCCCTTCCAAACAATRTTTCTGTGACTCTTTAGTCCACAGAGCTGCTGTTAGCTCCAGGCCAACAAGTTTTGCACGTTATTCTGCCCTCCATAAGTTGTGTTTCCCCACACTGACTTTTATTGCTTTCATCTTGTTGATCGCCTTGCTTCATTAAGGTCTCTTTAGAGTGAAGAGCTGCAGCTTTGGCTGATCTAAATGTTCCTCTCATGCACAGCTGTACCACATCGCTAATCACTCCCGTCCCACACCATTAATTGCAAGCCTGCAGCAGCAGGCCCCACTTGGAAAGCTCTGTGCTCCCCACTGTTAACCTTTTGCCATAGTCAAATGGCCATTTATTCCTCCGCTGTGCCCTGGGACTTGGCTGAAGACATTGCGAATGCCCAAATAAATTATATCAGATGGTGCTCCTTTGTGCCTGCTTGCTCAAGTGAAAAATAGAGTGGTATTTGCGGGCCGGGCAGTGACAGTGTGCAGGAGGAGCTCTGGAAATTCCCAGTACGGACGCCTGCACCGCGCCTGGCCGCCGGATCTCGAGGGCTTTTTGGACACATTGCTTATGCTTTCTATTGTGACCACGTTCTGCATGCTGGTGCCTGGGAAGAGGAGTTAAAAATAAATCTGTGCTATTAACAAAGGGATGAACGCTCATTTAACTGCTATTTATACACCTATGCAGGGTGATCTGGGAAATTCTCTTCCAGCCAAAACTTCCAGATGTTCCCCAAGGCAAGGGAAGAACTGAACAGTTTCTAACATATTATTTCCCCGTTGGCCACACTTATCATGCTAATTCAAAATCCCTTCCTCTGTACTGAGAGGGAAGGGAAGAAATGTTATGTGTCCCATGAGATCCTGAGGACTTCTCACCACATGCAGGACAATTGCTTGTGCCAAGTCCCCCACCAGGGCTCCGGTGTCTGACACCGGCCGCAATTGACTTAAAATCGGGAACCTCAGTGTCTGCAACGCCCTGGTGCTGAAATTCCCCGCGCGCGTGGTGAGGGGCCGTCAGCGCCTCTTCTTGTGGGAGGGCTGAGGACAGCTGTTAAGCAGGGTGACACGCTCGGGCACCGCAATGACAGCTGCTCCCCTAACTACTGAAGACAGACCAACGCTCGCAAGTGTCAGAGCAGGATTTAATGAGCCGGACTAGGCTGTGTCAACAGCATCAAAGGGAGACAGCTTGGACACGGATCACCCGCACTGCCACCGGAGACACAGCTCTGAGTTATTGAGCCCCAGTGCTCCCCCTTGCAGAGCTGCACTGTCCCAGGGCATGGGGTCTCCACACGCAMGTGGTCTCCACCCGGGGTTCAGGTGCCCAGGAGAAGAAAGGAGTTTATAAACGACTTTCCAAAAGCTGTGTAAACACAAACACATGCACCTGGGAGAACTCAAGATTAATGAATATGTAATATAACAAATACATTCACTCGCCTAGGTGGAAGAGGGGTGGCCTGTGATGGGACACCCGGGGCAAGGTGCAGCACTGGTGCAGACAACGTATGGAGCAACCCAAGACCAAGGTGAGATGTAAATGGCCTGTAGCAAGGTCATAGACGTAGCTGCTGAGTAACGAGATACAAAAGCTGAAAACTGCTGAATAAACTGTTTGCAATTAATCCCGTGACAAGCTGTAGCTCCAAAGCTTGTTTATATCCATCATGGTCTGCTTATCAAGGAGGAAAAAACAAACTTTCAAAAATACCTTCCAATTAAAAGCTTGTAGCTCAGAGAGGTTTTGGCTAATGTTTTCCTGAGCTATCAGTAGGAACCTTTGAAGTGGTTAGTGACTATTTTARCAATTCACCTTATTTTCAAATGCAGTATCCAGGAAATTAACAATTTCAGACTTCCTTGGATTCATTGAGCCAGTGCTATAATATGTCATATAATTAAACTAGTCATTAAGACTTTTTACAGGATAGAAAAATCAAATCACTGAGGCATCTGACCTTTGGGGCATTTCAGCCTTTCACACTCCAGTTATCCAGTTGCTTAAAATTGCCTATTAGTAAGTGCCTGACTTTATGGGTTTTCTGAGTAGTGTTTTTTAACAGTAAATTTAGTTCTAAGTGTATCTAATACCAATAGCCCCACTTCTAATAACAGAATCCTGAGAAATAATACAGTCATAATTCCTGTAGGTGCACTGTGCTATTTTAATTAATTCCTCACCAGTAGAGATATAACCAAACACAATATTTTCCACTTTTTTTTTTTTTTTTTTTAGTAGTAATTTTGCTTAAGGGAGCCTGTGAGAAGACTGGTAGATTCTTCCAAACCATTACCACTGTATGATGATTAGATTGATAAGAACACATATCTCAAAAATAGAAGGACTCTGGAATTTAATTTGCAGTGTGCCACAGCTTCTCTGTGACCTTTATTGTCACTTTATGCAGAAATGGTGAAAATCCCCCTGGCCTCTGCCACATTCTTGCAAAGCACTTTATAAATAATAACAGTCTGAATATGGATGTAAGTGATATGCATGGACAGTGTGAACCAAACTACATGCATTACGGCAAGAGTAGATCTTCTCAGTGACTGCCTTGACGCCACAGGGCATGTGAATAACACAGAGAAATCCATTGACCACAGTTGACCTTTCTGTGTGAGTCTAAACCAGGGGTATCAGCTTATATTAAAAAATAGCCCAAGTTCTGGCTAGATTCTACTCGGCTCATTACATGACAGATCTAAATTGAGAAAAACAAGAAACCTATAAACTAATTCATTTCAGCGTGCTCAAGGACATTTTCTAATAGATTATGACACTATTTTTTCAGCTTAAGCTGCATCCAGCGTCTCTGTAATTTCCATCTTGCCACCAGCTCGTGCTCACGACAACCCCACAGGGACTCCTTGCCCCGAGTCCTGTTGGGCTCACGAGCTGCACGAGGGGATGTCAGCCTGGTTCTGCGGGACTGCAGCCTCAGCTTAATGCTTAATCAAGAATCACAGAGTCAAAACAAATCTTCCTGCTGCTCTATGGGTTTCCAAGAGCGGGAAATTGGTAAAATGGACTGTCTTGCAATTTGGGTAATAATCTGCCCTTTGCTCACTGGGCAATAGATATTGATGGTTGCAGTTTGACCTTATGGAAGAGGAGAATGGGAGACAGGTATTTGTAAAGAAATAGATTTCAGTATAACCAGCTCAACCTTCATGATTGAAATAGGTTCTTCCTTTTGGAAAACAGCTCTAGAAATGCTTCTAACGCCGCTCTCAAAGTGGGTGCAAGCCTGGCATGACTTGCAATGTGTGTCTAACTTAAGTGAGATTAGCAGACCCTCRTCCTCCAGCCGGGGCAGCGTGAGATCCCTGCTGAAGAGTTCCCCGAACGGCCAAGGGATTGATTTTYGGTTTTCTGCACCATCACATAGTGACTGATCTAAATCTTGCTTTTTATTAAGCTGCCTCTTGCGGCGCCTGCCTAACGAAGCAAGGGCAGCCGGGCAAACAAAACCCTCCGTCACCAGAGCAGAGCAGAGCAGAGCGGCTCCCAAGGGGCAGCGCCTTTCGGGCTGCACTAGCGGGCCCTGCTCGTGCAGTCGGGGGGTGACAAGCGCCCTGCTGCACCCACGGGACACGGGAGTCCTCGTGTCGCGGGATGCCGGTGGCACGGACACGCACAGGGGTAATTACTGAATGGCATTTTAATTGCCCGGAGCTCATGACAGCTCCCGTGCGTTTTAACGGCTGGAGAGACCGATATTCCTACCAGCTGACTAYTCGGGATTTAATCGTCTGCAGGAGCTAAGCGGAAGAAAATAYTGAAATAAAGTAAATGGCTTCCACCTGACCTGAAAAGGGGAAGTTAAACAATAGGTAAAACCGAGGGCACTGCTGAGTCTTACTAGACATTATTTATGCATGTAGCTAGCCTTAATAAATCAATATGTACTTGGAGCTATCCGATAGGAAAAATGTTGTGCATAGAAAGTATATGTGAATCAGTAGTTTGATTTAAAAAAAGAATAAGTAAAGGGATGCTATATTTTGACAGAAATTGCATACCTGAAGAAAAAGGTGAGTGAGTGCAGTTCAGTTGAATCCAGAGTCAGGAGTACCAGATCAAATATCAAGAGTTTCTCCTATAATCTTGTGGTTCTTCACTCTGGCAAGCAGAAAAAAGGCAAATAATTAACCACAGGATGACTTTGAATCACCCGTAAGAGGCATCCTCCACGTGGAAGTGGCCAAATGTAGGGCACGAGAGGCGAGATTGCTTCCAGCAGAAAAAGCTTGACTATTAATTATTAATAGCGGTGAGTATTAATGTCACTTTACAAGACATGCTTACAGCTTCATCTAGGACACGGTATACAATTGTTGTCATACGTGCTTGAAAGGGAAATGTAAACTGAAAGAGCTGGGGAGAAAGAATGGTCAGGGGAAAAGCAAGGAACACAGAGGCTGGCTGGAGATAGAATTACCCCTCGGAAATGCGTTTTGCAAGAGGAAGAGCTCTTCAATTAAAGMTGATGCTGGCGCAAGGACAGGGAGGTACAGGGTGATGCAGGAAAGCAGCGGTGCTGCCGAGGCCACAGAGGAGCTCACATTTTGCACGCTGGGCTGGGCTGGATGCTCCCCGCGGAGCCCGCGGCAGCTCCCGGSAGCTCCGGTCACCCGGGGCAGAGCGGCCGCCCCGCAGCTGTGAGCGAGGGACCTCACCTCGATAACACAGGCCATAAAATCTCCAGTGCTGAAGAATTCAGGGCCTCATTGCACACCTGAATGAGGAATGGAAAAGAGCAATTCAGGACCAGAATTTCTTTTTCACTCTTTCCAACTGTATTTTGCCAAGGGCTTATGTTTAGTGAAGCATCTTTGCGTCAGAGGAAAGCAGAGAAATATGAATTTTAACATCTCTGATAGATGCACATTACTTTTGTAGGAGAGATAAAGATGAAAGGCTGAATTGAGATTATTTGCCTTTATCTTCACTGCTACCAAGAGCCAGACCCTACATTTTTATCAGGTGGTATTGGGTGAGCTACAAAATCCAAATTCCTCAAAGAAATGAGGAATATCTACAGCCCTGTTTGGCCATGTCCTGATAAAAACACTGTCATTTTTCTGACTCCTTCTTGCACCTCCAACCCCACTAAGAGCTGTTCCATTCCAGCCTGTGGTGGGATGGGACGGAGCAAGAGAAGTCTGAACTTCATAATGTGGAAGCCAAGAGTGCAAAGAGCAGCTTTGGGGAAGCAGGATTAGAAACTCCGAATTTTCTAGTYTTATTGGATTAATCCCATTGAAATGCTGCTACCTGCCCTGATGGCCACCACTCCTCTGCTGAATCCCCCAGCCATCATATCCATCCAGAGGCATCCGGGGACACTGAGCAAGCATCACCCGGGACCGCTAATCCTGCATGCGACAAGGACCTCCCAATCAGATCCAGCTACAGAGGTTTATCTTGCACACCCCCAGGACCAAACACCCCTGCATGCTATGAGCTTTTCCAAAMAGCTGTGTTTGATGTGTAGAGGCCCTAGTCATGGAGCTTTACAAACCTTTCCTGTATCAGCTTGCTTTTTACCCATCATTGCTATATGAAAAGCTTCCCCGTAGAAGATATTTTAATCTATCTATTAATTTTCATATATTTCTCATCAACCTCAGGTCTGCATCTTGACATTTATTTAAAGCTCTGTAGAACATAGATAGAAACACGCCTTCCCAGCTTTGCTGTTTCCTTAAAATGGCACCTTTCTCTGTTACATACTCATTGTGTACTTCCGAGCAAAATGGAAAAAACAGTAGTAAGAGGTAAAAAGATATAGTTGGAGTAATCTTTAAGGTTACAGAATCACTATTATAGCTATGAAAACACCTATGAAATAACCATTCACTCTGATTAAAGAAATAAAAATGAAAAAAATGCAAAATAAAATGTGATATATACTACGCCACCCATTCTCCATTTGAAATTTCTGAGATGAAAGACTCTGTTTATACAATTTGTCTTTCTGCTCTTTAAGCTCAATGCTTCACCTTCTTTTTTTCTAAGGAATCGATTTCAATAAAACATTTGCAACATTGAGTTTTATATATATTTAATTYTTCCAGCCTGTTCACAGATCTGTTGGGAATAAGTCCTTCTGCATCTGATTTAGCAAAAACATATCGAGATTTTCTACTCAAGCTTTTGCTCCAAGGCCTTAGAAAACTGCACGATCCYGTCCCTTTCAATAGACACCATTTTGCCTTTCCCATTCTGCAACAAAAATAATTGTGTAATGCTCAGCATTGGCCTTCAGAGGAAGAGCGATGCCTTGCATGAAACACATGTGGAAGGAGGGTTTTCTGAAGGGAAAGTTAAAAGAAAATTGTATAATGGCAGAGAAAGATGGAGAAATTGGTCAAGTGCAAGCAGAGAGAAGTTGGAGGGTTTAGTAGCAGCTGGGCAGGTGTTTAGCTCATTGATGGGTGGCCGGTCAAATTCCGAGGTCCTCAGAGGGAGTGTGGGATCTCCAGCTTTGGAGATTCCCACAGCTTGGCTGAACCCCAGGCAACTGGGTCTAACTGTGGAGCAGACCCTGCTTTGGGCGTAGGGTGGGCAAGAGTCCTCCAAATGTCCCTCCCCACCTACACATGCTCCGTCAGCCACRAGCAGAACAGGTCCAAAACATCAGACCCAGAGGGCTGCGGGCTTTGCAAGGCCGGGAAGGCTGGTGCAAGCTGAGCAGATCAGCGCCTGCATCTACATGGCTGAAATGGATGGTTCAAGGATGGCAACTTTGCAAACACTTTGAGCAGATTCAGGTGGGAGACAGCACCATCAACACAGAATCACAGAATGGTGGAGGTATAGACCCTGTCTGGATCTCTGACTGCTTCTATTTAATTGTAAAAAGAGCSCTACCTGCTACTGACAGAACAGCTACAAGTGGCCCTTCCATCAGATCAGCTCCCTTCACTCCCTGCAGCGTTAAGTCCTGCTTAGCTATACACTTTCAGCAAACCAGGGCGTTAGTGCATCAGTGCTTGGCAAAGGGAATGGGTCTCAGCTCACCACATCCACAGACACTATTTCTGAGTCTCACCTGAAACACAGACCAAGCAAATCAAGCTCTTCTGCACTGGAGGAATTTGTAGAAATTACCCTGCYGGGGGTTCAGCTGGAATAGCATTTATCCAGTAAAATTACTGCTMGTTCACTTTGTTATTTCCTTCTAAAATAATGAGAATGTTATGATCTCATTTTAGTATCTACCCTCAAATAAATAAAAGCATGAGGAACCACAAGAATAACTAGCCTGTCCATTGCCAGACAGGATACAATACCAGCAATGTATTGACCATCAGGAAGCCACAGTTTAAGAGACGTGCTTTTCACCATAAGTCTTTACAACTTGAACAGATTTTTTTGACAGACTTTGCCAAAAAATGATTCTTCCCAAAGCTCTGAAAAATGCCCAATTTCCTGCATGTTCCAATGTGCCAGTGCCAGACAACTGTGGTYGTTTCACAGGAAACACTCGCTGAACGGCACAACAGATTTTTTTCCATTTTCATTCGACTGTGTCACACAGCTAAAGCAAAACTAGGATCAAAAGCTCCGTGAATCCAACCCGAATTCTGCCTGTTTTGAATTCCTGGGCGTGCAGCAGGGGGGAGCGCAGCTGCCGTGCGGAGCTGCGGGGCGGCCCGGCGGGACCGGAGCTGCTCGGGGAGACGAGCAGCCCCAGGGGACGCGCCGCCCAAGCAAGGGCTCCTCAATGGAGCTGCCCACCAAGGGAGAGCTGGAGGGGACAGAAACAGCCACAGACCTGCTCCTCATTAGAGATGTAACGGATTGCTCTTTTCATGGCTTTGATATGCAGAAAAAATGCTACAGAGGTAATTTTAATGCTGCTTTGTGGCTCTTTTTACCCAGACATGATTCACCACAAGGAGCCACAAGGAAGCATTGGCACCAACCGTGCTCAGGTATTCTTGCTCCAGACTCTATTTTTCATCCTACTCCTTTCTTCATCTCTACTTTTTCTTAATTTTGTAGGAAATATTTTGCTAGCAGCATTGGCAGTGCTGGCCAGGATGGTCTCTAAATCTGATCTAAGGCTAGAGATACTTCCTTCCTGTCCCTAACTTTACACAAATGCACACTATTCACATGAAAATGGAAAAGCAAAATGTGAGGGTTTTTTTTTTTTTTCTTTCCCTTGTCCTCTCTTTGCAAGCATCTCCTAACGAATACGAAGAAGGAAGGCACAAAAAATGAGGGGGAGACGGGCGGCACCGTGAAACAGGGTCTTCCTTGCCAAGGCTGCTATTAGGAGTTCTCTGTGAGGGTTATTTAGGAGCRTCCCGCTCTGTGGGGTTGTGTGCTGGGCACGTGCACACGCTCCAACACCGCACGCTTGGAGAGCACAGCCCTCCAGAGRCAGGCAGACAAGCGGTCCAGAAGGAGGGCAGACCAAGCGCCCCGCTCCGAGTCCCGCTCGCCCCAAGCACGCGGTACCTGGAGGGCTTCCCGTGGCCTCGGCACTCGCGAGGTCTGCACTGAACCAGCCTTTCTGGCTTGGCCTGCAATGCAAAGCCAGGTGTCCGTTCAGCAGGACCGGCTGGCAGAGCTCTTGGGCACGGTGGCAGCCAGCGGGCTGGCAGGTTCTGCCAACATGCTGCAGAGGTGCACTCAGCACCGCGGGCACCGCA
>NW_020456043.1:3394793-3399123 GCF_003342845.1 Nothoprocta perdicaria | reverse complement strand
TGCACCATGCACCACACCGGCCTGTGCACCATACACCGCACTGGCCCGTGCGCCACGCACTGCACCGGCCCGTGCACCACACCAGCCCGTGGACCACACACTGCACCGGCCCATGTACCATACACCGCACCAGCCCACGCACCACACCGGCCCGTGCACCACGCACACAGTCCACGGAAACCACCGCGCTGGGCTGCACACCACGGGGCTCAGCTTGCCTGCCCAGGCAGCAATGGAAGAGGCACTGAAATCACCACAAGGAAGTTGTGCAACTCCAGAGAAGACCGTGCCAACCCAAAGGTAACCCACGTACCAAACGTGAGCTCCGTCACCACGATGAACCAGCCTTGCAGCGTGTCCATCCCACCGTGACTGCCTGGCCCTGGGGCGCTCCATGGTGCTGCGGCTGCTGTGCCAACGCGCAGCTGCGTTCGTGCCCCTCACCTTCATCTGGCCATTTTGGACAGCGTGCAGGACGTCCAGGGCAGYGGTGCTTCCTCCATCATCCTTCCTTCCAGGGATGCAAGAGATTGCCCTTAAAACACCAAATATTGGTAAATACCAACAGAGCTGCTGCACAGCCATTGATGCACATGCACACTTTTTATTCACCTGTTGTATGCATACATCTATTATAAATATAWATCATTTTCCTGCAAGCACTATCTGTGCTACTGGCCTGGCATGGTGAGACCCCTTAGGGCAGGTAACAAAACCCATTCAAAGCCAGTACTGAGGGGGCTCATGACAAATCAGGTTCTACATATTCCTCCTGGCAGTTATGATTTTACCTTGCATTGTTAAAAAATGTTTAATTTTGAGTGAAGAATGTGATAAAAATGGGCTACACGGCACTGAACAGCTGTTCTTATCAGATCACTATTTTGCCTCCACTTTCTTTCATCGGCCGGTGCCTATAGAGTTGGCTTATGGAAGTCTTACAAATGAACTGAAAATGCAGCAAGAAAGGTTTTATTTTCTTTGGATTTTGTTTTTCTTCTCCAATCTGCATTAGGGCAGTGCCAAGGAGAGAAAACAGAGAGCAGCTTTGGCAATAATGTCCCTCTTGGTCTCCCTACACCTCTCCGAGCACGGCTGCAGGAAGGGAAGGAGCAGGCAGCGGCTCCTTAGAGCTTCCAGAGAGCAAGGCAGCGTCCAGACCTCTGTGTGAAGACACCTTGCACAGAGTATTGCAGCTGGGTTTCTGAAACTGCAATGCCACACGGCAGCAGGTATCTTCAAGAACTCAGGGCGCCCCAGAAAAGCCGTCTGTGCTGCACCGAAGCACCCTGAGCATCAGCCTGTGGCAGCATCTGCCTCTTCAGACCTCGGCATTGAGCTTCCAGCACCAGCTGCATCCTTTCCTTAACTCCTTGCACCTCAGTAGCAGCAAGGAGGACACCTGGAGATGCCTGGGAACCAGGCACAGAGCTCTCCATCCAGCTGAAGCTCCTACCTCGCTGCCCTTTGGTGCTGCAATGCAATCTGCAAGCTTGCATCTTGCCCAGAGAAAGCACTTTTACATTCTTCACCCTAAATATAGTTTTTCCTTTAAAATGACTCCAAGAGGTCACAGTAATGATGTTTACTATCAAGCAATAAATGTGAATGCTTCTCCTCTCCCCGGTTAATGCTCAAGGTTGGCGAGGTGCTTGTCTGTCTGTGCTGCAGCCGGGGAAGCGAGGGGCAACCGCGAGCAAGGACAACGCACGCTGTTCGAAACCAGTGGCATTTGCCACCACGCGGCTGCAAGGTGCTCTTCTTYTCTCCTAATGACTATTTTCTGCAGCCTGTGGGAGGAAATGAAGTTTAATGTTTGCTGTTTATATATAAATATATATAAATATCTTGTCTTTAACCAACACACACACACCCTTCCCACTCRCTTGCAGATCCTCTGCACTGACACCCAAAAAGTAGACACTGGCTTTAAAATGTGTGCTGCAATTTCTGTTTCCTGTGCTTGAAGACATTCATAGCTGTTAGAAGACAAGAATTCTGTGGGCAGTCTATTATTTCAGCCACTGTTTGACCAAAAAATTATTTTTTTAGGAAATAGCCTCAAAAATGTCTTCCCTTCACTGGGCCTCTCTGGTTTTATGCTCTTTCCTCCCCTCCCAAGCCAGGATGCAGTCTCTGAAAAGGCAGACGATGCCAATGAAACAAACCGAAACAAACAAATAGAAAAAAGGACTAGGCTATTAGGGACCTAATTAAGGGTTTTCTTAATATAGATCAGCTTGCAAGCAAGAATAATTAAAGGCAGCCTCACAGCTTCTTCTCTGGGTGTCGGGGCTGCGCTGTGCAGGAGAGGGGACCCGAGCTGCCGGTGACGGGYATTGCACAGCAAGGCTGTAACCCGGCCAGGGCAGCAGCAACGTGGGCACGGGAGCCCGCATCCCATTGACTGTGCTGAGCCCTGTGACGCTGGTCCATCAGAGATGCTCCGAGCTGGAAACACGCTCTGGCGTCATCCGCGGGACCGAAGCAGGATTTCCTTCAGGCTGCCAGGTCCACAATGAGCTGCCTGGGGAGGCTTTCATTTGCGTTAACCACAGCCTTTCAGCATCCTATCCAGGGGATATGGAAACAATCCGGGTCAGACAGTGTGTGGAAGGAGGCAAATGGCAGATGCAGGGACAGTACTAAAGGACCAGGGCAAGGAATAGGAGACCCGGATCTGGTGCAGACCCTGCAGAAAGGAGCAAAAGCCAAACACCACGGATCTCCCCATCGCCCGTGCCCCTCTCTGCATCACTCCCGTGCAGGAGAGGCAGCTCCCTTTGCTGCTGCTGTGCCCTGGTGACATCCATGACAGGCGGCATCATGTCTTGAAGGCACAGATCCTGCTAGAGATGCCTCTTGTCCGCAAAGGGAAAACAAGAGGGGATGGGCAGCCTGTCTCAAGATGACAAGGAAGGGAATAATCTCATGATGCATGCAAATCACCTCAGAAAAAGAGAAGAAAATGCAATAAGGGATGGCAGTGATTCACTGAATTCAAGCACAGGATAGAGGCACAGAGAAAGCGGGAACTGGCTCAACTGGTGCTAAAGGACAAACAAGGAGAAAAAAATAGCACTAGCCTGTAGGGAAAAAATCCGGAAAGCCAAGAAGCTGAAGGGATAAAAGCAGCAAAGGACATTCAGAGCAACGAGGAAGCTTCTGACCAGGAAGGCGACTAATAAACAGGCAGAGAAGCTTATGGCAGATGATACTGAAAAGCCAAACTGCTTAATTCCTTCTTTGTTATTGCTTTGCTTCTCTCTTCACCAAAAGGTCAATTGTAATCAGGCATGTAATGCAATTAGCATCACTGACACAAGGGTAATAACTCAGGCTCCAACAGGGAAAGAACAAGTCAGAAAAGTTAAATGTTTTCAGGTCAGCTCAGCCTCCAAAATCTTCCTGAAGTGCTCAGAGAAGCGGCTGCAGTAACTTTAGAGTGGTTATCCCACCTCTTTGTGTAGTTCGGCACACAAGAAATACCATGTCCCGTAACCAAAGCACCCATTGCACCCTCCAGGAGGTCCTAAGGGGCGAGTTACAATCAACATGTAGTTGTCAGGAACGATTCAGGCCAAGCTCACCTTTTTTCCCTTGTGTGGCAGCACAGGGCACGTTCTCCCGGGACAGGGGACGGACTTGGTGACAGGAGAAGCAGTCGGTGTCACAGGGCTGAATTTAAGGAAAGCTGTTAATACTGCCTCACGATAAGCAAGGTTAAGAAGCACATTCCTGATAAATCAGGCAAACTGGCTGGATTACTGCTATCCAAAAAACCAGACCCCATAGCCCATCACCAGGAACGGAAGGGAGAGCGAGCGGGTGTCCTCATCCCCATAATATCCAGTGCTATCATTAAAAGCCCAGCCGAGGGAAGCAAGGATGTTTATCCAATTTGCAGGTGATCCCAAAATGCAAAGGGAGGCAAGCCTGCATAAAAAACAGGATTAAACTTCAAGGTGATTCTACCATATTAGAGAAATTACACAAAACTCAGAATGAAATCCAATAAGCAGTAATCCTGCTCGGATCAAGGGGAAGCGCGAGGCAGGGGGCTGCACATCTTGGGGTTATACTCAGTGATCAGCTGCGTCAAAAGCGTCTTTCCAGCGTGCCCAAAGTGAACTTCAGCAGGCTGCACAAACAGCACCAGCTCGCTGGGACGCACGGGGTTTTGACATGACACTTCTAAAGACATGGAACAAATAGCTCCAAACGCAACTGCTCTGCGATTCTGTGAAATATTTATTGCTCTGGATTCATGCATAGATATGACAAAAAAAAAAAAAAAAAAAAAAAAAAAAAAAAAAAAAAAAAAAAAAAA
>NW_020456043.1:3389107-3394768 GCF_003342845.1 Nothoprocta perdicaria | reverse complement strand
AAATAAAAGGAAGATAGAGGCACTGGAAGACATTTTTTGGGAAACTAATAGAAGCTCATTTTTTTTAGGTTTTTAAGACAGTGAGGTAGTAAAGCAGCTACCAGAGACAGAGATACAGATCAGTGGGCACTTTATTGGGTGGTCAAAACTGACGATCTCCAGGATACTGCCTTGTTTTCTTAGATTTGGTTCTAGGAGGTTCAAGCACTAGTAATCACACTCTATAGGCAAAGGGAGAGGAACAGGGAGGGGAGATGGCCACAAAAACAAATGGGCAAATAAGCAACATGAAATCTCCTTCCATTTAATAACCTAGTTCTCCCTGTAAAAGAGATGTTCTGTGTTATAGCAACAAATGGATAAAAAGATATTTATAGCCTGAAAACAAAATCCATCGCAGGAAAAAGGAAATGAAAGGCCCATATGACCCATATGTATGTGGCTTTCCAAAATCAGCTGACAAATATAACAGCACATATAATATATAATACATATTTATACACAAGATGGGTATTTTAAATATGCAATTTATGTTATATATTTTAATTATAACATAATATGTTATATATATACTTTAAATGTAGATATATTTGTATATAAATATACATACACTTTAAAGAAAGTTTGCTGAGGAGCTCTAATTTGGCAGCATCCTGTGCTTAACACTAACAGCAATTAGTTCAATAGTAAAACACAGCAATTGTTTTGCTGGAAAGAATACTTATTTCATTAAAACCCTCCAACTGAGATTTGCTGCTAGAGCAGGTCTGCAGCCCTGTTGCGTTGCCTAGTTAGGCACAGATTTACACCCAGCTCATGGGCTGCAGCTGGGGGTCCCACGTGTCAGCAATTTGCAGGTTGCCCCCTCCAACAATTAACACCTTTGGAATTAAATCAATGCCCGATGTTAAAACTCATTAGTGCACGATGCCAGGTGAGGCAAGCGGATTTTACAAGGATTTACAAGGATTGGTGACCCTGTTCCCACATGGACCGTTGTTTTCAGGCTGTGCACTTGACTCCATTCCCTGCAGGCACAGCCCTGCAGCCGTCAGCAGAACACCAGGGTTTGGGGCCGACCTGTTATATGTTGCAAGGGAAAGGATTCCGAGAAATTGGATCTCAAAAACAGTTAGATCCAGCCCCCATTCTATCTTCCTTTTTCTCCCATTTTGCCAGGGTTCAGTTTTGTTGTTTATAAATATAGACTTATTATCTGTACAGCAGGAAGATGGAGAACAAGATGTCCGCAAAATATACTTAAGTTTTTTGTAATGGAAAGGTATTATGAGACCAAGAACAGCAGCATTAAAATCTCACAGGATTAAAACCAGCTCTAGTTGAGAAGTGCTTACTTAAATACTCATTTGACAGAAAATCTGTTTTTCCCAAGTACAAGAGTTCCCAAGTGCAAGAGTTTTTTTAAGTCAATCTTACCAAAGTATTACTTCTTTCCTAGAGGAAAATTCTGCAAATTGCTCAGGAATGGTTTCACACATTTYGATATTTGGTGTTTTGCACTTGGCTCCAGCTGGCGCCCTGTCCAAGCCTGATGTATCCTGGGTTTGGGGCTGCTCAGGCTCCAGCAGCTCTTGCTTTTAGCTCACACGTAGCGAGGGCWGCCAGCGAGGTTCGGACACATCCAGCTGGCCTTACACGGCTGAACTTCAAAYTACCAGCTCTGCCATGCCTTGGATTTATAGTTTAAGTCTAGACAGGAGCATTAAATCCATCTCTCCTGCCTCTAGCCTGCCATGGGACGTTGGATTTCGCATGTTTATGGCCCAAGCTGAGCCAGGGGCCGGTACCTGGGCAAACAGCAGCCTCAGTCCGTGGCTTTGGCTCGGCCTCGAGCTCCTGCCAGCTCCATCTGAGGCTGCTACAGCGCTGAAGCCCCCCCATGCAATGGGCATTTCTGTCCATTACCAACGGGACTCCGTGCCCAGCAGGCACTTAGCGGCCTTAATCCAACGTCGCAGCAGAAACCCATCTGCAGGAGAGACGCTGTGAAGGACGAGGGATGAGGATCAGGTCGAGCCCGCGCTGCTCTGATTGCTCCTTGCAGGGAATCCTGCACGGGATCCAACCTGGGAGCGCTAGTTCTTCACGGCAAGCAGAGCCGCGGCAATCAGGGCGCTGCCGTCCCCTCCCGGCGGGCGCCCCGTGCCTGCGGCAGGAGGATGGGGAGGCCTTGTCGTGGGAGTGAGGGATGCAGCCAGGGATGCRCCCTGGCCTGAGCACCCTGCACACTGAATACAGGAGAACACCCGGGCAGAGAGCAGTTCCACAGCTATCATTCAGTCAGCGGAACATTATAGCACASTCAGCTGAAGGCATAACGATCCTTTCCAGAACGCATTTCATTATCTCTGCCCGCTTTAGATCGCGTGAACACCCGCTGCCGTAAGGGGCCCAAACCCGCTCGCGGTGAAGCCACAGCCCACCCGGGCGCAGCCCGGCGGCTCCCGGCGCTCCGGTGCYTTCCTGGGTGCCGTCCCCGCAGCTCTGTGGGGCTCRAGGCTGCGCTGGCTCAATCGGCTCCGCGGATGGAGCAGAGCTCGAGCTCCGCTCCCTGCAGCCCGGTCCCACGGCCCCTCTGGCCGCCCTTGCGGCACCGTGCGGGTGTCCCCACGCGCTGCGGCTCCCAYGTCCCCGGGGACACGGCACAGCCTCGGGCGCACTTCCCTGCTGCACGGGGTGCCCGGCTAGCCCAGTCCRTTGCTGCGAGCAACCTTCCCTGCCAGCATCCCATTGCACGCTATCAGCTTTCTCAGAGATTTCAATAGTTGTGTTTTTCAGGTTTTTTCCCTTGTTCGAGGCCCTCTGTGTTTTCTGCAGGCTGCTTCTTATTTTATTTTCTGTTTGTTCATTCCGCATGACGCTAGAGAGCTATTATGAAATTGATGGTCTGGGATGCAGGTGTATATAGGTTAAAGAAAACATCCAGCTCCCCCTCAGGGCCCGTCCGCGTGGTATGAGAGCATGCCAAGAATGAGGAGGGCAGAGCTTGGAAGTCCCTGCCACGGCCCTCGACTGGGGACGAAGAAGCTCTAAACTTCCAGAGTGTCATTTTGACCCTTTAAAACCACCGTTTTTTTTCTGTTTGGAGGGACGCCCGGGGCAGAGCCCTGGTGACCCACGGCTGATGCCCATGCCCAGCGAGACCCKCACCCCGCCAGCCCGCAGTCACTAACCCACCAAGGCTGCACTCCCCCCGGACCTGCAGCCTCCTGGGCTTACCCCTTTTACCTTAACTTTGAGATGTCCCACAAGGGCTCCTAGAAATGGGGTCTCCGCCAGCCCCAAATTCTTGGTCTTGGAATTCACGTGCAAACCAGCTCACAAGAGTGATGCCTGAGGGTCCAATAATACCAATAATACGAACTCTTTTTTTTTTTTTTCCAATAAATTCTCTACTTTAAAGAGAAACTGCATAAGAAATTACACTGGATGGTTTTTGGATGTAACTGCTCTCCCCGCCCTGGTCCCCATCTTCCAACAGTGGCTTAAAAGCTGCCGGTGGCTATGGGCTGGCAGGGGAAGCCCTGATTTCTGCTCTGTCATGCCACTCGGTTAAAGCTGTTGGGCGACAGCAGCATTTGGAGAGAGCCGAGGAGGAGAGGAGACAACCGATTCCCCGCGAGGTCCCCTTTACCCAGAGCCTGGAATCAGTCCTGTCCTCATCTCTTGRATCCCACGGGTTCACCCTGCAGCCTGCCCATGCCACAGCTCYGCTGATCCCTCCTGCATCCCGACGGAAAGTGGGGCTCGAGGGAACGTGCCCGGCTTTCCGACAGGGCCGATGCGCACGATTCATGGTTAAGCCGAGCTCAGTCCCCGCGCTGTAGTCATAGAAACAGGTTTGTTCCGGGAGAGGCAGACAGCAGAGCAGGTAGAGCGCGGCAGGCGGGAGCCTTCCCACCTGCTTGTTCCCGTGGGGCTCCGCTGCCTGCCCCTCTCCCGGCACCCCGCGCATTAACGGGGTGAAGGCAGGAGCGGCGGCGGGGAGGGCACCTTCTCTGGGCTTCCATGGGCTGCAAGGCTCTTAAATACAGGTTTGCAGCAAAAYGCATTTGGATAAAAACAGGAACATTTGAGACCTTCTCAAACAAGCCGTTACCAGTAAAATGTGGTGCACTGTGCCGCATCTCGCACAGACGAAGCCTCCACACATTCGAGTCCCGTTCCACACCAGACAGACATTTTTGTGCCTTCTTTTGGCACTCCGTGAAGGCTCTTGTGCACAAACAGCCCTGTGCGGGGCAGCTGCAGTGCCCCAAGGGCCTTGCTGTGACCTGCAGGCCAGACACCGGCGGCAGCTCCTGCTTCCAAGACATGCGTGTTGCATCCGACACAGCCTCGGAGCCCAAGCACCTTCCCCAGCGCGGGTCTCTCCCTTTAGAGCCATCTCCCCGCGAGCTGGGGAGGCAAGAGCTCCTCCTGGGGAGGCAGGAGCTGCTCCTGGGCTCTCCCGTTGGCCAAGTGTTCCCTGTGTGTCCCACATGTGCCCGCGCCTGCCACCGGCAGCGGCGCTGCGCCTTCCCCGGGCCGCCCATTGGCGTTGGCACGCTGCCGCCTGGGCCCTTCGCACCAGCCCAGTTGAAGAGCCGCGTTCAGCGCCGCATTTTCAATCAGCTCACGTGAAAGGCAAAGCAACAGACAAGAGCGAAGGAGAAATTAACTGTAGAAAAGGAGCTTTTTAATCTACAGAGGTTGAGTACAAAGCAAGAGAAGGGCATGTTGAAATCCTTTTACAGAAGAATTAAAGCGTTTTCTCTGCTCCTCACAAGCCCTCGGCGTGGCGAATCCTGGGAGCAGCCAGGGAAAAGGAGCCGGATTAATGGCTGTTGTTTCACAGCAGCGGGTAATGGGGAAGGAAATAGCTCGAGCCTGGGAGCTAAATTTAATTTAAGGTTATACAAATCTACACCTAATGATACCCAAGCAAATATATTGCATGATTAAATAAGAGGTCTGATGTCAGCGATGGAAGCTCTTCCGCATTGCTGGAAGGGAGGGTTGTCCCATGTGTTGGGCTCCGGAGGAGCAGGAGGCCCCAGCCCAGGGGCACCTTGGAGGACCTTGGGGGGCTACCAGGGCGTACTGAGCAAGCCCCAGTCCTGGCTTACTTTGGTCTCAGTAGAGCAAACCAGCCCTCGCAGTGGGTGCCAGCATCTCCCAYGCTGCCATCCATTCGCAAGTCATTGTGGATGGTGCTTCCCATCCCAGGAAGAACGGGAAGCGGAGGCGGCTTAGTGGGATGGCAGCTGTTTACCACTTCCAGCTGATAGCGTAATTGCTTTTCTTATTATTTTAATTGTTATATCGATGTCAGCACTAACAACATCTCACATTTTTAAGTTCAATGATAGGAGAAAAAAAAAAAGAGATCTCTTCTGAAACATCTCCTTTTTCCTCCTGTTTCATTCCACGTTTCTCCCAGCCAGCCGGGGTGCTCCTGCATCCTCAGTGCGGGCGGGAGGCAAGGATGCTCTGGAAGCCATGGGAGGTGCAGGGGACCCTATGGATCGTATGGACTGCATGAGCACCAGCCTGGCTTTCAGCAAGAGCAGCACAGCCGGGGCTGGCTGCATCTCCTCTCCTTCCTGCATCTCCTCTCCTTCCTTGAGAGCAGGGGATGCGGGAGTGGGTGGGTAATGC
>NW_020456043.1:3338227-3387769 GCF_003342845.1 Nothoprocta perdicaria | reverse complement strand
CTGTTCTGCTGCCCTCAGCACTCCCGTCCCGTGAGGGCTTCACGCCTCCGCACACGGGACTATTTCTGCCCGCCGTGTGTGCGGGGCGGCCGCGGGGAGCGGGGCGGCCGGGCCGGTCCCTGCGAGGGCCCCTGTCACCGCGGCTCAGCATGGGCGCGCAGGGCCAGCGCGCCGCTCTGACAGCTGCTTTTCCCTCAACAAGGCTCTCCACGGCTGCCTTGATGTGCGGCATTTGATCTCCTCCCAGCAGCCACCCGGCAGCCCATCCACCGCTTTGATTGTCGGCTTTAAACATTTCTGTCTTCCTGCTGTCCGAGGTCTGCACGTTGATGGGAGGAGCTTCGGGGAGAAAGACGTTTGGAAGAGAAATAACGCTTTGGTTTTGATGCTTTGGGGGCTCTGCTTGGGGAGGGTCTCTTTGCACCCCGGGAGCTCTGCCCTGCCTCTGCCTTTGGCCGTACTGTGATACAACCTGCAAGCACCACCGTCAGCCAGTCCCCCTGCCTGCCATTTATTGTCTAGAGGGCCCTGAACCTGCAGCGCAGTGAAAAACCAAAGCTGAGGAGCCCCAGAGGAGCCCAGAGCTGCACGGGAGCCCCCCGGGGTGCCGTGGCAGGGCAAAGCCAGGCGGGGTTCCCACGCCTGCACCCATCCAGCACAGCCTCTCCAGACTACCAGGGACACAGACATGGGATGCAAACTCCACTCCTCTCCTTTTTTTTTTTTTCTTTTATTTTTTTTTTCCCTTTGCATGGCTCTAAATTGCTAGCATTTTGAAGCGGCTTGGTTATTAAAGCTCGCCATAAGCAACTTGTAAGGGCCGTGGTGAGTTCACATGTTGGACCTTGTTGCGAAGGGAGCACTGGGGCTGCTCTAATTGCAGGTTTGTGCAAATCCTGTGATCACGGGATCATGCGCTGGGTGAATTTCAAAGCCAGAGCAACAGTTGCATAAGTATAATGTGCTTCTGAAGGCAAAAGGACAAAACAGAATATCAAGGGAGCAGTTAAAACGAGCAAGCTTTGATCCGAGACATAAAACGAGAGGGAAAGAGTTTCSCCCTCCCTTCCCCCCGCCCCCCTGCAAATTAAATACGAGCTATTAGTAAGACAGGATTGGGGATTTTCTGGTCCACAGAGCTTCAAGTCCCTTTACAAAGACCACTCCATCGATCCAACACCATGCAGCTCCTCCAAGAGGATATCSCCAAACTCTCTCTTAGGCGAAGACTTAATACATATAGGACAGGATGCAGATGCAGACGCGTGGAGAGGAGCAGGACTGAGCTGGCAGGAGGAACCCCCTTAGCAGGGGCTGGTTTCGCCCCTCTGCACTGCCCGTTGCTGTCGTGCAGTTTTTCGCAGCCCCTGAGAACTGCCCGTCAGTTACCAGGCCCCAGGTAATCACATCACCTGGGGTGTTCAAAGTGCCCCAAAGGGGCTCCTTCCCCTCGCTGGCTGCGGAGCATCCCCTGCCCGCGGCGGGACGGGCGCAGACCRCGGAGCCCAGGCAGCGGTGACTGAGAGCAGCCCGGTGAGCAGCCCCAGCAGCTCTGCTCTCATGGACCACGGAGTCCCGCTCAGGCATGAATGACATCCCTGGCAGAGCATCTTCTGTTTCCCGTATCACTATGGAAAACAGTCATTCCTGGCTGCTCCAGCGCTCATGGCGTTTTGCACAGTTCACTGGAAYGCCCAGACCTGTCTCATGGAATTTCCATGGAAAACATAAGTTTAATAGAAGATTTAAGGATGTTTATTACATAACAACTAGATATCAACAAGCACAGCTATAGTTTATGAGGTCAAAAAGGTTCTCAGACTTGTGATCTGTGCAAACCAAGCACCGCCTGCAAGCAGACCAGTGCAGGCRGTGAGGAGACAAGGAAAGGTGGCAGCACAAGAATCCCACCACAAACACACCAAAACCTGCAGTTCCCAGTTTGCCCAGAAAAGCGAGTGGCAGAGAAAACCAGGGTAAAACACCAGGATGCTGCGTGTCCCCTGCATGTCAGCTGCATGCAGCGGGCTCCAGCAACACAGCTCACCTTGCAAGGACAGGACACAGCCCCAGCTTCCTCCAGCCCCAGGGGCAGGGACACTCACTGTGTTTCCACACTCCTTTTCAGTGTCTTCTGGACATTCACTTATGTAATAACACCAGCTGGTGTGGTCATTTGATGTACCRCTTTGGTAAGTGACTGCAAGATTCACTTACCACTGTTAATGTGCATCAGCGCACATCAGATTCCGCAATTAGCTTTCATTCTCCATACAATGGAATTACAACACAAACTGGTTTTGGAAGAATTATCAAAACCTTTTGCAAAATCTGGTCCTTCAAGGGAAATGAGAAGCAGTCATAGACTAGGCTAGGACTCAAAAAACTTCCAGTGAATAGAAAGCATATGAAAATCCAGCATCCCATGTGCCAAAGCCCAACAGCAGCCAGGGAAAGGCAGATTAAACATGTCCAGGAGATGAGATTAAGTCTGAAGAATACTGCAGTATAATTACTTAAATCCATATTACCAGTTCTTAAATGCTCTGCAGGACAAGTAGAACTACTGGCCAGACGCCAGGAGGGCCACAGCTTTTCTGATTTTCAAGCAAGAAGAGCCCATGGCAGGCACAAATTCTTCTTTTTTTTTTTTTCTGAGAACATGACCTTCTACTCCAAAAGAGAAAAAAAAAGGTACTGTTTTTACTTTTGTTTTCTGTGCTAGGTAACCTCCCCCCACCAAGATCTGATAAAACAACAGCTATAGGAAATAAATTAATCCTGGAGTTATTCAGAGCGCCTGTCAAGGGAATGAACGAACACCACGGCATGGAGCAAGGAGCTGGGCTGCTCTTAAGCACACCAAGCTTTAGCTTCATTCCCTTGAAGCTCCTGACTTGTCCAGCAGCTCCTGAGAACAATCGGAACACAGTGCAGGAATGTGATCCCTTTTGCTGCCCGCTTCGCCTCCCCTCGCGCCCCTCCTGCCCAGGCGGGGTGCCGGCCGGGCACCCGCCTTCCCCGCAGCCGGGGCAGCACCGGCTCCGGCTTTCCTTCGGTTCCAAGCGGCCTTTCGCTTCTGTCAGCTGCACTTCACTAATTTGCTCGTAAGAACTATTTTTTTTTCAAGGAAAGTTTACTTAAAGTTCAAGTGAATTTGAAACAGCCTTTTTATTCTATGGGCTCCATTTTACAAATTCGCTAGTAGGAATTTACTTTTCCAAATAATGTTTACTTTAAAGTTTAAGTACCAGCCACACCAGAGTCCTTCCCTTCCCTGCTGTGCTGGAYTCTCCACTCACTGCTGCTCCATATATCCTTCACTCAGCTGTACAATAGGAGAACGCATTAGCACTAAAAAAGCCAGGATATACACAATAAAGCTGCAATCCGCAGCCTGAAAATACTGCCTGCAAACCCGGATCTCCCTTGTCAACGTGGTCAGGCAGTCTGGCTGGAAGAGAAGGACTCCTGCATGAGAACAGCCTTATGCAGCCAGCCCTACAAAAGACAGGAGGTTTATTCCAAATGTGTGAACCAGGCTCAGTTGCTCCGAACCACCGTTATTGAAAGCTGCAGTACGTACTGCCTTGTCACRTCATATGCATTTTATGATAGATGGTGATAATAACACTTCTCCACTTGCAGCTGTAATATTCATTTAGYCAGGAAAACACCTTAGATAACCTACAGCGTAACCTTTCCTACAGTAATTAAAGCAGTAAAGTCATTAGCTATTCATTTCATTCTGTGTAATACTCATCCTAAAATTAGTTAATGTTCCCAGTTGAATATTATAAAACTGATTATTTTTCACCCTTCTGCAGATTCACCTTTGCAATCAGAATGAACCCCCTCACTCTTTAATAAACTCCAGCATTGCTCATGCAGATTTGGTTCACTGATGTCAGCATAATGCATAGCCCTATATTAACTGGTAATTCCAAAATACTCCTCTCTTTAGGGTAAAATGGTCTCTCACTTTTCCTGGGCTTTGCTTTGCACGACCAAATCCATGCAGGTTGGTTGGTTCAGCGAGGGGTCACCGAACAATGTGATGTTTCCTTGCAAAATCATTGAACAAATTCCCCAAGTGATCCCGTGATGGGAGTTTCTCTTCCAGCTCAGATGAAGAGCAGATWCTGAGAAACCAGAATCTTTCACAGGCTAGAAATTACATTTCTACCCCATTTTAATGAGCATTGCATGACGAGCTGCGACCCGCGAGACAGACCGTGCACCGCGGCTGAGCCAGCACCACGCTCGTTTAGGAGCTGAAAAGTCTCCAGGGGGAAGCACAGGAGGATTGCTATGAAAATAATCTGGTTTGAAATACTGAAGCTGAATGAGGGTTAAATGTTGCTTTTTAAAAGCTTACCTTGTAATTTCACAACCAGCTGCAAGAGGATGCGGTGCAGCAGTCAGAAATGTTTGTGGATTATACATAAAGCTGGAAAAGAAACAATTCTTCCTGTCCATAGGAAGCAAGAATGCAGTARAAAGAGGAAAAAAAACCCATCCTCTCCTCACAAGGCATAAGGATGTGACAGACACGTGCCTTGGTCAGGTGGGAAGGGGCAGGACCCGCAGGGAGGCTGGTTGTTGTCCTCTCCCCCAGCTGCATGGCCTGGGGCGGGCAGGGACCTCTGGGCATCCCCTGGCCCCACCGCAGCACGAGCAGGGTCACCTCGAGCACGGCCAAGTCGTGGCCCTCGCTTCTCTAAGGTGCAGATGCAGGAGTTTTAAAGTGCTTTTTGCTTCGTTTCCACCGTTTCCCTCTCTAYCTGCTGTTGAGCRTCTTYGGAGCATGAAGGTTGTGAARGCAAGGACATGCATCCAAGGCGGASGCAGGAATCCCAAATCCAAGGCCTATGGGATTTGCAAATAGAAAGAAGGAATAAAGAAGTATGAAGCCATTCATTAACTAAAGGGKTACAATTTATGAAATGCCATGGAAATGTTTTTACCATGTTTTATGCCAACAAAAAGTCATAATATTCCTTTCAGAATGACAGCAGCACAGGATCAAGTTGGAAAACACACATCAGAGCAGTCCTTTGAGATCACTGGGCATCATTTGGATTTATCACAAAGTACTAAGAACCCAACCGAAGCATTTTCTGAGTAATTRGCAATTGGCTTTGAGAGCAGATGAGGGGTCCAATAGCACGTGCCAAAGCTGCTCTGAACATGGCAAAGGACATGGTAAGTGCTGTCTAGCAGGGACCCTCCTGCTCGTGGTTTTGTTAAATATTAATGATTTCGACACCAACTGAGAAAGACGAATGGCATCAATCTAGGAATGAGTACAAGTGCTTTGGAGGACAGGACTGGAATCCAAAGTGACCTTGATAGATTGGAAAATGGTCTGAAATCAGAGAGATAAAATCCAGTACAGACATGTGCAAGGAGCTGCACATACAAATGAGAGGGGAAAAAAGAAAACAGCTAATATTCAGATAGCAGAGTGAGGCTTGCTGTCTAGCCAGGAGGGWTGAGAAAAGCAGCAAGGAAAACAAACTGGACATGAGTTAATAACACCATCTGGTCCTCCAATAACACACCGGGGCCCATAAAAGCCAGCACAGTGTGYGAGATACACAAGGAAACTCCGTGGGGCTGGCAACCCGTTGGATGGCACAGGGTGCTCCAGCTGGGGCGCCGCACCTCCGGAAACCTTGGGGAAGGTGCAGTGACCCGCGGCGGGATGGGACCTGTGATCCCTGCAAGACCTGAACAAACCCGGGAGATAGAGAGGTGCGGAAGCAGATCATGGAAAAAGGCTGGTGAGCAATCACTCTCCAGCTCCTGGGAAGAGACACCAAGTCTGCTTTACTCCGAGCAAAGAGGATTAAGGTTTAGATTAGCTGTTAGAAAAAAGCCTCAACTATCCGGGAGAAGGTAATTAGGGAGGGAACGGAATGCCCTCCCCGCGGGCGGAGGTGGAAATCTCATTTGCGTGTTTGGAGATGGATTTGACATGGCTTGACATCTGTCCGGCTCGGTCTAATTACGCCTAATCCTGCCTCAGATGTGGCGGCGGATTAGCTGATCCCTGCCAGCCGCTCCCGCTGCGCTCGYGGGAGCCCCTTCCACCAGCCATGCGCTTCGTGTTGACTTCCACATCAGCAAAGAAGATCCAGAAGAGCCCTAAAATAGGTAAGAATCCTAGGATTATTCCTCACTGATACGTTTCCCCCTTGAAAATTTGTATTTCTGAGATCTGCCTTACAGCCGGCTTTTAATCCATGCGAGGGCACTCTGCTGATACTGCGCCGTGCTATTTCTGTAACGCCGCACCATGCAAGGCTGGGTCAAATCAATACGTTTTAACATATTCCCTGTGTTAAAATCACTTGTATGGCGTGTTATGCCTCTGTATCTGCACTGGGGAGATAAGCACTGTATTGCTTTCTGTTCCAGTTCCCAGCTACAAATTATCCTGGCTGCTGGTGCTTTCGTGTTGCTGGAAACGTCTCCCCAGCCTGCCGGTGCCACCGCAAGAGATTACAGAAGATGACAATCTCCAGCCCGGTCTGTCYTGCCCTGGTGGTTTTCTGAACAATGATCAATTTATAAAATTCTCTTTTAAGTAAATGCTGCTGAGTTTGAAATATGACCATGAAGAGTCCCGTGGACATCCAGGTCTCAGCGAGGTGGCAGTGTGCTCCGATCTGGTCCATGCAAGGAAGGCATCTCTGCTGGTCTTTGAGACACAGAGCCATGATACTGGAAAGCTATTAGTGTATTCGCACAAGCAYAGGGTCCATCTAAAGGCCTGAGGAGTCTCCATCTTCTGTGGATGCATTCACACTTTTCTTGCTGGGGAAATTTCCCTTAGTTTTGCTTCTTTTAGCTTTGATGCAAGAGCTTAACCAGTTTGGTTGCTGAAGACACTAAAGGCTCTGAGCAAGGCAGAGCGCTGCAAAGCACACAGTGAGCAATTACAGGGCAGCTGGATGACAAGACCTGGACTTGCAGACAAGCAGCAAATAAATCGGCCTGGAGAGGATGTTCTCCTGAGCAGTCTGGCAGGACAGAAAAGTTGGGTATAAGGAAACCATAATTGCTGAGAAAACTTGACCACATCTCCATCTCCAAACCCTGTTATTCCCGAGACTTCCTGTTGGTGATCGGTAAAGCAATGCACGTTCAGCAATGGTCTCTTGGGAACACATCACCTAGCAAGTGATATGTTCCCTTGGGAACCAGAGCAAGGCTCGAATACCTCTTTTCCTCTCATCTCCCTCCCACCTGGGGAGCCCCTTTCCCTCCCTTTCTTCCAGGAAGGATAGATGAGGAAGCAGGTATGCTTTCCATACAACCCAGCTACCCAAATCTGACCCACAAATATCCTCAGTCTTCACTGCAAAACTATGAGACCCTCTGGTCAAAATGGACAGCCATCCAGACCACACAGCTTTGACAAATCGCGGGCTGCTTGAATCACTGCACAACTAGCAGAAAAACATCCGTTCTTGATTACAAAACACCTGCAGGAAAGCATCTATCACGAGCCTGACTGCATGTTCACAAAGCTCGAGCATTTGGATAGTCACTTCTGAATCCACATGCGCATGTGGATTTTCAGCATGGCTGGGAAGCACGAGCCAAGCTGCTACCTTGATCATGGAATCCAGGATAACACATGGATACAGCTGTGTCCCGAACAATCTACAGGGACACATCTTAAATTTTTATGTTGCAGAGATGATCTGAAGCACATCTACTTTAAAAAACAAGTTTCGCTGGGGGAGGGCAGGACCTGAATCAGGATAAACAAGAGGAATTTTTGCATTCATTCTAGCATATGCATAAACTATATCCTCCTTCACCTCTGCAAACAGGGGACAGTGATAATTTGTTATGTGCATTAAAATTATAATAATGCTTTTTGGTACCATCAAGATTACATTAGGAAGCTCTGTGTTCCCAAAGGGAAGATTAAAGTGCAAGTCTAATAGCATGATTTGTTCTTTAGTGGAGCACTCTTGTGCAGCTTGGAACAAAATATTCCCAGCAGAAAATATCCTACCGTGCTTGCACGCATAAGGGAGTTTCTACGAGGTATGTGGGTAGGTGAAAACTGTTTTTTTTTTTCTATTTTTGTAGATTAGTTTTCTTGTATATTGGAGAATCTCGAATAGGTGGCCAATTTCAGAGCGAACATTACGTCTTCGTTTTCAGAATATAGAAGCTGCAAACAGGTTTAGACAACAGAAATCCAATTTGTGGTGCTGCTTTTAGGATCGTGTCCTGCCTGCTGGCACCACCTGCCCTACGAAAAGTCTCAGACCAGGGCAGTGAAAGTCAAAACAGAGTCCCAGTCCTCAGCCCTGTCCTCTTCTCCCGAGGTCCCACTGCAAGCAGATGACCTGTTGTTGGGTGACCCATTCCCACACTCCTTCCAGATGCTTCTGCTGGGACCTCAACCCACAGTTGTATGGTTATGACAGCAGTTTCTGCTGGTGGGAATGCTGCTTTCCAGCGGGGACACCTTGCAGATGTTGCTCCTGCTCTTTCCTTTTCTCCAGCCATGCAGAGCTCTGAAGAACYGGCAACTTTAGGTCTGTTCACTTTCTTCCCTGAGCTCCAAAACTTCATGCRTATTTTTCTTGGAGATGAATCACACAGCCTTTTAGTAAGTGCACCTCTGTGCTTCCTGCCATCATCCCAAATGAACTCTGAGTTTGCTGTGAAAGTCCTGAGAATTGGAGGTGAAGAATACACACAAAATCACCATTCCCATCTGCAGCTGCTTGTGCCTAGGTCAATATGCCTCACTTTCAAAATCAGTCATAGACACCACACGGAAAATATACGGAGTACAGTTGTGAGCATAACATATTTCTTCTGATTCTTCAAGGAAAATATTTTTTTCCCTTGTTTCTCAACTCTCAGTTTTCATTAAGAATTAGTTGCTCGGTAATGGACCACTTTCAGTTTTAAACTTAATTATCAAAGAAGAAAATAAACTCCTGCCAAGCCTTGTGCTGTTTCATTGTTCAGCTAAAGACATTTGGGGAATATTTGTGTGGCATCAGAACAATTAATGTTTCTACCTCCGCAAAATGACGGAAAAAGGATAGGGTGACATTCCCAGGCTCCTGGTTAGAAGAGAGACCAAAACCCCTTGCAGCAGAGCACCAGTTCGTGATGCACAGTATAGCTCCTGCACATATATCAAATGCTTGGTGTTTCTTCAGCTGCTGTTCGTGATATATATATATATATATATATATGTATAAAAGGCTTCAAGAGTCTAGGAAAGGGCTCCTGGCAGAATTTGCACAGCAGGCACCGAACCAGAGCGGTGCAGTTAGAAGCTCTATTAACACACGAGCTGTACATCTCCTGACCAGAAGTAAGGATGCCTGCTAAAAATGAACATTATTGACTCCTTTTTCCAGCTGACAGGGAGGTACATCTGTCTTATCTTTTTGGTTTTTTATCTCCTAGCAGATTTCCTTCTGCTATGCATAGCATGGGTCTGGCTTGTTGCTCATTTTCCTGCTTCTCTGATATATCCCACCTTCAAAGCAGCACCAGGTGTGCCCAGGGGTGCAATTCCTCTGAGCACCCCTGTCCTGCTAATGAGCCAGACTCACCAAAATGAGCRTGATTTCCACATCACAAAGGCCGTGTGAAGAGTAAATCCAGCCCTATGACCTTAGTTCTGTGTTCAGCCCTGATCACTCCATCCATACCCTCTCTTTGCTAATGGGAGTATCACAGATTTCAGCAGAAATAACTAGGGACCCAAAAAGACTCTCAGAAAAAGAAAGACCCATTCCTGCTTTCATTCAGCTTCCCCTTTTCCACGAGCTGCAGTGGCCAGCAGAAACCCGGGCAATGCATCTTCTCCTCCATGCTGCTGCCCTCTGTCAAACATTCACCTGGCCAGGTTTATTTTTGCATGCTTAGTTTCACTGACTAAGTGCCTGGAAACGCAGAGGTAATTATCCACCATGCTCACTCGTCCTGCATATTTCCAAAGTGAAATTGCTCATCTTCACCCCTTKAAACTGTAAATTGCTCAGGCCATGGGTTGCCTCTGTGCCAGGTTTTCATCTCAACTGGGATGACTGGAAAAAAAAAATGCACACCAGAAAAGTCAGAAGAGTAAGCTGAAAATGGATACAAAGAGTAGGAATAAAATAAAGCAGAGGGTGAAAAATAAATGAGAAAATCATCTGATCAAAAAGGTGGCAAACTCAGGGCACTAAGATGATTATTCTCTTCCCTAAAACATATAATTAGCTCTAATCCTTTGCTACAAGGTTTTATTGGAAACAGGGACACTAAAGGATTACAAATTTAGAGGGTTTTTTTTTCATCTACAGCTAGCAAAAAATATCCAAAGTTGCAAGAGAAGAAAGTAGTTATCAGGCAGGCACATTTGGCCCTGGTTAGAGGTCTCACCGTTCCCCACATCACCAGAGACGGGGTCTGGCATGCTGTGGTGGATACGCTCCTTTCCCAGCTCAGCCTGGCCTGTACCTTACATGCAGCCCTGCTCAGTTGCTAACCACCAGCAATTTATCTAATCCTGGTAGGCRCCACCATCCTGATTTCTTCTGCCACTTAGACTCAACATAACATTCCTGAAGGCTGCATCCCAAAGGGGCGGTAAGGCTAGTGCACTAGCCAATGGGCCTCTGAAATGAAAGAATGACTGTAAGTCAATCATCTTATCCTATAAATATGCGGACAGCCCGAGAGCCCCTTGAGCTCTCCTGACACGGCTGCGGCCTGCACAGCAGGATCTCCCCTTGGGCAGGGACGCCTCTCAAGGTTGCTCCTCGAGGTTGAGAGACCCCCCTTCCCACAACAGATCTGTGGTAAGTGAACATAGCGCGCTCTCTTTAACTTTACTTTGTAACTGTGCGCAAGAACCCTCAGTCATAAACCGCTGACCAGGTCTGGGACTAGGATTGGATCCAGCYGCACCCAGACTCCTCTCAGAAGGAGCCTGGAGAGCAAGGGGGTCCAATCTGAACCTCGTGACCCAACGGGAGGGTATCCCAAGATAATTATGTATTATCTTGAGCCTCCATGCAGTGAATAATAAGTGACCTTGCCATAGAATCTCCTGAAATCATTGKCCATATTAATAAATCCTGTTATTATTTCTTTCATACGAGTRAAGTGCATTTGTCACTCACCCCTGCCACCACTCGTTCCATGACACAAGCTGAGGTTAAAAAMATTTTCCAAAGACTGTGTCCTCTGCTAAACCAGTCATCCTGCTGCGTGCCAATGTCCTGGAGAACTGCAGGCCCTGGACGAGCAAACAGCTCAGCACGAGAAGAGGCAATGGGGACAAGGTGAAGCCCAGGCAGCTCCATGYGGCCGTGAGGAAGARCTTGTTTGGTGTGAGGGTGCCCGAGCCCTGGCCCAGGCTGCCCAGGGAGGCTGCGGAGGCTCCTGCTCTGCAGATCTTCCCAAGGYGCCKGGATGCGCCCGGGTGCCCCGTGCTCTGGGTGTCCCTGCTGGAGCAGGGGCTGGGATGGATGATCCCTAGGGGTCCCTTCCAACCTCGGCCATCCTGGGGTTCTGTGAGACTCTGAGAACCATCCTCCTCCTGGGGCCCTGCAGACTGGGAAACCTCAGTGTTGTTTAACTTGAGAATCAAGTCTTGCAAGATTAGGGGATGTGGGTCATCTTCAGTGATCAACTGTAGTGGGCTACCAGAACACAGGGCATTCACATGAAATTAAAATGGAGCCACCGATGGCTATTTTGTATAGATGGATCTCATCAACATGGGTTTGCATAAACATTCTAATCACTGCTCTCATCCTGCCCCTCTCCACAGAGTCAGTGATAAAGCTAAGCTTTCCTTGGAAAATTATTCATGACGTTTATTCATGATGCTGTTTTTTCCCCCGAAAGCTGCAGTCCTCCAAAGGGCCGAGGCTCCTCGGTGAATGCCAGYGGAGCCCACGTGCCAGCCGGGGCGYGAGGGGCCGGCTGGCCAGAAGCCGGGGCGGTGTGTGGCTCCCGAAGCACGGCGCACCACCGCGCACCCTCGCACAGAAAGCTCCCATCATTGCAGGAATGATTTGACGCCTGGAARAGGAGCTTTACAGCGAGAGACAGGCTACAGGCACTTGACCTTTTTAATTTAGCCAAGGGAAGAGTAACGGCTGATTTCGTTGTGGTCTTTAGTAGCRTCAGAGGGAGGTGATTCTCATCCGAGACAGCTTTTTAATTTAGGAAAAAAAAAGTCCTWATGAGAGCCAAAGGCTGGAAGATGAAACTAAGCAAATTGAGAGTAGGAATAAAGTTAATTAAGCAGCAAGGCAGCAAATCTAAATAGGGAGCAGATTCCCCAGCACTTGAAGCCTTGATTAAGTGCTGTCCCGGCTCGGTGGCCACGGGCTCCACGGGGGTCTCTCCAGCGGCAGTGACCAGCAGGGTTGTGGCCTGGACCATCCCAATGGTCCTTCCTGGTTTCTCGCTACYGCAGGATTCGCATACAGTACTAGGGAACCTGCTCAGCTCTCTCCTCTGCCCAAATCTTCCTAAATAAAAAGGAGAAACCCAGGCTAAAGCTTTTATAAGTGTTGAGAAGACAAGAGCAATTCTAAGAATCACAATTGAAGTCAGTTCTAAAAGCRGGAATTGGCCATCTAAATGGCTTTCGACTGGCATTTCTGAACAAATCAATGTCTAGGTGGCTTTAGAAAGCGTGTGGGCCTCAGGTGGCCTTGCCTGCCCACAGGGCCAAGCTCAGGGTTTGGTCTGGACTAGCACCCGCTTTTCACCATGCAAGGAGCTGCCTTGCCCCAGGTTCAACCAGCACATGTGAAGGTTTGTAGACAGTGAGGTCCTTAAAATGGGGCTAACTCTATTGTCCTTTCTCTTTAACAGGCACAAAATCCAAATACTGCCAAGCATTTAGCCACCTAGTAGTGACAGTGGTCACTTGAAGTTGCCAAAGCACTACATGTAGGGAGCTGAAAAAAGGGGAGCAGGGAAGATCCCCAGGGTGGAAACCTTTCAGATATGCCCCTAAAAAGCAAACTAGTCTGACAGCTGCCTTTAGCAGCGGGGAGCAGCTCAGACCATGCTGCACTCCACACAGAAGCAGCAAGGGAAGAAGCAACCTCGAGAAGTACCCAAGGAAGGGGAGGATGATCCTCACCTCGGGAGCAGGACCCCCTCTGCCATGTCGCCCAGCACCTGGGCAGCACTTGGTAGCTCTGCAAATCCACACGGTCATCAATGGGATTTTAGGTGTGCTCACGGCATCCTCGCCAGCTCCAGAGGATGGACAGCTCCAATCTGCAGCACTGTCCATGGTTTTGACAGACTTCTAGCTTAGAAAGAGGCAAACTGGCTGCAGAGGGAACAGAAAATGGGAACTGTGTGTGCAACGAGCACACATTACTGGGTTTGATGCACGCTGAATGCTGCAAAGAGAAGAAAATGTCAATGTTCCTCTGTTGAGGAAAGAACCCTGGTGACTAACTGCCTTAAGGGAGACTGACACATAGAAGAGTGTTTAATTTCTGTCTACAGAAGCCAGGGAGACTATTTCACATTTATCTGAGAATCTGGTCTTCTATTCTTCAGCACCATTTCTATTAAATTGCTTCTGCTGCAGTCACACTTGCCCTTCTTCAGCTTCCAGGCCCACTCGGTGCTCCCGTGGGAAAGCCGGGCTGCGAGGAGCGGCACGTCCCKGCGGGAGCGGGGAGCAGGCTCCGGGCCGGGCGGCAGCGCCGAGCGCGGCCCTGGGCTCCGCAGGCCCTGGCGAGTGCCAGCCGGCCGTGGCGGCTGCTCCTGTTGCCAGCTGCTCTGCAAGGTCTGCTAGAGGCCTCCCGCGGGGCCCGAGCCCTCGTCCCTTCCCTTTCACGCCTTCATTGCCTACCGGCCTCAACGGCTTTCCAGCTACACCCCCTCCATCCTGGTCCCGCTAAAGAGTTTTATTTTCTGTTTACCAGCCTTTTCCTCCACAGCAAAAAAAAAAAAAAAAAAAGAGCTCTGTTAAATGTAAATGTGCAATAAATTTCTACTGTTTCCTTTCTCTCTTTCTTTTCCTCCTTTAATCAGGATTTTGGGAAAAAATATTATGCTGTTTGAAAAATGACTTTGCTTTTTCTTTCCTTTCTCAATGCACCCCCTCTCATGCGGGTCAAGCTGGAATGGAGGCACCAATGCAAACGGGGACCACGTCCCCCATGAGAGTTCTCTTTGATGGGGACAATACACCTGCGAGCCTCTAGCCTGGTATATTTTAAATGATCTCCATATTTTCTACAAGCATTTTGCTGTATTATCCGATCCTTTAATTATGTTACTTCACTTCATATAGCTCTCTTTTTAAAGTTAAGTATTACTATCATGGGTAATTTTGGCTTCTGGCCATCTATAAGGATATTTTAGTTAGGTTTGTTATGATCTCGCCTACAATAAGGCTCTTCGATAGCCTTATCTATAGCCCCATTTTAGCACTGCTCAGGATTAAATTACAATTGCTTTATCATGTCTAAAAATGGGCCGCCTGTGTGAAATAGCTGATCCATAAATAACCAAAATCTTTTATTATTTAAGTCTTCACAGCCTCGCTAATCCTCCTTAGCATTTTGCAGAAGGTTAAAACTAGACTTAAGTCTGTGTTTCTGCTGGTTAGGCCTGGGATTTCAGTCCCGCTGATACACTGTGATGCGCATGGACATGAGCACCTTCGTGTGCATCAAAGGGCAGTGCTGCTGCATGGCAGCTCGACCTGCTTTGCCCACTGCAGATCTGCGTGTGCATCAGCTGCAGAGCCTCACTCTGCTCTGCTGGCACCACCTGAACCCTGGAGCAGCCGTCCTGCCAGCCCTGGGAGCCCGAGCCGAGAGCCCCCCGGGACCAACGGGAACGGGAAGCAGAGCATTCCACGCAGCCTTGCAGGAACCACATTCAGTGTAGTTGGCAGGTAAGAGTAAATTAAATGTGCACAGATTTAAGAGTCCCTTCAACAAAACACCCGAGAACAAGTTTTGCAGCCTGCACAGGTGCATGATGAGATGAGCTGAATGGATAAGCACCAAATTTGAGAAAACAGTTACCAGAAGTAGGCCAAACAGAGGAGTGCAAAAGGGTCCCCCCAGAGCCCCATCCTATATTCCTGTTGTAAGTTTATATATAGATGTCCTAGATAGCAAACAAATTAAGCTGCATTTGTCCTTTCTGACAGCTCAGCTATGGGGGAGTCACAAACATGAAGCAAGCAGCAAAATTAGAGGCTTTGGCTCTCCTGTGTAGCTGGATCATGAGTCATGTTAATTAATCTCATATTTGACTCTGGAAACGCTTCCCGCCTGGCTTGTAGTGTTACTCCTAGGAGTTATTAGTGAGTGCTGTTCTCTCTCCCAGTCATCATTCCCTTTTACCAGTCATTAATTTCCAAGGAGCTGTTGCCCTGGTGCAAATCCCTCACTAGCTGTCAGCACCGACTCACGCACGGGGAGAGCAGCAGCTTTCTGGCAAAAGCATCAGTGTTAAGAGCTGTCTCTATCAGTTTTCCGTATCCCGTGATTCCTTATTGTTCTTAGCAATTTAAAGCATGAAAAAAAACGTGTCAAAATGCATTCACATCAGGCAGCTCCGCCAAAACGGGGCCCCTTTCTTTAACTGATGTCAACACCCTATCAGCACAAGCATTTAGGTCAATTTACTTCTCTGGTTTGACTTAGGTAAAAATTATATATATGTTTCGTACAGCTCCACCACAAAATGACTCAGACTAAGACTTTTTTTTTAGAAGAATTTCCTCTAAAATAAAAATTTGTCAATATAAAGCTATTTCTAACTGGCCTCCCACATCTGCTTCTTCTGTAGAAAGCGTCATAAAATGCGGCATTCAAAGGACTTTCGCCAAAGTACTTTCCTCTAATAAGAAAGCTTGTCAATAGCTTCACTTTTTATCTGTTCTTTTCAAAGCTTTTGTAAAGATATAATTGTCAAGCACATATAGATTTATTTGGCAGCCCTTGCTAGTCCTGAGAAATTACGGCCGTGCCTTGCTGTCAAACACACGCCTTCAGCCAAATTGCTCTCTTGAAACGGCATACGGTGCTTATAAGGGAAGCTATAGGAAACAACTTCTCGCTTAAAGGAAAGCTAAAAACTTTAGCAGAGTTTTTACTTAACACTTAAAGCATGTTAAAAACAAGGAATAAAAGTGAAAAACTGGGTTCCGAGTGTCATGCACATATGCCACATGCGGGAAAGCTTTTCTTATGATGGAGAAGTGCAAAAATGTGCTACATAAAGAGAGAGGGGCCCCTCAAGAGAGGAGCCTAGAAAGTCGCATAACGACACGCAAGAGGAGCCAAGCAAGGCTGGCAGCRAATGTGCAGGAGGGGCTTCAAAGGCCGCCCACAGCTCGGCTGCACAAAGCTGCTGCTATGGTCTGCTGACGTCCAGTTTCCACTATTGGCACATTTATTACGACTGTCATTAGTGGAATAGACAGAGACCTTCATGCTCTTTACAGCAATATACCCTTTATTCCAATTTCTAAGTGCTGACCCCTGGATTCCAGCTGCTTCTGCAGCCTTGAGGCCATTGCTACTCCAACACCACTGGAGTGCACACACAAAAAGTGTACCCTTACTYGTCTTTAAGAAAATTACTCAAGGAAATACCTCCACTATTTTACACCATGGACTGATAACATTTCAGTATGAGTTTTGTCCTCTGATCCAGTAAAAACGCAAAGTCTTAGGTGGAATATACTATTTTCACCAATCACTCAGGGAAATCCTTCCAGTGTGCACCACTTACACATTCAGTGGAAATGTTGAGGGAAATCCCTACAGATCATTGATGTGCACCTAGTAGACAGCTGCTTTTAGGAGTCATAATCAAGTTTTATGTAAAAAACAGAACTGATTTCAGATCGATCTGGAAGCCCTCCTCAAAGCTGCCTATCTGCAAGGTAGGGAATATCTTATTCATGCATCTTCTTTCTAATCTTGAAAAATACTTAGTCCTGCAGTCATTTTCAGTAATTCTAGAAAAATTGTTTCTAGGAGAAGAAGGAAGCAGGAAGGTCTACCCATCTTTTCTGTCTAGAGAGAAAAAAAAAAAAGAGAGTAAAATGTTCAGAATGAGCAGAATAACACATAATAAAGTTTTTGTTGCATCAGCTTCATTGTATCAACACAGCTTGTTAAAAGGCATATCCATAAAGAGATGTTATCTTTTCCAGGAGTGACGGATAGAGCACATCCTCCTCATAGCTGTATCCTGCCACATGAAAGATAAGGAGATGTGTGGGAACCGTCAGGTTGGAGAAGCCCATGTGGGAGAAGAGGATGCGGCCAATGGGCAGGAAAGAAGCTCTGTAAAAACATAATAGGTCCCACAAGTCAGAGTCAGAACAGGAGCCCAGGAGGAGATGGTGAAGAAGGTCCCATCATTGCCTGCAACTGCTGCTCAAGGGTTTTGGCCACCCCATGTTCATCGGTCAGAATTGTCCTATGTTCTAACATAGGTCAGAAATGCAACACACGCGGTGTCAACCTCTACGATCACACATCGTAGGCTACGTTCCCCCCAAACCAGCCGGTCCTTGGAAAGCCATCGGAATAAATCAGGAGGTGGTGATATGGCACATACTAACTTTTTAAAAACCATGCCTAGTGTCAAGCAATAAAATAACAAAAGGTTTTCCTTCCCCCTGCATCTAGAAGAGAAATGAAATAATAAAATCTTCTCATAAAACACAAGGAGGATGATAAAATAGTAAAACATGTAACTAATTTGATCTTGCAGGTGATTAAAAATAGTGTTAAAAAAGTGCAGTGTTATAACATAGGGGAGCAGGGAGGCCTTGAAGAGCGTTCAGCAAGGCAAGCAGGTCAGGTACTGCTGCAGCACCTGGACAAGAGCACCCAGCACCTCTTTACTTCCTCCCACGCCCCTGTGAACCAGTAAGCACTTAATGAGCACCCAAGAGAGCCTGGATGTCGGGGTGGGTGAGGATGGCCAACACCACCGGTTGGGCAATGACCCCTTGCTGGTCCTCCTGCATGAGTACAGCAACGGTGTCCTCCTGCATGGACGGTGCTCTGGAGGTGCAGCCCAAAGCCTCTGTGCACCTCCTTGGCTCCAGCACCTATTTCCAAGACAGCTGCACCCAACATCTTCTCCATCAGCCTGGACTATCTTATCCTTAATGGATTTTTCTTAAGTTCCCTGTCAAAGGGCAGTGCTCTTGTGAACAAGTTCTGGAGAAGTCCACAGAGAATGAGCAGTGCAAATATCCTGGGTCAGGAAGCTTTTTCAGCTTCTGCTGGCTTTAAGCATTTCACATTATCTGGGACTTCTTGGAGGCTGGAATCCTGATTTTTTGTGTGGGTACCTTACTGGGCTGCAGTGCGAGCTGTCTTCTTGCTGAGTAATGTCACTGCAGCAGTCTGCAGAAAATTATTTGTGACCAGGGCATTTATCAGCTAAAATTATTCCTTCTTCAAGTGAAAATGCTTCTGCCTCCCAATTACGCGACTGTGAGGAATGGAAACAAAAGAAAATTGCTCACCTTAATTAGTCCCTTTGCGGTGCTTTCTGCGAGCTCYTCTCTCGTCACAAGCTTGCCTGGCTGTGGGAGCAGATCCGTCAGTGYGGATGGCACGGGCGTCCCCACGGGAACTCCAGGGAGGCACCGAGCTCCTGGCAGGGGCGTCAGGCACGACCACGGCGACATCCCCCTCGCAGGCAGAGCCACCAGATGATCCTTCCTGGCTTCAACATCCCAAGCCAAAGTAGGGAAAAAATAAATTAATAATTACAAGGAAGGAGTTCTCCATAAAATGTCACACTTCTGGTAGTCCTCTTATAAAACATACTTTAACATTAATTCATCTTCGGGGGGAAGAGAGAAAAACCCTGAAAGACCTTTTCTTCTTATTACTTATTAACATATCTTTTAAAGATGTTATAAAGGTTGAACCGTGCAGACATTCAAAATGACTACATTTCACATAATCAAAAAAGTGAAAAGTAAGAACTGTTAAAGGGTCCATCTTTAAGCTCAAACTGCTTGTTCATTCTTTACTTTAGATCTGAACTTCTGTTCACCCTTTCCCAGCAAAGTCACATGCTTTGAGCACTGCCGAAGTTCCAGCTACTCTGTGAAACTTCAAGCAATCRTCAGTTCTGCTGAATAGGGATGAAATTTGTTTTAAATTAAGCACACAGGTAACTCCTATCACACTGGCGCCCATGAACCTATCAGAAGCTGCAGAAAGGCATCCTCAGTGCCACCGTAYTGCAGACCGTTAAAAAGGCAGGTGCAATACTCCTGTTTTAATGGCTCTACAAACTGACTCATATACCAATTACAGTTATCCTTAGCTCATTAAATGGAAAGTAAGTTTATTGTCATCTTGCCTTGTAAACAGCTTGAAGATTCATAATTGGGAAAAACATACAAGAGCTTCCATTTCCATTCCTAACTTCCCATAAGAAAAAAAAAAAAAAAACAATTAAGCTATTCCCAGTGTTTTGAAAAGCTGGCACCTAGCTCCACTGCCAGCGACACAAAATGGGATTTGTTCATCATATACCATGTGTATGTGWTTTAATGTGTGGATCAATCTCTCTGCAAGGGCACACACGAAGAAGTGCCTCCAGAGCCCTCAGTCTTGGTGGCAGGAATGCTGTGCCTGTTGTCCGTTGTCCTGCCAATGCTCTTCACCCCATCCCGTGGATCCAGCCCTTCCCGGCACGGGTAGCACCGGGGATGCCACAGGCTCTTSTGGACAGGGCGGGTGCAGGCCCAAAGCACGGCACAGCAGTCAGGTGTCTCTTGGCGAAATCGAGCTCCCTGCCAATGCAGAGGTGCATCCAGCACGGCTCCTCCACGCAAACACACCCGTGCCCCACACATGACCTGCTGCCCTTCCAGGTGCCTGTGCACGTGTCCTACAGTTACCTGCTGTATCTTCTCCACCCAGTTCATCAGCCCTGCGAAATCTTTGAAGCAGCTTGACATCGCTTCACCCATCAAAGACGCTTTTGGACGGTGCCTGCAAACCACCCGCTGGCCACGGCGCCTCCGCAGCGAGGCAGCGCGTGAAAACCCTGCCAACATCAGGAGCTGCTGCTGCCTCAGCCAGCACTTCATTAGCAGGAGGCCAATCAATCCGTGCCCTCATTGATTAAGCTATCAGCGCACTGGGCTGCGGGGGAGCCCAGGGGTCTCTGCGCCCGCGGGAGCCCCCAGCAAGGATGGGGGCTTGTGAGGACAGGCCAAGGGCTCCCCAGCTGGGCAGCACGACCGCCAGGACCCGCTCGCCACAGGCCTCGGCCCCAGCATAACAAGGCACCAATCTGTCCCAGCGGAGCTAATCTGAGCGAAACACTGGAAATTCTGGGAATCGAGCCAGATGCAGGTGGCTAATAAGGCACCTCATTACTTTGCTTCCTGAACCCAGTAAGGAGCTTCCGAACTTCGCATTGTAGCAGGAGGGAAAAAAAAAAAAAAAAAGAAAAAAAGGAAAAAAAAGAAGAAGGAAAGGTCAGTTGCAGCTATAAATGTAGCCTTGCTTTAAGAGCCACTCCGAGGTGCTGGCGAGCACACAGCCCCCTCTCCAGGTACCAACCTTTTCTCAGCTCCATTCAAGCACATTTTGTTTCCAGATCGCAGCAAGAGCATGAGCAACTCACCAACCCCCATAACCAAAATCCACTGTTTTCCCAATCTGCAAAGCAACAGGCAACGCTGCTCCTTTCAGCCGGAGTTTCTGCAGATTGTGCCCAATACAGCAAGGCATCCTCTTCCTCCATGAGGTTTCCTCCCAGTGGCATTACGGCTTACCCTGCTTTTTACCAACACAGAAATAAAGACAGAGCTGCTTGAAGACAACCAGCACGCTGCCTCAGCCASTGGATTTGTCCCTGTCTTCTTTACCTCTTCCCAACTCAGGTTTTGGGGGACACAGAGTCATGGATGGAACTGTGGAACCTCTTTAGCCATTTACAAATTGGAGCAAATGCATGATGAATCCCTATTGACTTTAATATCGTGTTTGGAAGATACTAGAGAAGTTCTGTGTTTACAGCATCATTAGAGGCCCTTAAAAATCAGTCTGCAGAGAAAACAGTTCCACTTTCACTGCCTGCATTCAAGGTAAGGGCTACAGCCAGACATGCAGACGCCTGCAGAGCCGGAATGATGGTTGCAGGTGTTCCCTCTCCTGCCGCCCTGCCAAGGACACGTGGCCATGGAGAACACCACGTCCACGGCTCCCGACTCACCCCACAGAAACACGACTATCGCATTGCCTTCCTCACAACCGCTCAAATTAACAAGGATGTAATGCCGTCATTCACTTCTGCTAATAACATCTCAAATCACCAGAGCACAAAATCACACAACTGATCATGCTGTTCCTGAGGAAACTCGGGCCTTCCCTGGGAGCATCGTAAACATGCAAGTTCATCCCCTTAGGCCCTCCCTAGTTGAGGACGCTTGTCCACTGGACAGCGGGTTCTGGTGACGTTCTCCTGGAAGCAGTCAGGGTGTTGCTGTTCTTTCTGGTCCTTGGAAGGGACCCAAAGCCCTGCAATCATCACGTGCAGTGGAGGGCACTGGCTGGTGTCCATCCAGCTCTCACAAGTCAGAGCAGTGGTGTCCTCACCTCCATGGAGGGACACCTGAACTACCCTTGAGGTCTGCCTTGGCCCACTTCTGGTTCCCTTCCCGTAGGTTCCTCAAGACCTTCCCCAGCTCACTCCACAGTCCTCTTCCACCCAGTGATGCCCACATTGATTGACTGATTGATTGACTGGCAAGTATCTCAGCCCCTTACACCTTCCTTAAGCTGTCAGCCTCCCAGGAGGTTCGCAGGGGTGGGCAAGGAGAGCAAGGAGGGACCTGACTACCTCCACAGCTGGGGAATAACATGTGCCCRGGCTTGGAGCAGCTCCAGCCTTTCCTTGTTAGCGCACAGAGCCTCTGAGCCAACGAGTTGAAAGGGCAGCAGAAACGAAATGGGATTTTGCTGATTTTTCTCCTTCCAAGAGGATTTATTCACTGAGAAAAGGTGAAATAGGGCATGTCTAGCTGAAGGCAATGTTATTCCCCACTTACACCTCAGCTGCTGTTTTGGTCCATTTTGGGCACTTGTTCTCCCTTACAACTGTGCGTATCCCACATAAACACTTCACTTCATGAATCAAGTTTTGGGGGACATTTTTGTCCATGGAAATGTCATGATATTTTGCTATTTTATTTTATTTTATTTTATTTTATTTTATTTTATTTTATTTTATTTTTATTTCAGCACTCATCAAAACCTTTCATCCCCAGGCTTTTTCTATCAGTATTGTTCTGTCACAGCCTGACAAAGTTTCCATTGGTCAAAATTAAGCCTTGGCCAACAATATGCCAAATCATGTTCACGTTCCTAGGACTGCAACTCTCCAAAATATTTAGATGCTCAGTAGATGAAAGACAGCATTCACTTAATTCTTTGACATATTTCTGGAACATTGTAAAGTGGAAAATTTACTGTCATGTTCATCTGTACTTGCCCGGTATGGCTTGGGTTATTCTCATGTCAATGGTAGCATTGAYATGACTAATAAGATAGACGAAATTGGCCTTTACTTCAAATGTACATGCCATTTCCAGCTGCAGTCAGACAATACTTTTCCTAATCTGTACAAAAAATATGCTCACTCGGGATAGAAATACATTAATTTTCCCTATTGGACTGTTTTGGATGCTGACAGACATGGGCACACGTTCCACGGACTCAAAGAAGGAGAAGATTTCAAAGGAAGGTCCCTCAGGAGGAGGACATCTCCATGATACCAGGCCACTTCCCTGTTCTTGCCCATGATGGGAGCAGCGGCCACGAGCCCCGCAGGGCAGATGCAGCAGGAGGCACCACAGCAGCATCACCACCAGCGTCCCGCACGCACTGGGTGCTCTGGTGCCGTTGGCTGGGTGGGATGCATAAAAAACGGCACCAACCCATACAGCATTCMCCTTTTCAAGTGTTCAGAACTTCTCCCACAAATAAATCCCATCTATCTTGAACTCTGTTGTCTAGTGATTACTTACTACACTCACAGAGTATAAAATATTTCAAGGAAATGGAAACTACGCAGAATTATGGCAGTGTATTTCAGTTTTAACAGCCTGCTGATATTGGCTAAACAGATGCAGGTTTTATTCACGGCAGCATCTTCCTTCTGACATACAATCTCTTTAAAATCCTGCGGGAGTCCCATTTTAATTTACAATAATTTAATGATGATATTACACKGGAAATTAGAGTTAACTTTTTAATGGAGTATATTCCTTCATCTGCCTGGTGGAAAGTGCATTTGCAATAAGAATCATTTAATAGAGCAGGATGTGTAAATATTAAAGTATTTATAACACTTTATTGACGTTACACTTGCAAAATAATTCAATGACTTTTTTTTTTTTTTTTTTTGGAAAAAGAACAGATTACCAGTGTGTCTTACCTGTGCGGCATGCTAATGCGTGGAACTAAAGTGCTCATCCTGCCTCTGCTCCCTTAAACCAAACGCTTGGTCTTGCTCTGCAGAGCCCTTCACGTAAACAGTAGGTGCCTTTGGTAGGATCCACCCAACAACCCTCCAAGCAGGAGAGAGACGCTGGGATAATGCGGATGAGTAAACCCGACCCGAATCCATGTTCAGGACTGACCATTTTAAGGTCGTAATCCACTCACAGAAACTGGGGAGAGATGAGGAGACACTGCGCGGACAACAGGGATGCTGAGCATGTGCGCTCACTGGGAAGAAATAAAAGGGAAAAGAGCCTAAAATATTGTTTCTGAAGGCAATGGGAAACAACAGGGCAGGAAAGTGCCCTAAATTGCTGTTTTTCCCAGGTGAGATCCCACCTCAGAGTCCAACAGGCCAACAGGAGCATCCATCAGGTCAGGGCYGAGGTCCATGGTTTCTGGAGCTGCTCCGAGGGGCTCAGCCATGGCTTTCCAACACCATAATTTGCATCTCAGACAACCATTCTGGCTAAAAAATAGAAATTACCAAATAATCAAAACATTGCATTACCAAATAATCAAAGYGTTCTGTCAGTTCCTCTCTTGAGGAAAAAAGTTCATGTTTTTAAAAGTAGCTGCAATTCCAAAAAGTCTTTATTTTTAGAAGTAAACAGATCTTAAAAATAAAAGCAAAATTCAAAAGTTGGAAACAAAACTAAGCACTTTATTTGACCTATAATTACTTCCCCTTCCAAAAAAAAAAAAAAAAAAAGAAAAAAAAAAGAAAACTCACTATTTTGAGAAGGAACTGATTAGAGAACTGAAAAAATAAATATTCATATAAAATTAATATAGTGAACTTAGCATTAACGATATAAACTATGAACACAAACAAAACAGTTATCCAAAGTCACTTTTCTTGTGCGACATTTCCACTACCCSACTCATGCAAATGCCCTGTAGATCTGCGGAGCAGAGCCAGGGATCCAGGCCTGGCATGTCTGGATATATTGTCAGAAGAAACCAACACTTGTGGCAGTTTAACCAAAACCACCTACCTGTGCTTTCCATTAGTCCTTTCAAAAAAGGATTCCTTAGGAAATTTTAAGGATCTGCTCTGTAACCAGCATTTAAGAGCAGTCTGGACACAGACCCGGCTCTTTCTGCGTGCCAAGACGTGTTTTAGCCCAGCAGCCAGGAAGCTGCTCCTGTTTGCAATAGCAGCAGGTCCAGCCTRAAGTCACGATAATTTATGGAAATCCCACCACCAGCTCATTTTCTGAAAATTAATCTAATTTATTACTGATACAGCAGCTACTTCCTCTTCTGCTCAGAACTGGTTTGTGTTGATTCCCGATGAAGGCAGCCGTCCTCTAAAGTCTGAAAATTCTAGCAAGATGGCAATTACATCGGATGGGCAAAAACACTTTCTTTCGCTTAATTGTTCGTATTTTAAATAACACTCACTGTATGCTCCTGCATCTCCCCCCCACCCCAAATCACTTCTAATCGTTATCCCTCTTCTTATACAAGAAATTTTGCAGTTATTGGTTTTATCATAGAATCATAGAATGCGTAAGGTTGGAAGGGACCTCAGAGGTCATCTAGTCCATACCCCCGCTCACGCAGGGTCACCTAGAGCACGTGGCACAGCGTTTATGATCACACAGGTTTCTGCTGAGCATTGCTCCCAGGGAACTATCACTTTTTAGGAGCAATTTCCTTGTGCAGAGATGCCAGCACTATGAGGACCGAGTGCATCTCACCTAAAGAACTACTGTTTGGGGAGCTTTTTCTCATAAAAACAAGAAGATTCACAAAATTCCTGTAAGCTTTTGGTGAAAATACAAATTTTKGGATTTGACCGATCTTGCCTAAAACCTCTCAGAAAGGCCTTGATTGCAATGGTGGAAGGGGAGAATTGCTTGTAAAAGAGTTTGGGTTGCACAGGTGGCCAACCCTTTGCAGATCCACCTGATGCTTCTCCTTTAGACCGTCCAAAACACTCACCTTCATCTCCAGGCAGGAACATGTATACTTTTAATTTAATAAGCCCATCACCAGTCAACATATAACAAGTGTCAAGCACTCTGCTTAAGGCACACCAGCAATGACAAGCATCCTGATGCTTCCCAAGAGGCTACATGATGCCCACATAATCCTGGTTTCAATTTGCAAASAAAAGGCTAAAACTCCGTATTTTATCCATGTTTCTTTTTGGCTACAACCCCGAAGGCCAGCAGACCACAGCTCTGCAAACGCCRCCGGTTGCAGGCAGCAGCTCTCAGGTCTTGGTGGTCGGCATGCTGGAAAGTGGGCCCGCTTCCGAAATCTCCCTTGCCTGTTGCTGGAAGCACAGGATGAGGACATCACATGTAAGGCCACGGACACTGGGCCAGGACCCATTGCTGCCCTCCTCAGCAGCAAAATTGGGAATCTGAGTCAAAACCAAGACACCACCACCGTCCTGTCACTGCAACATTGCGCTGTAGGAGCTCTCCTGTATGAAAGATCTGTGGAGTTTGGGGCAGAGGAGATGTTTGCATTTCTGTAAATGAAATTAAAGACATCTGGCCAGACAAGAGAGCAGGAAATATTGTATAATTCTTTTCAAATTAAGGCTATGTTCAAGCTCAAGCCCTTCTTACTCTACATCTTCTGGACTGGTGCTTTCCACAGTCCTTCTCCTCCTGCATCTGCCAACCAGGGAAGAAACGGAAGGAAAGGACCAGCACCACTGCCAGCCGCGATGCCGATCAACTGGCCTCAGGTAAGAAATAGATAGAAGTGAAAGGTGTGGCTGAAACCATGCCCAGGATGGATGCAGGGAGAGCCATGCAAGAGAAGTCACTTAGCATCAAAGTGATGTACAGCTACATGTTTCACGGGGAGCAAAAGAAGCACAAAATAAACATTTAATCCATCTGAACTGGTAATTTTCCAGTAAGAACACTTTGCTGATTTTTTCAGAAAAAAAAATATTAAGGAACTGTTTTGTGCACCCCAGTTACCAAGATAATTATGATCAGTGCTATTTAGCAGTAGACATCCAGCTGACTCACCACTATTTAAAACCTTTAAGCCAAGACATAATTCTTTGGAGACACATTTCCACTTCACCCACCACTAGCAATCTAAAGGCATGCTTTCCTTTTCTCTGGTCTCCATCATGAAAGAAGTCAAATGAGAGCATCAAAGTCGTCATGTTTTGCCTTAAAATCAGCATGTTAGAGCCTGCAGAGTCCTGGAGCCAACCGGACTCCTGCTGAAGCCCTTGTCCATCTGCTGTTCCCTGACCCAGACCTTGGCTTCTCTTTGGGAATTTCAGGCATACAGAGAGTAAATATATATTTAGACTTATTTTTGCTATGGAGCTGTGTCAAACAAAATTGAGTTTCAGAAAATATTTTAAAAGTTGACTATTGTTGCTACGTTATTGGCTGTCCTATTGTCAATGTGACAGTATTTAGACATGTAGCAGCCCCTAAAGTCCTGGGAGGAAACAAAAGAAGAATTTCCCATGCCAATGACAATTCCAGACATAATTGGCACCTTTGCACAGATTTTGACTATTCATAATGGAAGTACATGTTGCATTAGAGCAGTGCTGTGGAACAGTAATTTAGGGGAAATAAAAAAAGACAGAATTTTCTGCAAGTTGTGTTTACATTTAAAAGCATAACAATCTATTCTGCTATATTTTGTGTATTAAATATCATGCTGGCTTGTAATTTTCTGTATTTTGTTGTCATGGATGAGTCATTTTAGAAAAGAAGTTGTAATAAAAAATGCTTCTTTTTCCTAATCCTATCTATATGACGTTGTCAATGAGGCCACACGGCAAAGGGTTGAAAATGTTATATTTGCAACAGAACTTGCACTGTATCAGGATAAGAAGCAAAGGATAAGAAAGTGAAAACAGAGTATAGCATTCCTGCTAAAATAGCTGAAATCAACTGAAAATAAAATGTTTCCACATGTGGCTGGAGCTCACCCAAGGGAGCAGTTTCACAGATCGCTGTGGGCAGGCAAGGGTGGGGAGCTGTCTCCATACATCTGCCCTAGCTAATGCACCTAATGCCTTAAAAGTTTTCGCCTCCTGCTCGTATATAATCCAGAGCAAGAGCACGAAGGCAGTAGTCCCTTCTTGCTCATATAGTAGGGACAAAATTTTGCCTTTCCATTTGCAAGTGCATTTTGATTCAGCACACACTCCAAGCGCGCCGCGCAGCAGCCAGGCTTTCCTCCTCTCCCTTTTCCCTCTCCGTGCTCTGAGGCAGCCCGGCTCTGGTGCTCCCATTCCCCGGTTTGCAAATGCTCTGGGACTCTTCCACGGAGCTCTCTGCCATCTCAAGCCAGCCTGGCTGGTCAAGCACCGCTCAAGGTGCAGGCAAACGTGCCCATCAGCAGCACCTATTCACTTCCATCTCTCCCTGGTTGCTCCAGCGAGCTCCCACCGTGTAAACAAACTTGCCTGGGATTTCAAGGGCCCACGTCAGCCCATTCAGGTCTTGGGTGGACAGAGGAAAATCTTCAGTATTGATGACTCCTCCCGGCCCTGGTTCCACCAAGACGTGCCCCAGCATTACCGGAACGGCAGTTTCCACATACCCTCACCCCTTCGCGGCAGCTTTATCCAGTCAGACGCATTAAGGGACATCTGGGACAAAGAGTTGTCCCGGATAACAGCACATTTTAYAGACTCACAAGGGCTCAACAGCTCATCCGGACTTGGTTCAGACACAAATTTCACTGCAGTTAAGGAATGAGGGTATTATCAATTCTACCTATAGGCAGTACTAATTTTGGTTCTCCTTGCTTTAAGCCCTGCCCAGACACACAATAAACATCCTTGGYGCAGAGGAGGAGGAGGAGCAGAGGTGCAGAGGCTGAGGGCTTCGCAGCCCCTTGGTGCAGAGCCACAGGCCAGGTGGGAGGAATCCCAGTAACGTGTGCAGCAGGGTAGGAACCTTCACTTCAGCAATATTTCACTGCTTCACCAACATGAAAGCAATATAAGAGAGCAGAATGTTAAAATGGACAGGCTGAAGATTCCCGAAGAGGCCATGTGCTCCATCTGCTGCCCCAGGGTAGGATTTTATAGGGTGCCTAATCGTAAGTTTTCTACATGAAAAATTGGAAATAAAATGAGACAGCTGAAATTATCTGTTAGGTACTTTTTTTCCCCATGAGAGGGAAAACTGTCAAAACCAGACTGTCTCCAGAAACGTCTGACTGACACAAATGCACTTTCGGATGGAATGCTTGCTCATGACACTAGGTCTCCTAGCATCCCRTCAGCTTTCCTGCACAGCCAGGGACTCCCCCAGGTCACTTTGGGTATCTCCAGCTGGTCACCGTAACCTCTGGACAACGTCTCCCTGCTCAGAAGGATTTCACGAAGCCCAGGCTGGGGTAAGGGTTGTAGCCCACTCATYCCCTCACCTCGCATGGCAACGTCTCATTTGTTACAGGGCATCAGGGCTTTGATAATGAAGGTGCAGCCTTTTTCAGAGCAGAGTTTAAAACAATTCTTCCAAACCTCACTGATTAACATCTCCTCGGTTCAGAGTTTAATTATTCTTTTAAGAGCAGGGGTTTTCTTTCGCCATCAGCTTTACATTATCTCTGTCCATCTTCCTGCAAATCTTTTATAATGCTCAGGAATTCCAGAATCAGGCTGTGGAACTGGGTTGTCGAGCCTTTGAATAATCATAAAGAAGGAAATATGGTAGATAGCTTATCTCAGCGCAAATGCATTAAATCAAGCTCAAAGGAGATCGCTTTTTATGATGCATTTATACGCATCATTTATGCAGCCTAAAATGCAAATTGGTGTCCTTGTAACTATTACACTATAAACTTTTACAATGGTTTAGATATATTTTAAAAGCATAGATTTTTATGAATTTTATGTATTCATTCTACCTTTGTAGAGGCATCTCTCTTCATAATTCAAAGTATTTCCTATTGTATCAGGCAGATAATAATTTAATAGATTTTAAGATTTCTAGCTCAAAATACAGTTCCAGAAAGACCTAGGATGAAAAAAAAAACCCTTCCAATAGAAATTTCATAAAGAAGTTAAACATTTTTGCTATAGCTTCCTTTGAATGAAGCCTTCGCTTTGTTTTGGGAACTGAAATGTAAGCGGAATTGAAGATAGCATCTCTCTCTCCTCCTTTCGTTCTTACCAGCAAGCACTATGTTCTCTTCAGTCTTTTTGAGACTTTTGAGTCTTTTTGATCCMGCTGCGTGCGCGGCTGCCGTCCAGGCCCGGCACCTGCGGGAGCGGCGCTCGCCGTGCCGGGGCTCCGGGATGGGAGCCGCACGTTGCCTGCCCGCACCGGAGCAGCCTGCACAGCGGCGTCTGCACGGGAGGCACCAGCCCCGCGCACAGAGTTAGAAATAAAGCGGGAAATGAAGGGAAACCGAGGGAAGCTCTGGGGAGGAGAGGCTGGGCGCGGGTGCCGCGCGCTGCCGGGAGGGAGGCGCTGATCCAGGCTCTCCGTGAGCGGCCAGCAACACCGTTTCCCCCAGAAAAGCCCCTCCAGGGCTGGCAAACACCAGCTCRACAATTTTTCCATCAAATAGTCTCATTTGTTATATTCTTTTTGAACAACTTAATGAGTAAAATATGAGAAAAACAGTCTTTCAGAAGTGAAATGTGCTTCTCTAAATTATCTTCACGTGAAAGGTTGCCAGAGTTTAAGCAGGAGGGAGCGAGGAACACTGACGCTTTCCCTGCTACTGAAGATGAAATGGAAACCCATCATTTGCAGCTTAGCCAAATGCCTCGGTAAATCCATGTGCAAATGCTTGTCATTTTAGAGTTTTTCCACCCAGGCTGATGTGTCACGGAAAGCCAACCCACGGCCAGGGCGCAGCGGCCGCGACCAGGACACAAACCTGGGCAAACTGGACTGCGGCTGTTTTTCAGTTTCGTGGCTGAGAACAACGAGCAACAGAGCACCCAGCCAGGCCCATGCTCTTCCTGCAAGAAGGGGGCAGGTGGAAGGGCAGTCTGCTGTATTTTATTCTCTAACCCCGCAGCGGCGAGTTTACTGGTGCTGGAACAGGCACCCAGCAGACGCTGGGCACGAGCGCCCAGCGGCAGACGTCGCTGCAGGGGCGCGAGGAGGGGACGCGCTGCCCTGCGCAGCCCTTCACGCAGCGCCGCAGCTCCCCCGCGGCCCCGGGAAGGGACCGTCCTCTCCGTGTGGGGACAGTGCTCCAGTGCTCCCTCGCCATGCCGCAACGAGGGAAACGCGCGGGCTGGGAGAGTCGCTCGGCACTTSTGAAATTTAAGAAAAACACAGCAAGTTTTGGGCACAGCAACCTTAGCAATCTAGGGGTAGCACAGATACAACCTGCTTCCCAGGGAAGCTCTGCTAGGCACCAACCTACGCCTAATCTGTGCTCTTTTCGGGTACTCTAGATCCCTTTTTCCATCTACCAAGAAAACCACACACAGAGGTTTTCACAATAAGCAACTCATAAAAAAAAAAAAAAAAGGAAAAGAAAAAGACCCTACAGTAACACGCTTACAATGAAAGATTTTTGTCTTTTTGAGTTAGCAAATTAGGCAATCATATTTAAATAGATTCAAGTACTAGAGATGCTTGGAAGATTGGGATTTCTATTGCATTTATGCAGTCCTACAGCATATTTTAATATTACTTTAATACTGGAGTGATTAGCACGACCCAAGGAGCGTTCTGCCCTTGAAAGCACTCATTGCAGCTATGTCACAACATCATAAGCTGATACTGAATACGCGATACAGTTGTGCAGAACCTAGAAAGCGCTGCCAACACCGTGCCCGCACGCAGCGGGCATTCGGAAGCAACCAGGGCTCTGCCGAACCGGCGCGGGCAGCGCTCCTCGCAGGAGACGTCTGCGCCGAGCAGCCGGCTCGCGGCTGGCGCGGGGCATCCGCTGCCCGTCCCAGGGCTCCTCCTGCCCTCCGAATCCTCCACGGCACCGTGGGAATTCAAATCTCTAAAATACCCCCTTCCAAAGACAGCATTATAGGCAAAAGCGAAATAAAGCTCAATGAAGCTCTCTACTTGGCAAAACAAACCCCGTTCTCAAAGCTTGTGCTCACATCTATGACAATTTCTCTCTGAAAATATTATACRCAGAAATCGCTTAATCCTCTTAGGTGTTATGTGATTACAGTGCTTCAGTTTAAAAATCATTATGCAAAAAGCAGCTTTCACCTTCAAAAGAATTCTCTTTGGCACCTCCTCCATATGTGCACGTCCTTCTCTTTACGCATCTATATATACATGCCAGCACCACAGTATGTACTTATATGTTTCTATAACTAGACCACAGAAAATAATTTGTTCAATTAATATACAATTAACCAAACACAAAACCATAAGCAATCTGCAGACTGTATTCTTTTTAGTGAACAAAAGAAGTCTTTCTTTCAGAGTGTACAATAGAAAGATTAAGCTTTTTTCAATTCATATTCTTAGCTCGTTTCATAGCCTTTTTACAAAATCCATCTATGCCTATTGGCAATCTGCTACTAAACTCTTGCAAAACTGCCTGAATAACAGCATTAAAAAGATATTTTTCAGGAAGCACACATATCCCTTCTTTTCATTCCTTTTCTAACCTCATCTGCTCCAGATTTAAGCCGTTCCCTAATGAACTTGAAAATTAACGCATAGATCCAGTCGCCAGCTTGGCTGGAGTATTGCAGTAATTCTGATTTAGAGCCTAGAGCTCTGTGCAATAAACACTGGTTTGAACCTCCAGGAAAACCACTTCCAGGCTGCTTCTGAAGCCTTTGCTGCATTGGAGGAGACGAGTCCACGTGTCCTTTGCAAGCCAAGCACTTCAGGCTTCCTGCAGTTCTCCAAGCCAAGGAAAGCAGGAAGAGCCACATGCACTGGCTTCTTCTCTCAACCTCTGTCCTACAGAAACGCACAAAATGTTTTGGTCTTTGAGTCTAGGAAACGGCCTCGAAGGCCCTTCATGTGAAGGAAATATCATGAGCTGGCCCTGCGTGGTGTCCTCTCACTCCACCGCTGTCCTTGCGAGTCTCCCGTGCCTTCCACGAACCAGGACAGGCAATTGGAGATTTTAATCCTCCTAAAATAAGATTTATTTAATGGGTGCTTTACGCTTCTTGTGCTGTTTGGCATGGAAAAAACCAACCGGCAGTAGTTGCATATCCCAGCTTATGTGTGGATGGAAAAGGGCAATTTGCCATTTTCTGCTGCAGGAAGCCACAGACCTGCTCCCTTTGCTAACGTTGTCTGTGCAAACAAGGGGCGAGCTCGCCGTCTTCACCGATGCATCGCAGAGGAGACAGCAGAAAAGCCCAACATCCAACGTTTTCCTTACGAGGCTCTTCGTTCTACCTGTTTTTTGTGTGATATGATGGATGCCACTGCTGCCTAGGAACACCTCAACAGGGAAACGCTGGAAAGGTGAAATATTGTTTGAACTAAAATAAGAAATGTGCAGAACTGGAAAAGGAAACTCTCAGCTCCAGCCTGAAGACCGTGCCCTGGGGAGAAGGTGTCGAGGGGAATGATTTAAGGTGTGATGTGTCCAGATCCGAAGGCGGGCTCTTAGAAGAGCAGGGAATGCCCCAGGGGAGCGCGGCTCGCAGGATAGGGGTGCAGGACACGGCTCCACGGCACCGTCTCGCCCAGAGCCCCGTCCCCCGGAGCGCTGATCGTGCCGCCCCCGGGCTCCCCAACCCACAAATTCCTTTCCTTGACGGAGCAAATTCCATGACCCTGGCAATGGGACAAAGCSCCGCGAGGCCGACGGAGGTTGGGCTTTGCCTCAGCCCCCCGGGCTCCCCGCGGGGTTTGGACCTTCTCTATGAGCTCCTGCAGCAGAGCTGGGGCCTCCTCTTCCTCGCAGCYTCCTCGTGGCGTTTTAAAGAAGATAATGCATCTATTCTATCCTTTTTACTTGTCTCTCCTCTCCCTCCTTGCCTTAAAAAGGGAGGTTATTTCTCTTGGTGTTCTTCCCAAATCAATAAATTTATTCAGCCCATCTGCTCTGACTTMAGCATGTGCTCCCTTAATTTGCAACTATTTGCTAAAACACCAGAAACGTAATTATTACCAAAATGCCACAGGTGTAAGCCATACTTAACATAAAAAATGAAAAGTCCATACAGGCAACCATTAAATAGTTTAAAGTCCAAGTTCACCTTGTTAACCTGAAAAATAAAGGTACCAGTAAGGGCTGYCAAGGTGAAGCCAAGGTCTAACAGGCGGCGGTGACGCAGAGGGACTCGCAGTCAGATGCCGGGTAATGCAGCAAGGACAATGAGGGAAGAGGAGACTTCCAAAGCAGTTCTTGGGAGGGAGATTCAACCAAGAAATGCCAGTTCTGCATTAAAACTATGAGCAGTACCCATGCACAAAGACACGTATATAAAAAAATAGAGAGAGAATACATACATACATACATACATATATATATATATATATAAAAATCCCAGGCTTGCAAACTGGTGGCCAAGTGGGTGCACGCAGAGCAGGCCGCACGAGCAGGGCCATGTACGGCCAAGCTGTTGCAAGGAGCCCTCCCAGCGCAGAACAAACTGCTCAGAGCTCCCCTGGTGCTGCTGAACTTACTGCTCTTCTCGTTGAAATGAAAGTGGGAATGAGTCAATTACAGCAGCTGTGTTTGCGAGGGGAAAAGTGGCTAGTTCAAGTCCCCTTCACAAGAACAATTTGGGGCAAAAAGACAGGTAGAAATAGGAGGATTTCCTGCAGGACCGGGGGAAATGAACAGCAGAAAACTTTGCATTTGAGCGTGACCTGCAAAGCTTTCCTCAACCTTGCTCAAGCACAGAAATGAATAGTTAAACACAGATGCTGGTATGGGGGTAAAATCTGGTTTCAGAACAGGATTCTTATCACGGTCTTCTCCAGTTTTGCTCTTCGGCAGTCATTAYCGTGTTGAAGGAGAACAGATTCAGGCCCCTCTCCCGTCCTTCCAGAAGTGAGCGCCGAATATTTTTATGAGAAGTTGTGACTGGTATTTTTACAGACTTAACTTCTACAGATCTCCTCGTGGTGCTAAGAGTGAACATTGTGTGGAATGCGGATTACTGCCTGAGCACAAACGTTTCTGTTGCTTTCAGCCCTTTTTTTCCTAGCTTTGCTGCTATCTCTGTTCCTATCTAACATAACTGGATCCTGCTCCGATTAATTTTCTCTCTTTGCACTCTATTTTTAAGAGCAGAGCTTTGATTCTCTAGCAATTCCTTTCCTTCCTTTCTCACAAGAATTGCTTCTGGGGAGAAAATTTTAGTTTCCACAGACAATACGTTATATAAATAAATAAATAGACAACGTTAAAGAGTCCTACCCAAACACGTAGGAGGAAAGCATGAAAAATATCCTGAGTTTGCCAAAACTTAATATAAATTACAAAGAGGAAAACTTGCAGCAGAATGAAAAGCAATACCCCACATTCCCAGCAAAACCAGAAATCCTGCCCTAACCACTGTCACCAGCCCAAGGMAGGCACAGGGCCCATCGGCACAAGACAAGTTTTCCTCATAACCTTCCCAATTATACGGCAAGTGCAGCAGAATAAACAAAACCTGCAGGCTGACCTCAGAAAAGCACAGGAGTGGGGTTTATACATAATTAAATTCCAGAACTCCAATTTTAAAATGATTTTAACGAAACGCAAAGGTCCCATTTTAATAACGCCATCAATATTTTGAAGCTCTGGGGCTTGGTATTTCGCTGCCATTCAGCAGGAGAAATAGCTGCTGTCTCAGAGAGGGCTGCAGCGGCGGCTGCTCCCCGCGCTGATCGGTTCCCATCAATATTTATGTTTTACGGCTCCRTGTTAATGTAAATGCCCCAGCTCTGCCGTGTAGCTGCGCAAACGGGACGCCAAGCGCTCGCCTCATTGCTTTAACCTGCGCTGCCGCATTAGCACGTTTTAGYCCGCCGTGCTCTCCGCGCGGGTTATTGCCACACGGGGAGGAAGCTGCAGGCACAGCAAATTCCCAGGACGTTTGCATGCAATTTCCATGYGCAGCCCTGCTCACTAGCAGCAGAAAGGATCCCATCCTGGCAATCGGCTCCGGGCRGCATTACAGCCTGACAGAGCAACCCCCTTCCCTCCTGCTCCTTGCTCTTCCTAGACACCGCTGCAGAGTTTGAGGAGAGTTCTCCCAATTTGATTATTTCACCTCCAATTCAGCAGATTTCCCACACTGATCCCTGCATGCATGGCAATCCTTAGTCATCCAAATTTCTGACCACATACAGCAAAACACATTGCGCTTTTACAAACATCAACAACCACATATTGCTTTTCACACCTTTTTACARTTGCAAATTTTAACTAATAAACTAATTATCTTTTCCACTGCATTATTTCCATGTTTTTTCAACCTTATGCAAATTTTATGTTAAAAAAGATATCAGTTTCCTATGCTGCTCAACATATTTTTCATGTTTGCGTTTTGCAGGAGACCTGAAAGAGGAAGCCTTGGCTCTARGTTCAGATTTTAGTGTTCACTTAATTGCACCTATTCCATGAGCATCCACTCAAAAGAAATACTCACCAGCCTCTGCGGACGTTATAAAAAGGGGAAGAAGAGCCGTAAAATGCATCTTGGATTGCTTCTAGCTTCACTTCTGCTTTTCCAAGTGCTTTTTCACTATTTTTGAGAAGAGTGCTCCATCATCAAATGTCCATTAGACCTCCTGTAGAATATTAATTTTTATTCATTATTAGAGTTTCCACATCTTTTCACATTATGGAAGTTACACCGGAAAGATGAGCTTCTGAAGGCTGTCTCAAAACTTGTGAGGGGTTCTAGGGGCTTAATGGAGCAGCTGTCTCAGGCTCAAGGGCTGCAGGGAACCTTATCATCTCCGCAGCATTCGGATCCGGTCACATCCAAGCACTTCCCACTGCCACCAGCGGGACTTGGTTAATCTGCAAATCCGGGCAACTGGAGAGCTGAGGACCTAAGTGGTTCATGAGAAAAACAGCACATGGTAACGCCTTGATATTTAAATTTTAAAGAAGAATATAATAAAAAAACCTCACTTGTAGAAAGAAATAGGCAATGATAATCAGCTTTGTTTGTTTGTTTGTTCAGCCTTAGTTGCAATTCGGTCCTCACCAAGGGGAACTTAATAGCATATAAGTTAAAATTTCACAGCATTCCTAACAGCTAGATCACCTCTAGCTTTGGGGTTGGACTAGATGATCTCTAGCAGTCACTTCCAACCTCAACGATTCTATGATTCAAAGGGGAAAACCTTTGACTGGGACAAGAGATTTCACAGCAATAAGCCCACATGTAGCTTGGCTGCGACAGAAGAACCTCAATGAATAATATCAAGATTTGTAAAGAACAAATGGTAATAGAAAAAAAAAACAACATGAACAACTATAAAGCACCATATTTTGCAGTGACAAGGATGGTCACTGCATCTCTGCGGGATTTAGGTGGACTAAGACCAACACAAGGAATCATGTTGGGCATCATCGTTAAACAAGGGCTTCTACTCCACAGGAATAAAACACACATGTACATTGCAGAAAGCATTTTGTTTTCTCATGAAAAAAAAAAAAGACTTGCATTCATTTCACTCAAAAAAAAAAAAAAAGATTTTGTGACTGACTTAATATATTTTCCTTCCAAACACTAAACAGCATTCACTATGATGATTCAATACACCATTACTGGATCACTTGGAAGAACATTCAACTGACATATTTTGGATTTATGTGATAGCTTGCAACACTGAAGGCTTTGTTTTGAAAAATAAGAAGATATATATTCTGATCAAAGCAAAATATTTTGATATTTCCAATATTCCTTATTTTCTTTTTAATTTTTTTTTTTTTTTTTGCATTCTGTGAGGATTCAAGAAATTTCAACTTCATCATCCACTCAATAATAAAGCATACATACGCATTGCATTATCATGGGAGTATAAATTCTTGATTTCATTTGGACACAAGAACTTARGATGCTTAGGAAGCATCAAGGAAAATAGCTCCCAATGTACAAACCCCTGACCCTCCCAGCAAGGGACCATACTGCTGTGGCAGGTTAGCTGGTGCAGGCACCAAATAAGAGCAGCTCCTCCTTTAATCCAGAATAACAACCTTACGCTCTTAGCTCATTGCCGGGTGCAGTCGATTGTTTTGCAAACTTCTGTATTGCTTTGCAATGTTAAAACAAGCAAACCTTAAATGAACTAGGTAGGAACAATCTTCTCCTTGCGTCTCTGAATAGGAATGAAGTTGGCTTGAAGGTRTATAAACTGTGATAACTTCTGTTACTATTTTTTGAGTTAACTGCCAGGGAACACAATTTCTTCAACTTGAGCCAATTCATTTTCAATTTATTTTGCCCTAGGTTCTCAGAACTTTTTGTACTGTTAGCTGGATTTGTCACAAACTGTTCTCCTATTTGCAGGTGAGGCAACGCTGGACATCTGTGCTGAAGGTTCTCTCTTTTTTTTTTAATAAGAATCACAAAAAATCGCTGGAAAAGTTATTTGTATAGCTGCACAAAGAACGTGAAATAATTCAAAGCTGAGTTAAAATTCCCATCCCCTAGGGTTTTATATCATACATCTGCATACATGTATACATAAATATCCGCCAGCATGAATTAATCATTACGCAGCAGAATGCATGCTAAGAAAAAGAAAAACAGAAAAATAGAAGATTGTGTAAGAGTAGTGACTGCAGCGTGAAGAGAGCTCTCCTTCGGCCTCGCAGAGCTGTTTCCAAATTCTCCCAATTTACAAAATCCATTCGGCAGCTTGCAGTGCTCCTGGCCTCTCTGACAACTGGATCTTTACAGATCCCTTGTAGCCTCCTGCATTTCCCCTCACTGGGCTCGGTCCCMCGGGGCAGCAGCAAGAGGGGCACGAGGACGCCCGGCAAGACCCTTTGGGCTCAGCTGAAGTGGGCAGGTAACGAGACAGCGCTGCAGTTTGTCACCTTCATAACCAGAAACTCTGAGCAAGTATCAGCGAGGCCAGCTACAGCTTAATGGGTTTTGATGGCATTTTTGCAAGACCATGCATGTTCTGGCTACCCTTGATTATCATTAGACCTTCCTCTGTCAAACTGCCCTGCTGATGCCCTTGAGAGCAGGTAACAGAATTGCATGGCCAGGGCTCATTTTGGGGCTTCAGCCCCAGAAAAGCTGCCCTAGGGTAAATCCAGGTCCTGATCCTTACAGCATCCCCAAGGGCTGCAGAGAAGAAACAGCCACCAGCCAACTAGAGGTCTTGCCAAGTCATCACCAAGCCACCAGGCAGCCTGATGGCCCCGCAGCTGACTGATGCACAAGACCTTGGTGCTACAGGGGCAATCCCAGAAACTTCTGCAGCAGTTTGGCCAGGAAAGAGGATATGAGGGAAGAAGAACCACCAAGCTGGCGACTGAAGAGCAACAGACGGTGCTAATCCCCAGCATACGCAAGAGGCTTCCCGCACTCCAGCTGTCACTCCTTCCCAGATGGATCTGCCCTTTCTGTCATTGAGATCCGGGTGGGATTTGTTGCCATCTGCGAAGCCCACAGCCTCCACGCAACGCCATGCAGCAGCCAGACCATGTAGACATTCCCCAAGGGAGACCAGGCCCAGCAGCCACAGAGAAGACCAAGCCCTTGGTGCAGGGGACGCAGAGCCCCAGACTGCTGGATTGCCAGGACAAGGTGTGTGCGAGCGAGGAAGCGAGAATGCAATCTCTGTAAAGTACTGCCACTGAGCAATTAACACGAACAGAGAGAAGTGATTTGCAAGTCTTTCCCGTTGTACTGGATCTGGAGCACGAAAGCAAGCAAAGAGGCTGGATTGCGGACGAAGGTGTTGGATAACTGTTGCAGCTGTAAAAAAAAAGAAAATGAAGCAAAACAACAGAGACAGTACATTATTGCCAGGTTTGGGAAGCCTGAAAATAAGAGGAAGCATTTGAAGACAAGAGCCCTGAGTGTGGTGGCGAGCAGCCGCAGCCCCGGCAAGCAGCCCACGCGCCCCGCGCAGCAGCCGCGGCGCCCAGCGGGTGCCACCATGCAGCCGGGATGTGGCTCGCTGCAAAGCCCCAAGCAAAACGTTGCGGGCTGCAGACAGCGAGGTTCACGGGACGCAATCTGCCCTGCAAAGAACAAACCAGAGGAAAAGGTGCCGGGGCATGAGAGTGAATTAAAGCTATTTTTTCTTAGGGAAATAGTAAAGAGCAGCCTGGATAAAGCAGAATCAACTCGGGCACAACCTTACTGRGGAAGAGTTAGAAAGGAGCTTAATGAGGAGCCTGCTGCTGCTGGGAGACTGCTTGCAACTGCCAAGATCAAGGCTGGATATCTAGAGAAATCCATAGAATATTATTAGTGCAATAAATACCTCAAAGAATTCCATTATAATGGAAAAACCTTCAATCTCGAAAGGCAAATTGGCAAACTAAGGGAATTAGAAGCATGTGCTTAGAGATTAAATATAAAATTGTCCCTCTATATATTGCTCACCTGAATATTGACTTGCTGAACTTYGTGAACAATGTGAACGGGATTCTGTCTGCTGAACACATGCCTATTCTTTTCCCAAAATTCACCTTGTTTATTCAATCTTGTTTCTAGGAGCTAATCACCCAMATTTGCACAAATACCGTCCCAAGATCCTGATCTGAGTGGGAATCTCCTCTGCCTGGAAATGTTATGTGATGAGAGACTTGACAATGAACTGAAGCACCAAGCAGAATTCTCCAGGCTGGATTTACAGGGAGCTTGGATCAGTCACAGAAAAAAAAAAAAAAAAAAAAAAAACACTGATTTCACTCCAAATATTTTGCCCGCATGCACAATGCACATAGTCATTAGGAGGAAACGATGAGGATATGAGAATGATACCAGGAAACACTGCCTCAACCTCAGGGACAAACCACCTTCCTCTACCAGCAGAATAAGTTTTCCTTCTTAACCAGGCCGAGATGTCCAGCAACCCAACGCCAGCACCTTTCCCTTCTTCTCCACCCCTCATGGCTCAGGGCAGAGGATGCACAGAGTCCATGGCAGTCGGGCGCTAACCCTTGTGCTGCTGTTCTGAAAAGCACAGGATTAAACATCCCTTATGAACAGCTCGGTGGAGGAACCTGCTATGGAGGAGATCAGGGAAACAAAACATCCTAGGGGCTGCTTGCAGCCTCCTTTGGRAGGAAGCCCATGGAAGTGAGCTGGCACCCACCCCACGAGCACACGGAATGCAGCCACCAGCAGGAGCTCGGCTGAGAGCCCCACCGGGATTAGCAACCTGGTTTGGAGCACGCTCAGCTGCTGCAGCGATGGTAGCCCCAAGAAGTGTATGAGCACAGATAAAAATAACCCGTGATAAAATATTCCGAAAGAGTGTGTTATCCACACTATTAGTTCAGCTGGACATAAATTCAGGAGATAACATCATGTCTCCAAAGAGAACCTGACTTCACAAATTAAAAGGAGGAATTATTAAAGTAGTTGTCTATAAATGGTGTCTTCCTCTTAGCTGCTCATCAAATTATGAACAATTTATACTTCATAGCAAAAGGGCTTGCATCTCATCATTTTTTATTCTACCTTATATTACAGAGATAGTCTTTATACCCACAGAGATTTCAAACCATCTCAAATCCTAACAAACCCTTGGCTTCAACAACATCCCCCCTGTAATCAGTCCCATCAATAGAAACACTGAGGATGGCAGGACACAGAGTGAAACATATTTCCTTTCATCTATTTTAGATAYTTCATTATGCAATTTCCTTTTGTCTCTTTGCATTTCAGTATCAACAAAAAAAGGTGTCAGACAAGGCACTTGTCACAAGCTTCCAAGCTGGGAAATCCAGAGAATTAGGTCTGGATGCAACAGGGGTGAATGTTACACAAAGCAGCAGGATAAGAAAGCAAAACCCACATTGACACAATTTGATAACAAGTAAATATAGGTGAAATATTTGAATTTTGGGGAGCACTAACGCTGAGAAAAGCTGTGTCCCAGAGGCAAGACAGAGAGGGACAGCATCAGTAACTCATGTTATCCCACTACATTCGTTTCATGGTCTGATGTATTGGCTGAAACTTTGACTCTTGTAGGCAATAGCATCTTTTTACCTTTTTTTTTATTTTTTTAAATGGCAAATCCAAACCCATATACACATTCCACTTTTTTTTTTTTTTTTTAAATAAAGGGGGGGTAGGGGGTGGTTTAAACTCCAAAGCCTCTGTAGGCTCTGAAGCATATAAAACGTGTCCTGGGCCTGCACTGTTTTTCTGCCTCCTAACCACGGGTCATCTGTGGTCTTCCATGGTGAAGCTTGGCTTTGCTTTGCTTGCTTTCCCCTCACCTTCTTGGCGAGAAAAGCTTATGCACAGAAAAGCTTGCACTCCTCGTGGCAGGCAGGTGATGACAGGTATTTTCCCCATGTCGCCCTTTTTCTGGCTGCTCACTGCTTGTAAGAGAAAAAGCAGAGCACAGAAATATGCAAGGATCCTTCTCTGAGGCAGTCAAAAATATTTACCTACTTGACAGGAGCAGCTGGTTGCTGGTGAAGATGACAATATCTGCTTTAAAATAAGCACACATTATTTACCCAGTGTTGTAGTTCATTTTCAGACAAATACTACCAGTTAAGAGACTGTCTAAATACGTGCGTGAGCAAGCCATCATTCCAGACACTTGGCTGAAATAACATGCATTTTAAAGAACCTTTTTAAAAAACTACTAATAAACACCTTGGATACCCTCCTGTGCTCTGCCTTGCTCGGCAATAAGGGTGAACGGCCCTGCTCAGCCCAGTCCCTCCGGGTGGTCCTTGCTGGGCTGCTCTCGACGCACCTTTCACTGCCCACGTGGCGGGCAGCGAATGCTCCTTCCAGCAAGCATCAAATCACTCCCAGGGCCGAGCCTCAGAACTATTAATGTAGCAGTCCTCTGTTATCTAACAGGTTTTCTAGCATAATTACTGTTTCTTTAGCAACACGTTCTCTGACAGCAAAGCATGATCAGAAAACAAGATAACTGCAGTCATCCATATGAAAATAAATTCTGGGAGAGATCAAAGAAGGTGTTCCTGGCTGCAATGAGAATATAAATCAGCCCTCTAAAATGCAGACTTTTAGTGCCCTCTTATAAAAGCATCCTGGTAATTAACTCACACTTCTGCCATTTCTGGCTGATAAAGCGATGGTTTTAAGTGCCCAAGTCTCGTAGTGCAAAGAGGTGCAGCTGGGTCCCCCAGCCAGGCATGATCAAGTGTGCCAGACCCGCCCAATTAACAACTGGAATTATTAATCCCTGTTCTGAACTGATGCAAAAGAGAAAGGGAGCACGAGACCGAGAGGAAGAGCTCGTCCCAAAGGGGAGAGGAGCCGCGGGCTGCAAGCCCTGCATCCTTGGCCACCTCCTGAGCCAGCTCTTCCTTCCAAATTGGTCACAATCTTCCAGTCTGCTCTTGGAAAAAAGCCCAGTAATACAGCATCTCTCAGGGGAAACATCCATCCATCCGGTGTTTTTAAGCTCAAAACCTCTTCCTATGGAAAAAGCTCTAAAATATATGCCACTGAATATATTTTTCAGAGGTTGCTGTTCATTGAACATCAGGGCTCATAAAATCCAAGTTCTTCTGGGCATTTCAGAAGGGTTCTGGCTGCTCAGTTTTCTGTATTATTGCTATTAAGGGAAAGGAAAAGTGAAAACAGACCAAAGACACGCAGGGAGATATGGAGAAAAAATGTCCACACACTTTGATTGCGGTCCCACCAGCTTCAGGTGGCAGACGGCACCGTTCAGAGACAAGGCCCTGTGTCACAGAGTTTATGTAGGCATTCATGGCCTTTAGCTGTTTGCAAGCCCTCTAAATCTGCAGCAATTTATTGGTTTCATTGAGCTATTTAAGGACTTTAAAGGAAAAGCAAATAGGAAGGACTAATTTTAATCCTCAAAGCAACCAGGCCCTTTCATGCATCAACTTAACTGTTGCTTGACTGGAAAAAAAGAGAAAAAAAGAAGAAGAAAATGTTTATAACCAATTGGTCTATAGCTAATATTTTATTCCACTCCTAGACCAGGTGGTCCTCTAAAAGACAATTCCCAGAAGAACAGCCCCTATCAGCCAAGAACAGTGCAACTTGCAGGCACCCATGTGCTCCTCACTGGGTGAAGACATGAGCAGACCTCTCATTTCTGAAAGTATTCTACCCATTTGGAAAGAGACCTACTGTACCTTCAGCTGGCATTCTGGCTCAGTGCAAGTTCCYTGCTTGTGCTCAGTGTCCTCTTCCCTCCTCAAAGCCCCGGCAAACTAGTGCAGCGTGATGCAGGGGCGGCTGCCAAATGGTGCTTGATTCACTGAAGTTTATTTTCTGATTTAAAGAATGCAAATGAATATGCTGTAAGCCCTTTCGTTAGGACTTCTCCAGTGCTGTGACTGAGTTTGGTTTCCTCAGTTTCCCAGAACATATGGGTTCAGTTATTAGTGAGGAATTTGCTGCCAGTAAGGGACCCTGGGGAGCAACTGCCCCCGTGCTGCACGCGGGCTCTCCAGGCAAACACCCCAAGGTGATGTCCAGAGAGAAACCCTGGTTTCAGGTGAGGAACATCCAGCCTGGTGTTGCCCAGTCTCCAGGTGCCCAGCACTGATGTTGTACCACGCACCCTCACCTCTCTCCCACAAGGTCTGTGGACTCAGTCTTGCAGCGTGAACAAACTTAGTCATCCCATGAAAACCACAGTTCCCAACAGCTGCAGAGATACACAAACACTCGCAAAACTAGRAATTTTTGAATTTTTGCTCAACAAAGAGGTTTATCCAGTCAACATCCCCCCCTTTTTGAGGGGGGGAAGGCAATGTATTTTGTTCCTGCTCTCTGCCTGTTTTTCTGGAAGACAATGAATTACTTACAAYGTGGTTCTGCAACCATGCTGGCAACACCTGCATTCACGTAGCAGGTTGTTTCTCAAAATTTGCCTTGGGGTTTCTTTTTTTGAGAAAGTCTGGTCGTCCTGCAATCTCTTTGACATGCTCTTCACAATCAGAGCCCTGCTGTGCATTGGAAAACCTGGCAGAAATTTTCAACCATGCTCATTTCTTATGCAAATAGATCTAGCATCTCTCAGGAGGCCTGTGGCATCTAAACATAACTTCTTAACAAGGAGCTAAGGTTGCTAGAAAGCACTCTCAGAAGCAAGCTCTCAGACTTGTTTTGCTGCTTGACTGTGCTTTGCCTTCTACCTGCTTCTTATTTTTCATAATTAACTATTCAAAGCCAGTGCATTTCCAAGGCAACATCTTTCTGAGAAAGAAATGAGCAACTGCAGACCCTGCCGAGCCCTGGTGAGCACGGGCACTTCTGGTGAGGTCAGTATGTTCACAAGCAGCCCTGGGTCTTGGGGACACACTCACCGAAGCTCGTGCAAGAGTAACTCTGGTGATGCAGGTCAACGGTGCTTTTCACACACAAATGTGTGCGATAAGAAAGGTTCTCCAGCCCCTTCTTCATAAAACCTCCCTTTCTAGTTCAACATCATAAAAGTTGGGGAAAGCCTTGGAGCTAAGGAGAAGATAAACTTCCCACTGACCGTGCCCCAGCTCCAGGAGCTTCCAAAGAGCTTTGTGCCTTTCTCCTTGCCCACACATCCCTTGGAGAAATGAGCCGTATGGATGCAGCGCGTGGTGGGGAGCTGTGAATGTTGGCATGGGGCTACCAGCTGCTGGAGCCCCAGCCCCGCTGCTGGGCTGAGCACAGCCGTGGTTGGCACCGCGCTGCACTGCCAACCCCGCGGACACAGAGCTGCAGCCCCTGGCGCCCTTGTCCCGGAGCGGGCACCGAGGGGCTTCTCTAGCCCTGCTTGATGACCCTGCTGGAGCAACGGACACAGGGCTGCCTCTAGAGGCACCTAAATAATCATTCCAATCTAAATAACCTCTTCAAGAAAAACATACTAACACTACAAGACCTAAAATACCTAAAATGAGAGATTGTATCATTAACCTGCAGCAATCTGCACTAAGGCCAGAGTACTCTTAATCTGCACCCACTGTCTCCACTGAAGTCATCCATGATAGATTTTATCCAACCATGATAGATTTTATGAAGACATAAAAAGTCTGAATTTCCAAGTGAAGTATTTACCCCTGGGATTAAACTATCCAACTGGTGCAATATAAACTTGAGACCATAAAGAACTGCTGCAAGTTTACAATACTTAAGAAATAAAAGACCATAAAAGCACACAGTGTTTGAATAAATGGACAGGTAAACTATCAATCTGTGGTAAGAGCAGTCCTGAGTCCAGAAAGAAGCTGCTCGTGCAGAGATGAGCAAAACTGCAAGCCCAGCAGCAGTTTTTGCTGTCTTGGTGGAGCYGTGGCCGTGCAGGATGCATGGCAATTGGCAAGTCACAGTAAATCTGCTCCTGGCCTACAGATTAATTTCTCAAGTTAAATACCTCCAAGTGATTAAGCACACCATAAGTTTCTTGAGAGACTGGTGTTTATGGCAGGCTGATAAGTACTGACTTCCCTACTCCACACATCTGCAAGCATTGGGGTAGTTAATAAACAAGCAAGCAAGCGAGGTTTGCAAGAGACAGCCTGCAAAGTGCTGGGCGCATCATTGCAATAAAGCCTGCTTAGAAGTGTACGTTCTSCTGGCGAGTTCTCACAGCGCTCAGTCTTAATGCACCCATTTGCCAAGCAGATCCCTGCTGCAAGTGGCACAGAGCCTCTACTGGCATCCAGACAAATGGCTCGGCAGCACCTCAAAAAAGTTGTGGTTTTCCTTTGCAATGGGGGCTCATAACACACATGAATCAGGACAGATTTTGCAGAACGGTAGCAGATGAGTAATGAGAGAGGATGGGACCAGGCATAAGTAAGGCCCTGGGAAGCAASACATCTGCACCCTCAGCAGACAGTGATTTCTAGGGACTTTCTGGACCTGTTGATTCAGGGATCTGGTAGATCTATTGCCCAAGAATATGGATACTTCCTCATAATCTCTGTTTTCTTAACCTTTGTGACACCTCACACAAGYTTGTGTTATAATTTAGTACTATAGAAAAAAAACATAGGGAAAAATAGTTGCTTCCCGTTGTTTTTTTTAAGTCAGCTCTCCCATGCTGTACCAGGGGCTGCCTGAGCCTCCTGTGAGAAATAGCAAATAATTTGTCCCCTTTCAGGTGGATGTGACTTGAGAGCTATCACATCTTCCCTCTCCATATTCTCCTTTCCAAAGGAGATGCTCTAGGTCACTCTCTGCATTCAAAACTCACACCCCACCAGAGGGTTGGCTTGCTTGTCCCTCAGCATGCAGGTTTCTGTCCTTTTGGAGATTAATTTTAAGATGGGCCAGTGCTGTGCAGGAGTTCCTGGTTTATTGGTTTATTAAAATGGCTTATTTTTCTATGCAGGAAAGGTTGTTTTTCCTGCAGTCTTTTTGCAGGAAAAAAAATCCTACAGACGTACAAAGATTTTTTTTTTCCCCTCATGAGCACCACTATTCACTGTTAAATTAAATTTCATCTACTGTTTTATTTCGCAGTTATTCAGTACTAGTCAGTACATTAATAGCCTTCTGCAGCATCTAACATTCAACTCTAATTTTGATAACCTGAATAATTCTGCATTTTCTACTAGCTTTGAGACCTATGATCTCTGCATGTTTCTTAAAAAGTAGTTGTTATCATTGCAAAAAAACCCCAACGGATTATTGAACATTAGGCTATTTTATAAATATATATGGCCTCTGTGTCTACAATTATATTAAAAAATACATAAATATAGATGGCTTTTTTATATATTACACATAAACCCATGCACACAGATACATCTCAAGAAGATGTGCACACCTGAGTTTGCACATTCAAGATTCTTTTGCCAACTGGATCAAATGAGAGCACCAAATCACTGCACAGAGCAAGTCCTCCATCCATTTATTCCTCTGGTTGTCCCTGGCTGGCAAAYGGGGATGCACGGGGCAGTACAGCGGGCTGCGCTGAGCCGAGCCCCTGTGCAGGGCTGAGAGCAGGACGCGCTCCTCAAGCTGGAGAGCACAGAGCATGAAGGTGGTAGCACAAAGCATGATTAATGCACCCGTTCTTCAACAACTAAGACTAATTAATCACCAAAACTGCATAGCTCAGGTCCGAATGGATGTCCTGTTGCTTGCAATCTTGAAAAGGATGAACACTTGCCTAAACACCTCTGCCCCAGCCACAGTGAGCAGCGCAGATAGGAAAGTGCTGGGCTCAGCTACAGGCAGGAACAGTTCAGGAGGGGTTCCTGGGATGAATTCAATCCAAGGAGCAGGCAGCAGAAAGGGAAGGATTATACTTAGTTGCCACTGGAGAACCTCAAATAATTGGTGCAGAACATCATAGGATGGGTATATTAGGACTATGCCATGTATGTAACTTAATATTTCTAGATACCAAAAGGCTGTGTGCTCAAAGCCCTGCTGATGCACTGGCCCTGGGGGAAGCTGAGCGGCAAGGAAACACGCTCGCAGYGTGAATTCTAGCCAAGGAAGCAGAGGCTTCCCGCTCCAACTCCTTGTTAGAAATGCACTGAGTTGTAACTGCCTTACCACAGCCTTTTACTGTGGGCTTGGGCAAAGAGAGAGAGCAGAGGATGCTCCAGCGGCGCTGAGGACGGCGTGCCCAGGAGCTCGCATTAGATGCCCAGGAGACGCCAGTAATAAGCTCGGTAACATGAAAGACAGATAAAATTGGCCATCATCTGACAGCCCTGAGAGGATTTTCCTCTTAGCCAGCCTGCTCTGCAGCCCCGTGGCTGCCGCTCTTGGCCGCGCTGGTTTTAGGCACCGGTGCAGATGAGGATGGGGAATTTCACAACAGCTGCAAGTAGAGCTGCTGAGAAAGAGAGCGGCCTCAGAATGCACGTCAAATTAGTTCCCTTTTTCCTGATTTTCAGGTTAACCTTGCCACGTATTTTTCCTTTTTTCCATATTATAACACTATAGACGTCAATGAAAAGATAAAGATTTCTGACTATTTTTCTCTCCTTTTTCCATTACAGCACTAAAAGAGACGCTTGGGATAAAGAAGGGAACAAAAGATAAAAAAGTGATGACCAAGATAATAATAATAATAATTAAAAAAAAAAAAAAAAAAAGTGGCACAAGAAAATCCTTATTTTGGGATTAAAAGTTCTGTAAAAATATCAACTTTCTCACAGTAAGGAGGAGCCAAATAAGCCATAAGATTAGACCCACTGGGTCTCTGATCCCTGTTTCAAGGTCAATGTTTAGGTCTATATTAGTCTAAAATTTGCACTAGCCCAACATAAGACTTTTATCTCCTTGTCCAGGGCGTTAAGCCTGCACGGCTGGAAGAGGGGATATACGGGATCTCAAAATTCATCGTTTCCCTCATTTTACTAATAGCATGAACAAAATTGATTATGAGAGACAAGTGTAACAACTATCCTATGCAAAGCAAAGGAACCTTGGTTATGAAGTAAATTGTACATTAAGTGATATTTCTTTAAAAATAATTTGAAATGCTATGAACTCGAACCCCAGGAATGACACACCGCCACTAAACACAGACTGTTTTCTTAGTCTCATTACAACAAACGAGAAAGGATTGAACCGAAAGACCTATTGCTCTGATCTTGTACGTGCAAGTCCCCTCATATAGATTTTTTTTCCACATTAATTTGCTCAGTTAAAGCTGAGCGGATACTGCATCCCCAGGGGGGAGACTAAACCTGGCCTGTGGTAACTGCACTCATTGGTGCACTCCAACTGATAACAGTGTCTCATGTTGGGAAAGTGCCCCAGGTTTCCCCTTGCCCTTTATTGCCAGCAGTGGCTGCAGAGTGGGGGTCTTTGGAGCCCCTTTGGGGGGGCTTTGCCCGCTCTGCAGCGCCGCGCTCCGCCTTTGGGAAGGGTGCCAGCCTCTCATCACGGAGGTGCTTCACATCATTACACCGCCGAAAACAACATATGGCACCAGGCGCCGAAACGTCGGGCAAACAGACTCTGCTGGAAAAGGAGAGCCTCTGGGTG
>NW_020456043.1:3264710-3337357 GCF_003342845.1 Nothoprocta perdicaria | reverse complement strand
AGATTCCAAGATGACCAACCTCCAAAACCTCAGCAAAAGCCCCACGAGACACATACCTAAGAGAAAAGGTTTTAGAGCAGCAGTTGATGCTCAGAAAATATAGAACAGTCCAAGTACTTTTATAGTTCTTTCAAATTTGAAGGAGGAAAGGAAAGTTTGTAAATGAGATATGTAACTGAAAAGAGGTAAATCCTTCCAAAAACATGTGGATATGGGAGTAATGGCTTATATAGTTTACTTGCATTTTCCTCCCCGCAAAAAAAAACATTTCTCAATATGTCTGGAGGAGCTATGACACTGTATAAAAGCAAAGGTCCTYCCATGAACTTGGTTCAAAGACAGGAAGAGGTATGGAATGAGCGATGCACTGTCCCAGCGGAGAAGCGTCCCAAGGAATCCTTCCCAAAGGAGCCCGTGCTCATACCTGATTTGTCCCACACGCTCACAGGAAGCAGCTCGCAGCGGACAGCCTTGCTGGAGACACGAGCTTCTTTAACCTAGCAGCAGAGAACAGCACTGAGGACGTGCAGAGAGGCTTCTCGGGGCTACATGACTGGATAACCAAATAGCAGATGAAATTCAATGTTGATAAATGCAAAATAACACACAGGAGGAAAAAAATCCCCACTCAACTTACRCATCAATGAGCTCTAGGCTTGCTACAGGTATTAAGGTATTATGTGCCATAAGAGAGAGTTCTGTGGAAATACGAGCTCTGTGCTTAGCAGATATCAAAGGAAAGCAAAGGCAGTGTATGGAAAGGGATGGAAAGCCAGGACCTGTTATTAGGCCTCTGTAAATCAGTGGTCCTCTCTACATGCTGACATTAATTCTTGTCACTGTGCCTCAGCTACAAAACCAGTACAGCAGAACTTAAAAGCTACAAGGAAAGCGCCACAGACGGCCAAGCGTGCAGACACACTTTGTGCGAGAAACTAAACAGATCAGCAGTTCTCAGAATGAAAGGGAGAATGGAGCATGACAGAGGTGTGAAATAMCACGGCCTCTGCCCACAGATGTGCTCGTGGTGCTACCAGACACCTCAGAGCAGACGTGTCCTTGAATCAGTCAAGTCGGTGGATTTGGTTGTTGACTTTAATAGTACTGTGACAATAAAAAAAAGAAGTTTGATCTATCTTCTGGAGGATGAACCCAAGCCATTTCCTTAAAGAAGGAATATCAAGCCAGAAGGATGATTTATTGTACTAAATGCACCAGTATTATCCTGCCCAAAGCATTACCCTGCAGAGAGAAAGGACAACGGATGGCAATCATTTGTTCGTGTGTCACTGGGCTTTAGAAACAAGTCAGCATTAAAAATGAATCCAATTCATTTGCTCTGGGCTTATCTTAGAAAAATATGTTCATTCATCCATGATTTAAGCACGCTTTAGATCAGCCAGAGGAAGTCAACGACTTTGCAGCGTGTAATACAACGTAGAGTAAAACTTCAAATTGCTAGTTGCCAACAAATCAGTGGCTGCGGCTGTATCCTGCACATGCTTATTGGCGACACGCAGCTGGAAAACCAGCCACGGAAATCAATTCTGCGCCTTGCAGGCAGTGGGCAGCTGCGGTGCTGAGGACACCCTGGCCACGGCACTGTCCCCACGGCAGGAGCCCCATGTCCCCACACGCTGCAGGCAGAGCTGGGTCCAGCTGCTGRTCTGACAGCACGGGAGAGTGTCTGGCTCTCGAGCGCTTGGTTTGGGTTTCATAGCAATGTGGGCGATGTAACAGAAATCTCAAACTCGCAGAAATTACAGACTGCAAGCAGAGGTCAGTAGGCTCCGAGTGCACAGCACCACGGTGCAAAGAGACCCCTTTTTCAGGAAGGTGCCCTCCATCGCCCAGCAAGAGCTCAGCGCTGCCCAACAGCCACACGTCTACAGGAAAAGTAGGGAAGCATGGGCTGGGGTGTGAACCTCAGGGGTGAAACTGCTGCTTGGGGTGCACAGGGCAGCCCAGGGCACRGCTGAATAGATGCAAGTGCTTCCCGGTGATTTAACCACAGGGAAACAGATTCTGCAGGACACGGGATCCCCAGTGCTTGGCAGAAAGCAAACACTGCTCACAAATAACGGAAAATCGGGGACAAGGATGTATTGCCTGTTTCCACGTCAGGGTGAGCATGGTGATAAATGTCCCTTCCATCTCGGGTGGTTAATTTACTGCTCCCGTTCGCCYGGCGGAGCCGCAGCAGCCGCGCGTGCTGAGCACCCGCTCCGCGCGGCGCCGACAAGGCCGCTACCGCAACGGTGCAGGAGGAAAAAYGATTTTTTAGGAATTTGCAGTTTGATTTTAAAGCAGCCTGAGCAAAAACCTCTCCCTTCCACAAGCCTTTAGCTCTGCCTAAATTTATTCATAGCTATGTCTTTTCCAAAGCTTATGGAGCCAGCTGCATCAAGACCAACACCTAGGGCAGCCAGTCCCGGAGCAGCGAGCGCCACAGTCCTGGTGTCACAGCAAGTGGCCCTCGCAGAGCACGTCCAGCTCCGCCAAAGCCCTTCCTGCCCAGTCTCAATACAGGCTTTTCCTCCAAAATGACAGTGCATTCCTGTTGCACGCACATCTTACATTTCCCCCGTCCTTCTCTGACGTTATCTACCTTGAGCTCCTCGGCCTCGGTCTGCAGCGCAGAGCCTGGGAGCACATGTGAACACCCACGGCGAGGATGCCTTGCAGCACCTCGGGAACCTCTAATGAAAGAGCGAAGCAGCTTTGATTGCAGYCTAATCACACACCAGCTCCTTCCCAGCCAGCCCTTGTTAATGCTTTCCCCTGAAGCCAATCAATGCACAACAGGTTCTGCACTCCAGCTGCAGCAGCTCGGCTACAACAGAGGAGATGCTGGAGATAAATAACTCGAGCTTCCCAAAGCGCATGACAAAAGGACTGAGAAACCTGTGGTACCTGCTCTCAGTCCAAGGAGCACAYTGACTAATGAAGTTGCATTAAGTAATCCAATTAAATATTTTATTAGGGTAGCAATGGTGAATCACCAGCTTCTTGCAACGACTTCACCTAGAGCATAACATAGCATGAAGGCAAATTCCTAGCACAGTCAGAGAGGCTGCAATGAGGTTTTAACTCCCATTTATTTATGGGGCGGTGAGTGGGATGTCCACTGTGAAAACTAGATTAAACGAAAGCAGAAAAACAGTTAATTCTCTTCTGAGATGTTCCTTGTTCAAAGAAATACTATTAATATCACCTAAACCAGTGCAAATTAAAAGAAAATATAGAATCTGGACATTTCCTTGGGGACAGTTCAGGTGGAGCCGTGGAGGCTTTGCACCACGACAATACACTGAAGAAAAGGCAAACAGAAGAGAGAGGCAAGAATGGCCCTTAGACCGCTCGTATCTCCCCCAAGGATAAAACAGGCCTGCACTAAGTGAACCTGCTGGCACAGCAGAACAAAGTCCCTTTTGAGCTGTCGCGGTGCCACCYATGCTGCAGATTTCTTACAGTGGCCATGCTGGCAGCTGGGCACCATCACTGCTCCTGCCCATTAGCCCCGGATCTGAGCACTTCCCGAGAGGATGCTCCTCGGCAGGCACCTCTGTTCYAAGCCCACGGAGCAGGGAAGACGCGGCACCACGCTGCTCTCCAGTCCCTGAGGACCATCTTCATCCTCCTCCTGCAGAGCCACAGGCAGTGCCACCAATGCACGCTATTGCAGGCTCTCCTCGTGCCTGGAGGCATCACTCTGCTCCTTTCATCTTAATTGAGATAATTAGTTGATTGGTCTCAGAGCACYGTGGTGCTCTTTTCATCTCTTGCAGGCCCCCAAAGCAGCAGAGCACACGTGAGGCACAGCTCCATCTGTGAACACTGGGTATCTCTGACAAGTTGCAAGCATCACTTGGACAGTTCCCCCCGAACGCAGTGCGCAGATGTGGCTGTGATGGTTGGCCCAAGAGGACGTGTGGGACCACGGGGCACCCGCAGCAGGTGACTCCCGTCACGTGTGGCCTCGCTCAGAGCAGCTGCCAGCTGCACACAGCGGGGCCAATGGGGCTCATGTCACACCGCGTACGCTCAGAGCCATGGAGAGCGTGAAGTCCAAAAGAAGACAGACTCCTCAATGGTGACTACCACGTGSCTGCAAAGGCAGGCGGGACTTCATATCTCACCAAAGCAAACAGTTTTTACTGCTTACTTGGTGTCATGAAAGACACAGCGAGGTGCAGAGCATGGGTGTCTTCCCAGACGCTTTCCCACCAACATCTTTCCCTCTGCTTCTTACTTGTTAACGGGTGTTTTATGGTGTTTTTTTTTATCCCGGATGACGCAGAGGTGAAACTTCCCTAAACATATAGCAGCGTGGAAGTTTGTTGGGACAAGACTTATTCAAACCAGGCAGAAAACCAAGTGAAACCAAAGAAGAAGCCCTCAGCACTCCAGGATCCTTCAGGAGAGCACAGCAAGCGCCTGTGGTCCCTGCGGATCTGCACGGCCGCGCGCCGGCGCCGAGGGTCCCAGGGCGCTCCTGCCCCCTCACCCACTGCTGCTCGGCGGGGAGCCCAGAATTTGCTCCTTTATCCCCAGCCTGGGAGCCAGTCAATCCATGAGCACCTGCCAGGGCCACGCCGGCCACAGAATGAAGCCCCTCTCCTCTCCAAGCCCTGYGTGGTGCAAACACTGCATTTGGGACCCCCTTCCCCAATCCCTCCCTCCTCAATGGGTATATCGGGAYGGCACCGAGCCTGGATGAGCTGCCCTCACTCCACCATTCTCCTCCTCCTTTCCACTTCAAGCAATAATAGAGTTGAAAATCTTTCATCAGAGACAGTTTAATAGAATTAATCCTGTGGCAGACTCCTTGTTTCAAGTGTGCGCTGAATATTAATCAAAACAGGAACTGACACGAACATAAACCAGCATGACTTGACGTTACTCATTACACAACAATTATTCCCTTGAAGATCTGCGCAATAAGGAGGCYGCGGAGAAAGGAAGCGTTTTGTGACTTTTGTTTCCCCTTGGAAAGGCTGGGGCGAGCTGCCCTTTGGGAAAGGCCAGCAGGGCCCAGGGGCCGGCAAAACCCAGCTGCACCAGGCAGAGCGCAGCAGAAACTGCCACCAACGTCGCCTCCAGAGCAGCTGGGGTTTTGCAAAGCCTGAGATGGAGCTGCATGTTGGACAGGTGGTTTCCAGGAGGAAAACACAGGTTTGGGCCAGAGCGATTCCTGTGTCCCCAGACAAACTGGGTGTCTCTGGTTGCTCTATGTGCTCGGCACAGATCCTGCTTGCTGGGCTACTGGGTACTGCAGTGCCAGGAAGGCTTCAGCGGGGCGACAAAACTCAGCGAGCTGCAGGGGGCTTCCAGTGCACAGAAAGAGGAAGGCAAGARCACGCTGTGACAGCAACCACCACCACTGCTGCACAGAGCCCATCGCTAAACCAGGGCCCTGTGCCGGCACCACTGCCCAAGGTCAGCATGGATGGGGAAGGAGCCCAGAACGGGTCAAAGGAAAACATCTTCAACTGGAAAGCCAAGAAAACTAACCCTTTACTGTAGAAAATTTCGAAGACCCACCAAGAACAACCACCACCAAGACCCACCAAGAACAACCACCACTTTTCATGGACTTGATGGTTCAGCTCGGGAACCAACCATGGGAGCCACACTTGCACTGACCTCAACATCAGAAGGAACATCTCAAGATTTTCCAGAACCACCTGCAACACTTGAACTATTTGATTTGCCAAATGGAARTCCACCAAAATGGAAACCTAACTCCCAGCTCACATGTCATTCAGCATGAGAGAAAACGTTACTAAAGAGAAAACTGCCATGCTGCTCGAGGAGTCCTGCCACCAAACACCGCAGCATGACAGATCTGCCCAGGCTGACTCCACCAGTCAGTTCCAGTCCACCTGGCATGGTTTTAMCCTGGTTCTATTCCAGATTTTAAGAACAGACCATAATGGTCCCTGTGATCAGTGATTACACACTTTGGGACATGCTAATAAATGATAAAGGTGTATTACCAAGTTAACGGAAAATGCAAGTTCTAACTTCTTTTGACTGGGTGTTAAACTGACTGGGAAAGGTCAATTGGAGATAGGAGATGGCTAATAATGCATAGCTCTCATCTAGTACTTATAATTCCACAGACAGAGCCCAAATTGCTTTGCAAAGGTGACCACACATTATTTCCTAACCCCTGCATGGGCTAGAAGGCCCATTTCCCTCCTGTAGGTTACTGAAGATGATCTAAGTACAGTGATTAAGGTAGCTGTTTCATGAGAGAGCTGTTCAGTACTACTCACGCATGGAGAATCATATGGGAGTTTGTATTACAAGGGTAATTTCTTTTTTTTTCCCAGTTTTAAACAGCAGAAAACCGTTCCAGATACATCTGAAGGTCCAAAGTTTCAAAGCTACCTGTTGGAGTGGGGACTCCAGAGTCTGGCACAGCTGCACCATGCGCTTCAGTCCCTAAGGAGAGGGCTGACGGAGCAGCCCCACACACCTTGCCGGGCTCYGCTAGGTGCTAAGAGGCAAAAGCCTTTGGAGATGCGATCCCGGGAGTCGRCTGTAAGGATCAGGATCAAAACCCTGGAGCCTGGGCCCCTGCGGCGGACTGCGTGACGCCAGCTCTATCGACTGCAATTTTGTGAGCCCTGAGCTCGTTGCATTTGCGACTCTGCCACTTTGCCGCGGCTGGGAACAGGTTTTTAATGGCRCTAGAGAGGCTGCAAGGGAAATCTTTACCCTGGCACTCTGCAGAGATGGGCAGCGCACGTCCCTGGGGGGTGAAAGGAAGAAAATGAGCATGGGTCACCAAAGGGCTAGATGAGGGCTCRCAGTTTTGCATCTCCATCCCTCTGCAAACACGCAGCATCCATATGCATTCCATTTTCCAAGGGCATTGAAGCACACGGCTGCTCTGCCTTCCCTCTCCCACCGCAGCCCGGCTCCTGCTTGGGGAATGCAGCAGGTCCGACCTTGCCAAGACAGCACAGTCAGCAAGGGAGCAGCGCTGGGGACACGTCACCTCCGAGCACGACCTTGCATCCCGCACGCCGGCACGAGGAGCGGTAAATGAGGCCGSGCCGTGACGGGGCTGTGTGTTTAAACATTGATCAGCGAGGCAGCCGGAGCCCTGACCTCCCGCGGCCCGGGAGCCTTCCTGCCCGCTCCTCCCGCTCCGCAGGGCCCCTCGGGGACCAATAAGCCAGGCAAGATGCGAGCTCACCTGCCCAGCCCTGACAGCCGTCCCCAGCGCTCGCTGCCTTCCCACAAAAATCACCTCCTTAATTGCGCTCTGCAGCCCTGCGCAAACTGCCCTGCCGCGGAGGAGGCCGAATCAGCCTCCAAGCTTTCACCAGGGAACGAGCCTTTGTTTTCTCATGCCCTGCCCCAAACCTGCCTTGCATTTTGCTCGACTTTCTCCCTCGCATTCCCTTTGCCCTGTGCTAGCCCCGGCTCCCACGGGATGGGCAGGAGGTGTCCGGAGTCGCCACCCCGCAGCAGGACACGGGGGGCTTTGCTGCAGGGCGTGAGGCAGCAGCTACCTGAGCCCGGCTGCAGTCACATCCCTTCCCTGCATGCAATTTACACAGTTTGGTTTTTTTCCCCCCACCTCTTTCATTTGTGTTTTGAGGACAAAGTCCAGGTCTTTTCTTTCTTTTTTTTTTTTTTTTTTTTTTTTAAAAGAATGATTGCCACCAGCTCAGCAACGTATCAGATGGAAAAACCGACAGCCGTGGGCAAGGGACGTGGGAGCCCTGTAGCCCCGATCTCCTGTGTGAAGCTGCACTATCCGATCCCGGGGAGCACCGAGCAAGGAGCACAGCGGTCCAGCACGTGGTGCCAGCGCTCGGAGAGCGGCCGCAGAGAGGCCCCGGCAGCCTCGAGTCCCTGCGTGTTTGCAGCTCCCAGTTTGCTCCCAGTTTGCAGCTCCCCGGCAGGGCAGAGCAGCAGCTGCAGGACACAAGGACACCTGAGCCCTGCCCAGCGCCACGCTCACATCTCCCAGGGCTGCCTTGGTGACATACGGTGCAGATAATGCCCTGCGCTGCTYTGGGGTCATGACCACTGCTCTTCCCATTATTCCAAAGGGACTTCTCGCCCGGGCGTCTCACACAGCCAGTACTGCTGCCAATCTCCGTGTCCCCAGAGGAGACTGTCTCCATCCCTCCAGCTGGGAACCACACAGGACACCGCAGAGAATTGGCACAGCTGCAGGGGGAGAGCTGCACCCCTGTGCATGGCGCAGAAGGGACGGGCGAGCACCAGAACSAGCCGCGGAGCAACCCCAGGTGACAGATCCAGCACCAAAGAGCCAGCAGAGCAGCAGCCATCGGGACACCATCGAGGATGGGGTTGTGCCAGGTTCGGCAGAGATGGTAAGTGCCGAGCAGAGGACATAGCATCCCTGCAAGACCCCTGCGAGTGGCTGTGAGCAAAGGTCTGCGTTAAGTGCGAGAGCTTCCAAAGCCCAGGGATCTGATAGGAAAGGCCACATCCCTGGAGAAAAGCACGTGCTATTTCTGCCTGCAGGGAGTCGGCAGCGCAGATGCGAAGGCGGCTGGAGGGAGGGATGCGGAATGCGCGGGGCTACGGGCGCCCCGCGGCCCCCGGGAAGCCGCCCGCGCGCACCCCTCCAACTCTGCGCTCTTAAGCAGCTGCAGCAGCTGTGACACACAGAGTTGCGTTTTCAAAATGTGGAATCGTGGAGTCTTTTCACCCAGAATATGGAACAAGAAAATGATTTGTTACAGAAATTAGACCAAACGACCAAACAATCACTTTCCAGCTTTGAATAAAGGTGAAGGTAACGAGAAAGGTACATTTCTACATAGCCTTTGATGAGGCTCTGAGTAGCCCGCAGCACCTGCTTCAAGTCTGTTGCACACACAAGGACATGTTTCTTGCCCTGGAAAGCATTCCTAATGCAGGATTGCAGGAGCTACCCTTTATCAGGAGAATCAAAGCTCTGGGAAGGGTTTGTTGCACTAGAAAGTACAAAACATTTCCGTTTTCAAGGTCTGAAAAGCATGCAAGACATGAACAAAACCATGCTCACAGCACTGTTTTTCTTCTCCAAACTCCATGATGAAGGGTTATCCTACTCCACAAACTTGCTGCGTTCCCTTAAAAGTAATCTCAGGCTGAAATATGAGCGCTACCGGCTCCTTAACAGGACATTAAGGCTTCAAACAAAAGCACTCAACATGAAGAAGTGCTGACAGCAGCCGGTACMAACCGCAGGCTTTTCCCTATATCTGTTATTCCACATGGGGCCGAGCAGCGTGTGGATTGATGGATCTACGACGTGAGGTCCCACGCCCTGGCAGGGAGGATTAGGAGCACCAGGCATCCTATGGCATCTCCTACCCAGTACTTTATGGCATCTCCAACCAGTACAGCACACAAGCAGCCTGGACACAGGGAGCGGATGGGTTCGGCTGATGCYGTGGATGCACAACCTGCACCGGAGCGTCCGGGATGCTCCATGTCCGAGCTCTTCCTCACCAGCAAACCTGTGCCTAAGCTGCCGTCAGCTTGGGGGGGGCCCTCCTCGAGCAGAACTTCTCACCAGCCTGAAAACCGCGCTGGCAGCACAAGGCGGGGGGAAATATATTAGCTCCTAGAAAGGTGTTGTCCTAGAAAGGCCTGGCTCCCCCATTTCTCCAGGGCAGAGAAAACCCCAGGACGTGGTGACAAAGCTCCATTTCTGGAGCTCCACGACTGCAACTGAGCAGGGAGGTCGGGGCAAGGTGAACCTTCCCACTCGCCTTTCCCACTAATTCTGTCCACAGCCTTTTCAGAAACCATCATCTCTTCAGTGTCTGGTCTATGCAGCTGCTGAAGGCCCCCTCAAGCTCTCCTACCTGACCCCTAATTAAGGGGCTAAYGAGGGGGGAGAGGATCCCCCGTGGCAGCTGCCCTGTCCGCAGCCCYGGGCCAGCCCTGCTGCCCTGCAGGAGCTCCATGGCAGAAATCACCTCCTCCTCCTTCAGGGAGACCCCAGCTAGCAAAACCTGAGATTTTCCAGCTATTCACCAAGCACATAACTGAAAAAAAAACGCTGTAAAAGCTGATGTGCAAACCCTTCCTGCTGGAGACAGGCAATGCCCAGGCAGCACTAGCAAGAATTCCTGTGCAAGCCACATTTCTGCAAGCCTTGCATGCTTAAGTGGGAAGGAAATAGCAGCGCTGGTGGAGGTCCAGGATCATTCCAAGCTCCCAGGCACCGTTCCTGTGATCCTGCGATCCARTGTGCTCCTTTGATCTGCCTCTGCCCATGGTACTGCAGAGGACAGGGGCCATCTGCCTCCTGCTTTATTTTGCCTTTAATATTCCCGCAGTTTAGACGATTCCTACAAGAAAACCCTTCCCCCCGCCACGCAGCTTCGCCACATCCGAAGCAGTAGGAGCAGATGCCTTGTCAAGGTTGAATTCTCCAAGAGCAGCTGCTTGCGTTCGAGACGCCACATCGCTTTGGAAGAAGAGCTGTCATTAGCAAGACGTTTCCAAACGCTCTCCTCTCTGGATGCGCGTGGGCGTTGGGAAGGTGGGCAGCCTTGGAGGAGACCTTCCTTTCCCGGAGTCGCATATTTGGTTTGCTTTCTTAACAGAAGAATAGAAAGAGTCACACTTCCCAAAGAAAAAGAATACATATATATATATACACCTGCCGAGATCTCATTACAGTAATTACACTGCTGTTGGCAGATACTGAACCAGCTGCTTCCAAGAAAGCCCGGTATCATACATATAATTTTGCCACAGTAATCTGCTAAGAGGTTTATGTCTCACCCTAGATAATGGTTTCTAATGCACAGCATCAGAGCGGGCAGCCCGGGCAATCCTAAAGCCATCTCCAGGCCTGGGTACCTGACCTAGCCTGGCACGCGCTGGATGCGGCGTCACATTCCGGGTCGGCGCTTCCAGGCCTTCCCAGGGAGTCCTGCACCTCCGGAGTGCTTGGAGCAGCCCCTTCCTGCTCTGCTTCCCCTTCTCTAGGGAAACATGGAAATCGGGGAAATTTCTCTAGGGAAATCAGCTGCAGCTGAGCAGCCTGGAGCTCCCATGGGAGCAGCCACCCAGCACCCTGGTTTTAGGGTGGTTTCCAGTATTTCTGGGCCTCCCTCTTCGGGAGGTGAAATGTGGGCAATTTTGGTGCTGTCTTGAGCATCTCTCATCCCTCAGCTCTATCCTTCAGACAATGTTTCTGCTCTCAAAATCAAGCAGGGAGCTATTGCAATCTTCACAGCGTTTTGTTTCACAGATCATTTTAAAGAGGGATGGCGATTTTCTCAAAGCCAGGAGTCACTCACGGCAAGAGAGAGAGGTGGGACACGGGACGCACAGCCGGTCCCCGCGGCTGCCGCTGGCCTCCCAAGCCACCGTGCTGCAGAAAGGCCGGGAACGCCTGGAGCTCTCGGAGCAGGAACCCCCGGAGCCGGGAAGGGCTCGCTCGGCCGCGCGTCCTGCAGGGACCGTCAGCGCCGATTCCAGCAGCAGGCTGAGTCCTCGACCATTTGCTTCTTCCTCCCACCCCTGGGAAAACAGAGACACGAGTCACGAAAACAGAGACACGAGCAGCGTTCCCAGGGCACGGCACAAGCCGAGGCAGAGTCAGCAGAATCAAGCTTGTTAGTGCCTCTGAGCTACACGCAGATGAAAACGTTCCCTTTCCCTTCTAGTCTGACAATTCAGCGAGCCCTTATGGCCATCAATTTTTTAGAAAAGACTAAGAGTTTTTAACATGCAATCCAATTTACTATGTTTTAATAACCAGGAGTTTCCAGTGATTGGGAGCTTGCTGCTGTTGGAAAAGAAAACAGCAGTGAAAGGCATTCAGATAAGCTATTTATAAATGGCACACTTCAATTCGGGGGGGAAAAAAATTACAATAATTTTATTTACGGCAGGTGGTGCTGCAATTTTTCTCAGCAGAAAATGAGCCATACCTGTGCAGGCTGGTAACAGGAGCAAATGCCTGGGCACAGCAGACCTCGCCAGGCAGCGTGACTGCAGTTTGCTTCAGAACACAAAAGGTTAAGGGCAGCCAAAAATAGTAAYAGGAAAACAAGTACAGCCCATTACCAAGGTGGAGCATTTCTGCAGATACTTAATAGCTGGAATAAAAAAACCACAGTGAGCATTGACATCATCTCTTGCTGCCTCGAATCAAACAAGCTGAACCTCCGGAGGGAAGCTTGCCTTCTCCGCACAGCGCTGTCCTTGCTGCTCCATGATGCGCTTCCCCACAGCTTTCCCATGGCTCCTTTCAGTGGGAATAATCCCYTTCTGCTTCGTTCTGCAAGAAATGGGTCCCTCGGCAGCAGCCCTTGTTCCCTCAGTGGCCAGGGTGACCCCACGCAGCTCTTTGCAGGCAGCAGGCTCTGATGCCAGCAGATCCCCTTGAGAGAAGGACGGGGAGGGCACGCCAGCACGCTCCTGGATCTGCACCCATGCACCATGGACCTGCGAGGTTTCACCCCATGCTTGTGTCCCCCAAACCTCCCAGGTGGATTGCTCCCCCAAAATCCTACGCAATCACTCTTAGCTAAAACTATTCCACTCCAACAACTCCCACCAGGAGAAAAGGGGCATCACTGGGGCCATCATCATGGACCAACCTGGACACGATCCCATGCAATGTGCTCGAGGTGACCCTGCTCCAGCAGAGGGTTGGATTAGATGATTTCCAGAGGTCCCATACAACTCCAACCATCCTGGGCTGCTTTGCTCTTCTGGAAACACGCCTGGCTATGAAGCATCATCTGGGATTGAGACATGATGGCAGTTCCTCACAGAAAAGCTTCATCTTAACCTGGATCCAGTTCTAGTCTTGTTTCAGCTCGACATGCTCTGCTCACTTCCTCTCAGGTCAGGGCGGTCTATACAGGTCAGCGAACCTGCCTGAGGACAAGGCAAAGCCAATCATGCAGGGGCAATTTCAGGATTTTAGGTTTTTTTCCTGCCTTCTACATTAGTAAAAAGAGTCTTTTGAAAGCCAGGAAACCCAGTGCAGGAAGGAGCTGAGTGTCAAACTCCACCGCATTGTAAAGGAAAAGTAAATACCCGATGAAACTTCAATGGTGTATTTATAGGGCACTGTCTCCTTGCACACATGCAGAGTTGCTCAGCAAGCTGTGGAGGGAGAGAAGAAAGAGAAAATGCTACCACCAAGTGGAGGGAAGCACGCAGGTGAAGCAGCACCGGGGGAAAGGCAGAGCAAGCACAGACAGCCCGGGAGCCCCTCACGCTGCTCCCGCTGATTTAGTCGGGAAGAATAAACCCCCACATTACATTTATCTGGTCATCTTCTATGTAGAAGCAAAATGTGCTCTTTGGGGGATTTTCTCCTCCACCTTGCTGCTGTGTGCAGGTTTAGCAGTGCTATRTGGAGCGCAGGACTGCACAGACAGAGCCTCTACGCATGCATGGACATTCACAGCGGATGGACGCCCTTAATGGAAATTCGGGTACGGAAGAGCACTTGTCCGCCCCAAGGTGTTCTGCTCAGTTTGTTTGCCAGATGTCAGCTTGCTGCTTCGATGTACTTGCTCCTCTGCATGGGCATTTTTAACACAAGAGGTTTTGTGTGTTATTCTGCAAGAAAATAATACCTTTTCCCAGTGCAGAGTGGGTAAGTGAGCTGAAACGTTCTGCAGAAGCGCAGCCTGCAAGAACACGGCGCTACGGCCTCGCTGGAGCCCGCGCGTCCACTGGAGCCTCCTAACACCTAGGAGGTTAATTTGCTTTCCAAAGCTCACATATATTTTGACCACTCACATGTTGAATAGCAGCTCATTTCAAACATATTTATTTCCCAGATTACCAAATATAGAGGGATTCTGTGGACTAGGATCTAAAAATGTCATAGTTATTCTCCAAATAAGAGACTACAGAACTTGAAAAATACAGATGATCTAAAGTGACAGYGCTCAAGTTTCCTTTGCTTGTGACTTTTCTGGCATCTCAGGAGTTTTATACAGTCCTAAGAACTAAGAATAACAATGACTGCAACAGCAACCCTCGAGAACCCACTGCTCAAGGGTGGTGAATCCCAAGGGGGAAGAGCTGAGCAGGTGGGACACGAAGGCAGAGCAGCCCGGGACGCTCTGACAAACAGGGCGCAGAGATCATCACCGCGCTGCCGCTGTGAAGCAACACTGGTCTGGAATAATAAAAATTAGGTTACATGCTAGATTTAGCAAGCCAGACTCTCCAAAGACCTCAGCTGCCACTTAGGCTATTAAATGAAATGCTGAGATTTTTCAAAACGCACCTATTGTGCACTACTAATGATTACAGCAAACATGCACACATTTAGGTAGCATTTCAACCTTTTTTTTTTTTTTTTTTATAGACAATGCTTTAAAGAAAATCCAGAGGCTAAAAGGGCTGAGGTGGGAGGAAAAAGTCCGGCTCTAAATGGGGAAATCATTAGAGGCTGCAGAGAGGAAAGGCACTAAAAGCTGCCAGACTGGAGGAGATCCAAAGCGGAGCTGGGTGACAGGGAGCAATTAGGCAGCGGACAGGCTACGTGCTCGGGCTCGGAGATGGAGAGGACAGAGCYGAGGGCACCGTCCACACCGGAGCCGCCGAGATCCAATGGGAAATGCGAGCGGAGCAAGAGATGGGGCAGCCAGCCGGGATCCCCGCAGCTCCRCAGCACTCTGTGAAGATCCGCAGATTTTTCCCAACCTAAATAAGGCTGGCAAAATGTCTGTCCCTATGGCAACAAGGGAAAACAAACGGATTTGAGAGGTGTCTGATATTCGTAATGCATCAAAATTGTTGTCGCCATGGCAATATGATTTATAAATGAATTTAGGTGTCTAGGGAACAATTAGCAAGTGAAACGCCGTGGCTGGGAAGTGACTGGCCGTGGTCACACACCTGCCCCGGCACAGAGGACACCAGCAGCCGGCTCCAAGGATTCGACCTCAACAAGGGGCTGTCATAAATCCRTCAGGGACCGCGGCAGAAAATCGGCGTGCGTGGCAGGGGGGCGATGGCAGCGCGGGGCGAGCCGAGGTGCTCCGGGGCTCAGCACCGCTGGATCCGCCCGTGAGGGGCTGCTCCCTCCACGTGCCGGTGCCCAGAGCGCCCACGTGCTGGTGTCCGCACTGGCACCAGCGGGTCCAACGTCARCTGGGCTGACTTGACTCCAAGGAGAGTCGCCTTGGATGACCAGAAACAGATACTCCTATGTCTAAGATACCTGTAAGTACAAGAGCAAGTCACTTCAGCCAAGGCTTCCAGCCTGAACCACCTTGCGTGCCATCCCCCCGGGAAATTAATCACTTGTATCCATGTTCCCGGCATCCGCGTGGGAGGTGAATTTTACAGTAGACAGCGCTCAGAGTGGAGTTGGACGACGAGCCCTCACTTTGAGTTAAAAAGACGATTAAGCTTGAAAAGCAATTAGGCAAATTCACTGAAGAGCAACCCATCAGGAACTTTTTAAAGAGAAAAATATTGCCTGGCTCAGAAATGCCCATAACGACAGATCCCTGGGGCTGGGAATCACACCAGCAAGGACCACGGTCCTCTCACCCCATGCTCTTCCTGGGGCATTTGCTGATGACCATTGCCCAAGTGAGACTCTGGCCAACGTGGCTCTGTGGTCACATTGGGGTCCAGGTGGCCACRATCCACTCTCTGAATGTCTCAGATGTCAATTGAAGCAACGGCCAGACAAGCACCGTGGTGGAGAGCCACCTCAGCGCCCGTGGCTGCCACCAGCAGCTGGTCTGCAGGGGAAGCAACTATGGCGATTTGCACTGCGCTCGGTTTCCTTTCACCTCAYTTTTACAGCCCGTCTCCTTTCAGCAAGTCAGGGCAGAGATCAGAGGGCAAGTAACATCTTTTTTCACAATATTCCTACAGTAAACTAGTGAAAAGCTTCACCTGCCCGAAGTAGAGACCCCCAAGSAAGGCGTAGCTCAATGACGATATCGTTCCTCCATTCATAGAGCAGCAGCCATTAACACAGCTGGCTGCMATGAACACGTTTAATTGCACTTCTGGTACTGACACTGAAGGCATTTGGGGGAATTAGCAAGCTAGCACTTGGAGGGCATCCGCACAGTGATTTATCCATGACATCCACTCATCCAAGCGGTGAGTACTGGTTTCTGAAAAAAAAATCCCAGTTTCTGACCCTCTTTTTTTTTTTTTTTTTTTTTTTTAATACTTTGCTGATTGCATCATGAAGAGAACAGTATGAAGCCTCTTTCTAGGAGTCACTTGACCCTACCGAGGTCCCAAAGTGAGCAGACCTGCCTGTGAGGCTGCTGGAATTGAAGCACCCAAGCAAGGACCTTTTCCAAATTCTCCATCAGCCCCAAATGGGTAAGATGCAAAAGATGCCTTAAAAACACCATGCAGAATCCCCCAGGGATCATAACAGCACTCATGTAAAACTGCACCGCTGCACCCTCTGCAAAGGAAGCTCCCACACACGTGGCAGAGAGTCCTCAAGGACAGGAGGCTGGCGCTGCACGGGAGCAAACTCCCCCTTTTCCCTGGAATACCATGAACAGAAGGCAAGAGCAGGTAACTCCCGATCTCTTCTCATACTGGTGGCAGAGGAGTGGACAAGAATTCCCCTTTGTTTCCCAAGGCTGTTTTGTAGAGAATACAGGATACCTTCGCCCAGGTTGTTGGCAACAAGCACCACAAGCTCCCAGCCTCAATCAGAAGAATGATGAACTACTAGCTAAATATACAGAAAAGGGTATTGAGACAGATCACCATTAATTCTAGTTTGGGATCCTGGCTGGGTAAGATCTGCCCCAGTGAAGGTTTCCACAGATGCACCATCAGCAGCTTCATACCACAGTACCAGGCATAATGCTGGGGGATCCTTTCAGATGTCTATCTATGTCTTATGTGCAAACATTTCTAAAAACTGGGGACCTGATGGCACACGGAAAACTCTCCTGATAGCAGTTTTTATRGGAGAAATGACATAAAACAAAGCTAAAGTGTCATAACTAAGATGCAAGACCTCAACACAAACCTCTAATGCATCAGTAAGCAAGCTGGCCTCCCCTTCACACAATTAAGGTTGCTGCATTTATAATATGCCACACTCCASTTAGCAGTACCAAATTCAAAAGAAAGCTTCAGGCTTGCAGAAGCACAAAGAGCCACAGCGCTTTTTATTCCTGGGAGCTGCAGAAGAGGAGCTGATAAACCTGCCGCTTTCATTTGCAGTGCCTCACACTCCCAAACTCCCTTCAAAGTTCAGCGAGTCTCCCTCGCCAGACCCCGCGCGGGCCTTACACACCCACACAATTTTTCATCTGAAAGTTTAATTTCTTTCCTCTTCCTTCTCAAGAAAAATGCAACTTCATTTTAGCTATTGCTGACCAGAAAAAAAAAACCCTCTGGCAATATTTAAACAGAAAAAAAATGGCATTCAATCGCAGCACAAACATTTCAGTCCTATTATCAAATTGTGCATATATACATACATAATCATACCTACTAGAATAACCAGTTTATATCAAGCAGCTCAGTGAAGCCAGTCTGTCTGCACACTGAATTTCCATGACGATCTCAAAATGTATTTTTTATAACAATTTACCAATTGCTATCCTTTAGATTGATAAGTATTTGAAATTTATGCTTTGCTCTCCAGCTGAGGCTATTACGTGGTGCTTGCTGTTGTGATTGGGCAAACTGGTAGACTTCTAGACCTACATACCTATGCATGTGCATTTAAAAACGCTTTTTTCCCCCCACCATTTTTTTCCCCACATGGTTGCATGATTTGTTTTCTGGGTGAAATGTATTGCTCCATGCAAAACTTACCAACTTATATCTGAAACAGATAGAAAGGGCTTGAAGTGAATTAATTTAAATAGTTGAATGAATAGATAAGAAACTTTTGCATTCACAAATTGCTGATCCAGAATGATCAAAGTGTAACAAACTATATTACCCCAGATTAAACTACTCTGATACTGGAGTTCATTTCATACACATTAGTAAGAGCTTCTGCTCATTGACTTGTGTAAGAAATGGCAATTCTCCTTTACAAAATCAGTTAGCTGCAACAACAGGTGAGACCACCTGCAATGAAGTTCACCCAAAATCTGCATGGATATAGGAATTCCCATAGGTACGCAGAGACCCAAGTGTTTGTCTGCACAGAACTGGAATGGAAATTAAGAAGCAAGCAGCAAGAAGTGGGAGGTAGAGGGGTTTTTTTGTTTAAAAAAAAAAAAAAAAAGGAAAAGAAAAGAAAAGAAAAGAAAAGAAAAGCCCTCAAGAAACCTAGAAATCAATTTTTAGAAAATGTACACTGAGATAGATCCCCCAAATACAAGATTTCCTAGATCTAAGAAAGAAAAATGGGACTGCCTGGCAATTAATAGCAAGCACAATCTCCTTTTCTTGCAGCAGACCACTGCAAAGTGTGCGTTTTCTGCCTATATGTTCCTCCTGAAGGCAATAAAGTCTTCTTATGTGCTCTTCAGATGAGAGAAATTCTCTTTTAGATGACAGAATATGTCTCTTGAAAGAAAGACAGAGTTTGAAGACCATCTGCTTTGAGCAACTCATAAAAGAAGAAAAGGAACAGAAAAAAAAGAAATAAAAGCAAAATATAAACAAAAGGGGAAACTAAACCATCTAAGAACGGTTATAAAGGAACCCAGCGCTAGAAACAAGGCTGGAAGGCGCTTCCAGCTACCAGTGAGAAATCAAACCCAGGCAGAGGCAGAGGCTGGGTTAGGGAGGTGTGTTCCCTGCCTCCCACCACAGGTATTATGCACAGAAAGGGCAGAATTAGCCGCTTCTGGTGGCTGTTAGCAGGGGTAGGGGGCCCAGGTTTTGGTGCTTGACAGCACCCCGTACAGACACGCAGGGCAGTTCCCCAAGAAGAGCAGCACGCTTTGGCCAGCACAAGTGATCYCCCTCTTCACCGAGCATTTCCCGAGGGATGACTGTATTTTGGCACCCTAAGACAGGATTTCTGTGCTCCCCTGCACATGTTTTGTATCAGCGGGTCCATCCCAACCAAGACTTGCATTATTTATGCCCTATGCATCTAGCAGCCCTGTGTCCATAGCCAGTTATAGCTCATCTGCTGGAAGTGCAAACAACGCTCAGTTTGAATAAGTGATCTTCCACGCTTTGCGGAGGTTTATAGTTCAGCAGCTGTTAATCTTAGATCTTTATTTGAATTTATTCCTCTGGAAATGACTCCAGATAATGGTCTGACTCTACAGGCTGAAAACCTTTAAAGTGATACAAGTCATAAAATAAACATCAGCTAATGATACAAAACACAGTTTAATGTATGGTTCATTACGCTTCCTCGTAACACATTCAGAGTGGTAAACGGGCATTCATTTACGTTTCAGCTTGAGACTGCCCCTTGTTTGAAACTGTAAAAAAACAGCTTTCYTACAACAAGGAAATAAATAAGGTATAAATAAGTAATGTATACCTTTACCTCTTCCTTTAATATACCTACATCCTTAAAATGGGATTTCTTGCAAAACACACCGCGTCCTCCTATAAAGCTTATTCTATCTGCATAAATTTCAGTCATRTTCCACAGCTTTCCTTTGGTCTTTCTGAGTAAATGTTCGTCAACTGGTTGTTGAACATGCCTATAAATTCCATGATAAAAGGTCTCCAATGACCAGCTATTAAGCAGGAGATATTATCCGGGAGATATAACCCAGATGGGAYTGAGGCTCAGTTTTCTGAAAGATCTTTATGTTTGTATTCCTCCTTAATTAGAATGAAGCATGACAATATTCAAATTCCCTCCAAAATAATATTCTGGAAGAGGATAATTTGGAACTAGGGACAGACATATCAGAACTTTCTTCAGTAAAAASTGTGTATTATTAGCRAGGAAAATAAATGCTTATAAAATACTATATTTWAAAYATATCATCACAGAAAACTGTCCCTGACCTTCTACTACCAGTTTGATTCCAGAGTGGAAAATACCTAGTTTTAAACACATTTCAATTTTTATGGAAATGTATATTCAACTTCAATATGATTCAACTATATTTTTTCCAGAGGAATTGGATTATTCCACAGTTATACATAGGATTATACCACAGTTAGCTGRAGCTCCAAGAATACCTTTTTCTTCTTCTTAGGTTCACAGCTGTCCAATCGTACCAAAATTATTTCAAGAAGCCACAAATTTATTCTGACTAAAAGAACCAAAATTAACTTTTGCTGTGATTAAAATCAAAGAAGTATTTGTTTCCATTTAAAATCTCTCTAGGATTTGTTATTCCTCATATTCATAATTCATTCATTCCTCATTCTTCATAATCTTCTGGCCTTTCAAAGCACAAGGTCAGTCCTTGTTACACAGGCAGTGTCTTGGAGGAAGCTCTGAATTGCTTGTTTATATCTCAGACCATTTTCTTCCTATAAACACTGAAATCCATATGTGGCCCCATATCCATGTAGCATACTTAATTCYGTTTATTGACTTTTCCTCTCTCTCATGCTAGGAAAGAGACTTTGTTAACATGGCCAAGGGAATTTTACCATTATCTTAGTAAAAGCACGAATACCATCACGTTGCAGCCAGCCAGTTAACAGTGTCAGCACACCATCTAACACCAACAAATCTGACATTCAATCTATACATTTCCAAGTCCCAAAGCAAACRCATCATAACCTTTCGGGCCTTTACCCCGTTACCCAAAACAAATGCTCCTTCCCGCCCGAGGTTTCTCTTCCACGTTAGTTCAGCTCTGTGGGATTAGGTAAATTCCCAGCTGCCTGGCCCTGATCCCTCCTCTTCATTCTGTTATTGCAAAGAGCCCTTTGATGTTAAGCAAGCTGTAATACTAAYGTGTTTTCACAGCACCGTTTCTGCTCCACTTTCTAATATTTTCATTAAGTGAGACATTCATTACCTTAAGAAAAAAGACCACAAGGTTACATTACACCCTTTTGGAGCCGTGAGAAGGCGATATTCAGCGCAATGCAAGACCTGTGCGACGGATCCAGCGCTCTGTATTGTAAACTCAGATGAAATGTGGAGCTACAACCCAAAGCAGRAAAAGATGAGAAATCCTGCTAGCAGGAATGGAGAAATGAGGCAGGGTGGATTCGGGGGGGAAAAAGGAGACACCGTCACCATCGCCCCTGCACTTCTCCCAGCGCCGGGGGGCTGCGGACAGAGAAAAGCAGAGGTTCACTGCCACGCACGCGCAGGGAAGCTGCTTCTGCTCAGCATCACCCGAAACAGCCCCGGCCTCCCYTCCTTTATTTTGGGGCTTCCTGCATATCATCACTGACCAGTTCAGTTTTAATTTAGGAACAGAAACTGGAACTAARTTGCTGCCTAAGAACGAGTCAGAATACACACAGAAGCAGCACAGGCCCTTTCTTCTCTTACCCTGGGCACCCGCATGTCCCACATCCAGAACTGGCTTATCAGAGCCGGGAGGGAGTGATAACGCCTTTAATCTTGACCATATTCTATTAACCTGTTTTTAAACCAATTTGTACTGCATTTCTTATGCTAAATAAATATTAAATACCATTTAAAAAAAAAAATATCGCTGTTCCAAGATTATAAGTGAACTATTTAGCACAAAAACTTGTCTCCAGCCACTGTCCAAGACAGAGAGCTTCAGGCTCCTGGGTCCCTCCTCTCAGCAGGTAGATCTGGACCTCTCTGCAAGTCCTTATCCCAAAAAACTAAGCAAGAAAATTCTCAGAGAAGACAAAAAAAACCCAACATTGCAAATATTCCTACGTGCAGCAAAACTCTAATTTTTGAATGCTGGTCACTTGCCCGGAGGTGGTTGTTGTGCTCGAAGATCAGGAAGGGATACCCAATAGGAAGGCTATGCAAGCRCTCAAGCCAGGAACTTGATCTCTTTCTCTGATCCCAGTTATTCAAGCTTCAGGGCAAGAGAAAGCGGAATAAATTACATTTTTTTTTAAAGATGTTTTTGAGGCTAGTTTTCAGATGAGAGTGCAGATTCATGGCCACAGCAGCACTGCAAAGAGCACAGGCTGCTCCTGCCATTTAACCACGGGGAAGCAGCCCTGGAATCTCATCCCCCACAGCAAAACCAAGGAGAAACTGAGAAACTGCCCCTCTTTCTCTGTAGAACTTTATTTTTTTTGCCACAGCGTGCCCCTGAACCGTGCCATGAGGCTTTGGATGCCCAACCTGCTTTTTCTTTGCCAGAGCTTTTACATCTTCCAGTTAAACCAAACAATCTGTGTTTAGACATGTGGCGATTTTAAGTATTTTGGCGCGAGCACCCACGATGGCACCAGGGAACCGGCCCAATGTTCCATCCGCTGAACGATCCGGATGCGCCGGCGCCCGCTGCACAAAGAGATGGGCTCTCGTCTCATCTATTTTTATTTTTAATTTTTTTCAATTCAGAACAGGCTTTGAAAAAGAATTCCTAGTGAAGCAAAGCCGCCCAAGGGGAATGCAAATTGGAGCTGGGATGCAGCTGCCGCTGGATTTCCCYCTACAACCATCCCAGTTCTAATCTGTTGCAAAATTAGATGTATAAAGATTATGACAGAGAAGGCACTGCAGACCAAGATTTAAAATTCACCTGTTAAATATACGGTTAGCTACAGTGAGAATGTAATTTAGGCTTGCTAGGGTAGTAGTAGTCCTGAACTAACATTGACTACTAATTAGAAAAACACTGCAGGACATTAGGATAATAAGCAGCTTTCCAAACCCAAAGTGTTCTGGATTGCTTCAACGAGGAGAAAAATTGAGAGTGGTAAAGCATCTTTTAAAACATCCTTAAACCAAAAAAAAATTAAAAATTTTGCCAAAATTGGAAATTAAATGAAAAAAAAAWTTGYCTGCATTTTCAATCAGCAAATCTGCAGATTTTACCTTCATTTTTTTTACTTGTTTATGCTGCCTCTGATGCTTTCCCCATCTTTTTTTGCCACTCTCCCACAAATATGCACTTCCTAAATAGCAACTAAATCTTCCCACAAAGAAYGCCTTGCTTAGGGTCAACCCTGAGTTTTGGGCAAAGGGTGTAACGTTTCAGCTATCTAATTCCACGGAGTTTTGAAGTTTCTSCCCGTTGCCTTAAAAGCAACAAAAATCTCAGAGGAGGCGGCAGAGCCGCCCCGCGCTGCACTGAGGCTGGACACCAAATCCGTGGCTTTAAAAAGGAGCTTTMACTCACAGACTGTTCCGCAGGTTCTCGGCGAGGATGCGTGAGGCTCCTCTCGCAGAGCTGTGGCTCGAGGTGCGCCTCGTTCTGCCCTTTCCCTGCCCCCAGGCTCCGTGCCAGGAATTSAACGCACCCCCAGACCTCGTCCCCACAACAACCCAAGGAGGGCCGCAGCTCCCACGGGGTCTGCAAAGGCCCCCAGCGCCTCAAGGACCCTGTCTTGCCCCTTCCTGCCACCTCTGCAGCAGCGACCGGCCACCCCTTCCCACAAATGATGCTTCAGACGCAGGAAACGCCACCCCTCGTGCATGCAACCACCTCAGAGGGCTTGCTGACAGATGGCACACATAAGGCTGCATCAGATGTGATGACTAAGAGCACAGAAGCATTAATCGCTTTTATTTTCCCTGCTAATAAGTGGTGCCTGTGTTCACATGCAGAAGTTATCTAAAGTTCATTGATTTCCAGCAGCTCTTGGCAAGCTCACGCCRGGCAGCCGTGCTGCTACAACAAGCCATGTGGATAACGAGCGTCGCCTTAACGCGGCAGCAAGGACCTGCTGGTGCCAGCCTTGCCGGAGCACGGGCTGCCCGTTCCTCCTGGCGCAGGGGACACGGATTGCAGGGACAACCTCAGCTCCCTGGTGCACACACCGGCTGATTGCTCCTCATCTCGGAGCGTCCCTGCTCACTCTGCTGGGAGACGGAGCAATTTCACCGACGGAGAACAGACACAGAAGCGAGACTSAATTACCCAGTGATGGGCACAGGATGGCCATCAAAAATGACCTCCTGGCCTAAAATAAGATCCTCGTTCCTCAGCTATTCGCCTTTTCATTTCARATCTCTTGCTGGAGCTCCTCAGGACCAGCTGAGCTAACAGCGAGCTCATGGTGAGCCCATCGTCATCCCCTCTCCAGCTACAACAAAACCATCTCCTCTTGACTTATTTCACCTCTTTCACTAGCAATGAGAAGTTATTACTGAAATAAAACATTAATGTTAAACACCTCTGCCTATAGTATCCCTCCTCGTTGAGTCTATTTTCCATTTTTCAACCAAATGGAAACTGTTAAAGTTGCCGTTCTTCAGCTCCAAGCTGAAATTACTTTAATAAAACCAGCAAGTTGCTGACTTCAGGCTTATAACTCAGGTGACTGGAAGCAAGCACATCTTTCCTGAAGATGCAGAAAAGTGCAATGTCATCACCTCAAATTACGGTGACAGAGAGTGGACAGTGTATTTTCAATGAAGACTGCTTTCACGAAGCTGCTGCTTGGACCACGATAAGCAAATCGCTGCTTTTCTTAGCAAGCTTGGGCACAGCTGTCAAAAAGCAAACCCTGCACAGTTTTGGCATCCCCCCCACTGCTGGATGCACAACCGCCCAGGTAAAATCCTGCCCAGGTAAAATCCCGCTCGGGAAACGCTGTTCCTCAGGGAAAAAATGTCCCTATTGCTAGTGTGACCCCAGGTACAACATCCTCCACTCCAGAGCATCAGACACCTGCTCCTGCAGGGGAACGGGGTGTGCTGCAATGAGGTCAAAAAGTTCCCCAAAACTTCAGCAGCAGAGGAAATAAAAGGAGACTTCAGCTTGGGAAAAGTTTTCATTTTGAGAACAGATAGTCCTGGGTGCAGAGCAGCAGGGCCCTCATCACAACACTGCTATTGCTTTTTTGCCTTTTCACTCCTGTAAATTCACGTTTTCTGCTGGGAAGAGGCTCGTTCTGATGAGCAATWCGTGAAGCTCAGGAGATCAAAACCTCCACTTCATGACAAAAGCACTCTCCTGCACGCGGGTTTGCTGAGATAACTTCTGCAGCAACGGGAGCAGCAAGCTGATACGGAGCAGGCTTTGCTTGTGGAGCAGGTGAAGGTCAAAGAGAAACCAGCTACAATGCAGCTTTTGTTTAACACCACTTCAGACATGAGCATCCTGCTTAAAATACATAACACTTTCACACCGCTAAGTTGCTCAGATGTAAATCCACGTCCAAGTGCCAAAGACTCGGAAATTTTGTGTGCATAAAGCTCTGTTCAGCAGGACGCTTTTGGTTTGGGTTCACAGCGCTGCTGTAAAAGACAGAAGGCTTGAATTACGTTTCTCTGAGATGGTGAACAACAGTGAGCATATTTGATAGCGAGCCAAACMAAAGTAGATGCAACCAGAAATTTCTCCTGGACATACGCCAGCCACAAAGGAAAAAAACTACTTTGAAAACAGGGAGTTTGCKGATGGCCTGATATCAGAACCTGGTTTGTATTGAAAACTGAGAATGGAAAAAAGTCAAGAACGTCYCTTCTACACATAGCTACTGGCGCTGACCATGAAAAAAAATCTCTTTTCCAGGACTGGTTTGCACACAGGCTTTTTAGCAGAATTGAAATGTTCTAGCAGCATCTAACTCAAAACCAGGTGCTGACTCAGTCACTGTGCAGATTCACACACAACTTTGCGTTCCTAATCTGTCCCTGGGCCTCTTCCTTGCTGCAAACCAGTCATCTTTTCCAGAACAAATTCAGATTCTGGATTTTACACCTATGAGATCATCAAAAAACCTATCTCAGAATGCTTAACTGATAAGAATCCACATGCTTAAAATCTGCACCTTGCTACTTGTAGCAAGCTAAAATTAGCCCACTTTTATTTGCATATTTCTTATCCAGCCTTCCAAACTTTATGTCCATTCCTGCGTTACTTAGATTCCCCATTATGTAGTATTAACGCTGTTTTCAGTACCTGAAAATCTCTTGACTTTTATAATTTTCTGCTTTCTTCATAGCAAAAATATGCTTTGTATTTTACATGGCTCTCAGTATTGTAGCATTTAGCTAGCCAATTTCTGAAAAAAAAAAATTGAGAAATGTTAAGAGCTTTCACCAGATGGTGATGTGGAGCAGACAGTGGCGTGTTCAAAGCAAAGGCACGCTGTAGCRTTGGTGGGAAAGGACCTTTGGGGCTCATCCTGGCCAAGCCCAGACCATTCCAGCTCATAGCTGCTGAACGTCACTCATCGATGTCTCACCATCTCCTGCGTCGTCCCCTGCCTCCCAGCTGATGGATTTAACTCCATTAGAAAAGAGTGCAGCGAGCAGGAAGGGAACACATCACTATCTTAATCTAGGTATTTTTCATTAAACATGTGCGTTATCACTCCAAGAATAAAAACTCTTTACTAAAGCCCCGCTCGTTTCCCGCTGCGCCGCGCCGAGCGCTCGCCCGCTGCTGCTCTCCTCTGCGAGCACATATCGTGGTGCACGACAGCACGTGTTCCCTGGTGCTCAAACCGCTCCCYGGCTGATTATCCTCTCTGAAGGCAAAAACTAATGGACTCGAACCAAAGCGCCAGGGGAGCAGGATGTTCCAACTCCATCTCCTCCTGCAGGACTGCCCGGACAGCAGCTGCGGTGGATGACACGTCTCTGATGTGCTCTCTGAACGTACGGAGACTGCACAAATTACTCGGGGCAGAAAGAATAATATCTCCCTTTCCACTCGTCTGATGAATATGCTAACTTTATGCTATAAATAATGGAACTTGAACAGCTTTTGGATGTTAGCAGCCTGGGGCAGAGCCCAGCTGCTACCTCCATCCCATTGCCTAGCAAGAGCTACCCAAGCAATTGATATATGCAACAGCTGTAGGGTCAAAACACAACTATCCTTCAGAAGAGGTGTGTGAATATGTAAAACGTCTTCCCTGCCCCGTGACAAACAAGGAGACCTGCCAGAACTCTAGTGTGTTTAACCCAGAAGCCAAGCTGGGGCTAGGCTTCCTAGCAGGCAGCTCAGGGGCAACCCAGGGGCGAGTCACAGCCCCAGCTCCACAGCAGCTGCGTGGTTTCGAGGATGAAAGGTTTACAAAACACAAGGGTCAATAATTAAAGGTTTTGCACAGTCAGAAGCACGCAGAGCTGCTTCTCCAGGACCACACGTGCTCTGATACAGGCTGAGGATGTAGGACCTTGTGCCCACGCATCCCTTCCACAGCCCAGTCGCTCCCTCCAAACCTCCGTCCTCCTCAGGGACACAGATCTGTTTTGAAATAGGCTGAAATTGCCAGAAAAACCCTGCACATACCAATCAAATCACTCAAAGAATGTACTCCCCAGCTAGGCTAAGGGCAGCAAATGAGAAACACTACACCTTTGGGAAGCAATGAGAAGAGACACGTTCAGATGGACTTGTTATCTACAGTACATAGGGAATTACCACTTTTTACGTAGAAGCTCAYGCATATTTGTCCACAATTATAAAGACTAAAATATAGCTGTAATCTATAGCCATAAGGTGAGATTTCCATCTTTATATGACATGAAAAATGTGCCAGACACAGGTTTACCCATAAACAAAATTGCTTTTTTCAGCTCTCCCCTTAATGTGAAATATCAATCATTTTGTGGCTTTTATTACACAGAATTTAGCTTTTGTTTTTGACAGATGGCTCACATTCAGGCTGAAGTACAACTGTATATCATTCCCATTATATACACATCTGAATTTCAGGGCATATATTTTAAAAGGACATTAATAAATGGCAAGAAACACCTGGCAAAGCAAAGCCAGTCACAGAGACCTCCTCAACTGGATGGGCTTAGGTGCAAAAGGGTTTCTCCACCCACAGCCATTTACTCTGCACTGTGTACTTATTAAACCAGCCTGCTTTGGGAACCAGATGTCATCTCCTCCAATATTAGGGAAATGGCACAACAAAACCAGAAGAAACCATTATTTGCAGGCCGGTTACAAGCATTTGGGCTGGCGGGGAAATATCACATTTGTGCAAGTGTAAAAGGTCACTGATCTTGTTCAATTTTTGCTACGTTTACCGAAGCTTCCAGAACTTTGCCTATATCTCAAAACAAATGTTTTGCACATCTGAAAATGTTTACTCAAATGCAGATTTCCTAATCTATGCTTTTGAAACCAGAAAAAAAAAGGATATTATGCAAAGGTATTATGCTAATCAGGTAGTATGATTTTATCTGTCTCCTTAGCTGTGTTTCTGCTATTTAAGCGCAGARGAGGTTTCCTACGCTTCAGTTGCACGGTCCATCTGACAGATGTGCTAACCAGCCCTGCAGGACTTGCACTGTCAAAACCCTGTGAAGTCCCATTCTGGGAAGCTTTAAGTTAATTCCACCATAAATTTAGTTCTGCAGCATCCCTTTGGGCAGCTGGCAATTCCTCTTAGCTCAGAGATATTCCATTGTACCACTTATTCCATTTTCAGACTTTCTTCAACATCTGTCAAATTCAATAGCATATATTCAGCTTTTGCATCCACTGAGGTGCTGAGGCCAATTTGCAGGGAGAAACCCAACTGTGTTGATCTGTCCTTGCAGTACTTAATGCTCAGACAATGGGACACACTACCCATCGTTTCCAAGAGGGATTAAATTGGGAACTAACTGTCCCTTGAAAGATTATCCTACTGCCCTATCCCCCATCAGTGATGTTATTTAAGAAACATCTTTTAAAAATATCATTTAAGTGACACTGTATAAAGGAGCTTTAATGACCCTAGAATAGGCTAAGCCAAGCAAAGGAGCAACACATCCACAAAGGTGGCTGCGCCGGGATCTTCATGTTCCGTGGCACAGTCCACTAGGGCCCACATAAATCATTGTCTCCAGGTTTATTGTGCTGACCACAGAAAAAATAAAGAATGTAAATTTGTCGAGCTTGGTCAATAAAATTGATTTAAGAGGAGAGACAGAAATTGAAGATGCAACTGCCAGTTCTGCTCTCGTCGTGTTTGCTCTGTAGTCCTCAGCAAAACCCCTTGCTGGTAGGTTGCAATGTGCCCAAATGGCAAGTGCTGAGAGATTCCCACCTGGGTCCCATTCTCTGCTGCTGTGATGAGACAATCAACTTTTATTATCAAATCTGAGCAATCTGTGTAATCAGGGACAGAATTTACCATTTCCAATGTACCTGAGCAGAAAAAGTAAGGCCTTTGAAGGCTACATTTAAAACAATAAAACAAATAGCTCTCCAAAAATTTGGCATTTAAAGCCTTTGTCGCATGAACAGCCTTCAGGCAACCCGAGGTAGCTGCAGGGGAGAAGTGAGTATTTGGAACACAACCGCAATGATGAATCCATCAAGAATGATTCATGCGTTTCCTATTCGGAACCAAGTCTCATTCTGAAACTGAAATAAAACAGCAGCCGTTTCATATGCTCTAAGTACCTGTCTCTTTGTCCAAGTACGGTATGATCTGAAGGACATTTCTACCTTTTTAGCTTGGCTGCGTCGTGTTAATTATCAAGCAAGAATGCTTTAAATCAACTATAATTAGCTAGGTCTTTCACATTCCTATAAGCATTTCCCAAGCCAACACATAGCTAGCATTGTTCAGAAAACATCAAAAGCATTTTCATTTTTCTGCAGTGATTCTAAATGCTTCTTCCTGCCTGTGCAGTTATGGACATACAGAGCTGGCCAACATGAGTCATCCAGCAAGGCRGCTGGTCAACAGGACCGAGAAGACCCTTCCTGCAAGAGGCTGCTGGCCAAGCCAAGGCAGAAATCTCTGTAATTTTCAGCTGACAAAATTACTGCAGCAGGTTCAAGGCTGGTAAATAAATAAATTATGTATCTATATTTATAAATATATAGAGAGCTTAAATGTTAATTATATAGGTATACATTACAAATATATTTTATGGGGCATTGCACCTCCTCCTTCCTGGTGGGTCTGAAGCAAGGTGGATTTATTTTATAGCACATGCTGATTACTAAAAARCAGATATCAGCATGCACTGCCCCACCAAGTGCGGCTTTTCCTCCTTTTATAAACATATGGATTGCACAGGCAACTTTCGCAGTGCTGGYGAGCACCAAAACCCTCCCGTGACACCAAATCGCCCCTCGGTGCTGGCCCCAGGGGCCACGACACTGTCCCTGCCCTCCTGTTCACCAGCTCCTGCTGCAGCATCCACAGACCCTTTGCAGGGTTGTCCTGGGTGGTCTCCAAAGGTCCCTTCCACAGGGCAGACCAACCCAGCACGTCCCCTACAGAGGCCAAGAACAGGAGAGGTTAAGGGTAAATAGCTGAGCTATTTTAGGCCAGGTCTGCTTGGAAAGGCAGCGCTTAAGAGATGCTGGAGCTGGAAACTAAGAACAGGAACACCGGGAAAGGACGACTTACACAGGCAGCAGCTCAGCACTTTGTCTCCTGACCTGTAATGTGCTGATGTTCTGCCTGAAAGCAGCCTGTATCAGCACCAGCCCTTTCATATGGAGATTTAGCTTCACAATAAATCTGAGCAAAATGCTTCCCCGCTCCGTCAGCCCTGCTCTCCCAGCTTCTTCAGGGCAGCAATTGCATTTGAGAGCTGCACCCTGGGTGCCTGGGCAAGGCTCCAGCAGGGCGAGGGTGTCACCTCCCGATCAGGGTTTAAAAGATAGGGGATGATCCCGGGTGCAATGAGTGGAGAGGCCAACATGCACTGTGCAGGAAAAAGGGAATGTTAGATTAGCACAAGGAACAACCTGGACCTGGAAAGTCTCTGTTCAAGTGTTATTGATGCTGGGAGCAGGAGGCTGCCAGGCTCCTGGGGCTCCCGGCAGCGCTGCTCCCTCACCATGTTCACAGGAAATGGCTCTTTTCCACCCAGAACTTCACCAGCTGCTCTCCTACTTTTCAGCTGCTGCTGAAGTCAAGGGGTTTAAACAACTGGGTCCCTGCTGTCAAGCGTGAGACGCCCTTCTCGGTGTCGCATACAAGTGCTCACAGCAAAATAAAAAGTGAAATTTAATAGCAAGTAGGAAGTTTGATCCAGAAGAGCAGCACATGAGCCAGACGGCGCTTGCAAGTGGAGACAAGAGGAATGCGAGAGCAGCAACCGCTGCAGACGATGAGATGTCAAAATTTAAATTTAATTGGTCGAGAGGAAGAGCAACAGGAAAGCCCACTCTGGGCAGACTCCCGGTGCTGTTGTCAGTAACAGCAGCAGGAAAAGGGTGCCTTAAAAGGGTTAGTTTTTGCATCCTGGTTGCTAGTCCAATTACATTTTGAAATGTCGAAATCTAAGATGACATTAGCCAGGTCTCCATCAAGCCAAGGATGAGACACCCCGGCGACATTGCCGCTCAGTGCTGCAACCAGCGAGGGCCTCAGCATCCTCTCACATTCTCCTTTGCAGGTTCCCTTTCCTCAGCTTTTTTTTTTTCCTCTATTTTTTTGCCATATATTTTTTAAAGTCACCACACAGCCTCGGCATTAAAGATATCTGCAACATTGCCCCAGATCTGGACCAAGAGACAGATAAATCAATGCCCAAAGCAGCCTAAGCTTGGTACATATCTTCTAATTTTGATAGTCAAGATGCTTTCTTATTGCAATAACGGTCCTTTTACAGCACGAAGAAGCTAGGAGAAGGCACAAGGAAAAAAACACATATTTTATGGTAAAAGACAGCCTGTAGCTTTGCCATCTGCCACCTTCCCCATAGTGTCATCGGTGCAAAAACAGGAGTTCCTGCAGCAGCACTGAGGTCAGCCCGCCAGCCCCTCACTGTTAAGTTGTTTTCCTCTTCAAAAGACAGAGATGCTCGTTATTGAAACCTCAGCCATTTACAGARTAAGAAACAAAGAGATTTGACCCTTGGCATTTCAAGTGCTTTAACTTTTTTCCTCCAATTTTTTTTCTTTTTTTTTAAATATTTCAAATTTTCCCATGGAATTAATCAGTTTCAGCCTCTGTTCTTGAAGCCCAAAACCAAACTTCTCTATCAGGATCTTGCCCCAAACCACAAAGAGGTTTGATTTTTCTGACCAAGCGCTTTCAAAATTTAAACCACCTAAACTCAACAAGGGCGTTTGGAGCCAGGGGGCAAGGAGGGAGGAGGCAACATGAGCCCCTCTGGGCCTCTGCATGCAGCACGTACCCCAGTGGCCTTGTTGCAAAGGGATGACAACAACCTGCAGAGGGTGCAGAAAACAGCCAGCAAGGAACAGCTCTTATGTACTATGAACCTTGCACACACACATATGGGCACAGACAGCATTGGGAGCTTACACCTTATTAGAAAGCCAATATGTTTGTTTTGGTACACAGAAATGCTAGTAATTTTATTTATAATAACATTATTTGCAATGCTTAGTTGTTATAAATATTTTCCCAGCTCTGTTTGCCTGAAGCCAAAGACAATTCATCAGTTTATGCTAATTTTTTTTTTTTTAATCTTTAAACTACCTTAACACAGCATATGTGTGTGTATATAGAGAGATAAAATTCCAAAGATCACACAGGGAATTAGGAGCAGACAAGCCTCACCTGGCAGCATAACCCTCGTGACCAAGCAGGGTTTGGTCCCGCAGCTGGTGCCCAGGCTGCRGCACCAGCATTTTCCTGCACTGCTAAATTTCTCCATCGGGAATTTTACATAAGAGGCCCGGAATTATGCAATGGGCATCCACATCGGTGAGTCCTCGCACTGACAGCTGCCAAGTCAATAAGATAGCTGTGTTGCCAGGTGGAAAAAAATCTCCTTGAGAYAAAACAGCAAGAAAGAAAACAACAAATGGCTCTGAGCACTCAGTGTGCTGCTTCGGGCACAGATCTCTGGCCAAGGAGAAAAGGGGACTCAGACAAAGGCATAAATAAAAATAAACCAGAACAACAAATTCAAAGAAGAGTTAAAGCTCTCTGGTGGTCTGAACACCCAGACCCTGCTACATGCTTCCTCCAGACCGCGATCCCAGCTCTGCTGCCTTGGGAATTGACTTTAGCTTAATAAATAAATAAAAAAGGAATCCCCAATAAATCTTCCCCGATATCTCACAGGGCAGGTGTGCACAGCAGCACTGTCACTAGTCCCGGGAGGGCTTTCAGTGGCCGGGTGGCRCTGGGCAGTGGCCACCACCAGCGCTTCCCTGCAGCCAGGCCAGACAGCCCGTCACTCGCCCAGGACGCCTTTCTGCAGCRGCAGCAGCAGCCACAGGGGAAAGGAGAAGGGCACGAGCAGGCAGAGAGCTGTGCTCGTGCGGCCCCCCCAGCGGAGATGGCAGCTATCGCCAGTCAAAACCATGGGAAATTCACYGCCTCATGGGAAACATGGAGATTTAAGAATTTTTTCCAAAACTGTTATATTCCAGAAACACATGGGAGACCTGTTGATCTACAAAGGCCACGTTTCAAGTCAAACCAGCACCATAGCTGTGAGGCTTCAAAAACACACCAATTACTCTATTTCAGTATCTGCTGCTGATGATTTTGAAATGCAAATGTACCCATATAGACACACAGGATGTAAAGCACCATTCCCGAGTGAATCTTCTATAGCTTTTCACAAGGTCTCATGAAACGCCGACCGAAGCATTGCATGAATCGTGACGGGCCCTTGCCATGGCACCAGCGACCCACCTCCCTGCCCTCGGCCACGCACCGYGACACGGGGCTGGTGCAGCAGGAGCCCGGGCTGGACCCACGCACGGGGCTCTGAACCACATCCCTGCTGCACTTCCCTGCGAGGCAGCACCACCACACTCRATTAGACCCGTAAGAACCAGAATGCCCTTTATTTTCAAGGCTATGTCAATATATTTATAAACATCACTGACATTTCTCCTTCCCCCACTGGATTCCTCTGCCCTGATTGACGTCTGCTTTTTTAAKAGCATGACTTAATGCTCCAGCTGAATGGTTTAAGATATGTAATCCTCTCAGCTTAGCTTTTTAATTAAAGAAAATATGAAAGCAAATATCTGAGCTCCAAGAGGTTAGTGCCTACGGTAACTCTCCATAGAGATGGAGAACCTTTGAAGAACACCAGGTTATTTTTCTCACTGTTCTGACTCTGCTTTGAAACATCTCCCTTTCCTGCCAYGTGTCTCCTCTCTCCCCTTTATAATGACGAGAACGTTCTTTGGGTGAAACTTCAGGAAAATTGAGAGACCTGAAACACCTCAGAAGGCAGCAGGAGTCTGAAAGGGTGAAAAAAACGCCGAGTTTGGGTGCTGCTGTCCTGGCAGAGCAGGGACCAGGGCACCCAAGCGGCAGCACCCCCGGGCSCCAGCAAGGGCTCAGCCTAAGCCCCCTGCTCCAACACCTGCAAAGCAAACAGCTTTGCTTCCCTCAATGCCTCTTGCCTAGGGACGAAGCTCAAGATCTTCTGGAGAAGCTCATCCCCTAACGCTTCCTCCTTCCCAGCTTCATGCAGGACCACAGTTACTAAAATATTTACTGGTCAAAACTTGAAACCAAGCACTCCTAATGCTGTGAAACCTGAGATGTTCCTCCTAGATTAAAATAATATTAGGACTATAAAGTGTGTTTGAAATTTTATAACAGCTATTACCATCTGTACAGACTTGAGGTCAGCAGTGACCACAGCACACAGGTATCATCATGCTAGAAATATTCAGTGTAGCCTTTAGCAGTAATAAAAAGCAAAATGCATAAAAACAGCAATTTGCTCATTTCGATTACAGATAAAATCTGTTTGAACAAGACTGAGATTTTGTTACCTAGCAAGCTCCAAGGCCAAGATTGTTCTTTTTTAAAAAAATCCCAAAAAATAAGGCTGCAGAAAGGGTTTCCACACAGTGCCTCCAAGCTGGAAAGGGAACGGGCTCTCGTGGTGCCRCAGGGCTCCGCACCACAAGCATCCCAGCGCGCTGGGATCGCCGCTCCTGCAACCCACCTGCTCTCCCTCCTTGGACGTTAATCACATCCATAACAAAGACAACAAATGGGCTGATCTTGGCCCACAGTCACTGTGGAACCCACTGAAATGCCCCAAGATTGATTTGGCATGGAACTGTTCATAAAGGAAAGGGAAAATGACAAAAATTGACATCCTATTTTTCAAGTTATTTACCCACMATCTAACAACTACTTTCCCAAGTGACTTAAAGAGCTGAAGAGCCACAAGGTCAGCAGGATCCACCCCAAAACACACAGGGGAGAGCATCCCACACCACTACACTTATTCCAAGCTGCTCAGTCCATCCAGTCCATGCAGGACTCAAAAAGGAGCCTAGAAATTCCTATAGGTGTCAAAGGATTAGGAAATGCAGGGAACTGCTAAGGATTTTGGTCAAACTATAAATATTTCTCTTCTAGCCAAGAATTTYCAAAGTTCATAACTAAAAAAATGCTGAAACTTCAAAAAATCTGTATAACATGTTTGCTTTTTAATAGTCGTGTATAGGCTTTATCCATGCAAGCTCCAAGAGGCGCTCACAGCCCAGAGTCCTSGCAGACAGGCTCAGGAGTTGAACATCTCCAGATTCACCTTCTTTCCCAAGGCCCATTTTCCCACCCTCATTCCTGCAAGCCAAGGGGCTGCAGAATCCCTGGCACCTGCCAGGACCTGTAACCCACCTTCATATCCTCATTTTCCAGGGACGTCTGGTGCTGCCCACCAGCCCTGCTCCAGGTGTCAGCACTGGCTGCTAAGGAGAGGCAAGTGAACTCCATGCCGAGTAAATTATGTATGGAAATGCCAACAAAACCACCAGTATCATGCATGCCCAGGAGAGGGAGCTTTGCACCTCCACACACCCTGGTTTGAGGGTGTTTTCTAAGTCTTCCAGTTAAAGAGAAGAACAAAAAACACCAGAGCTCTAAGTGCTATCTGCTGCTGGTGCCAAGGAGCAGTTTTCCCAGCCATCCTCCCGCAAGGCGCAGCGAGGGGCTCGGAGGAGCCGCTTCCCAGCGCTGCTGGTGTGGAGGTGCCTGGGAAGAACCTCCCTCCTGGCTCCGATCCCCATGGAAGCGCAGGTAGAAGAGCTGTCCCAGCCGCCAGGCTGCTCCAATAGCCACTGGCAGCGCCTTGGAGAGCCTGTTCTGCCCTACTTTGAGGGCTGAAAGCAGCACAGGAGAAACAAGCTGGGAAGCTGTGAGGCTCGGAGCCCCGGGCCAAGGCGCTGCTGGGGGCTGCGRCGCTCCCCAGGCAGCTCCAGCTGCCTCGGCAGCAGCGGGGACACTGCCCAGGTCCTGGTGTGCCGCACACAGCCCACACCCGCGGCACAGCCTGGCCATCCACATAAAGAACCCAGATACAAGACCTTACACAAATATACCTCCCTCCCTCTAACAGAGRGATTCACAGCACTGGGGCCTGCTGCAAAGCCAAAGGAGTTTCTCCTAATCATCTTGTGCTTATGTCTGGTAGCTAATTATATCTGCAATCTTGCCTCTGCCCCTGGAGCACAGGGCTGAAGGTTCTCTTAAGATCAGACTTTGAATAGTTGTATTAAAAAGACCTTGCYGGCCTGGGAAGCCAGCTGCAGGGGTGCAAACCACAGCCAAGCCCTCAAGTTTGACACCAGCCTCACTCCATCTCACCCCAACACAATGGCTTTCTTACCACCCACAGGGCCTCATCTGATGGATTCTGCACCAGCAGCCATGCCAGGCACACAGGGACCAGCAGGAGAGCTGTCTCTYGGGGGAACGCAAGGGCTGCAGGTTCCTCAGTACATTGCAGGAGGCAGGATTTTGCTGTGGAGCTTGGACRGGATTCCACCCACAGCACCAGCAGTGCCCTCACCAGCCAGGAAGCAGCTCCACAGCAAAGGTAGGTTGGGGATAACAGAAGGCACCATTGAGAGTCCTGGGTATCAGCAAAAGAAACAGSCAGTGCTGAGGACCATCCAGAACATCTCACTAGGGTCACAGCAGACAGTGCTACCTAGAGCAGAGCCTGAGCCCGGGCTTAAATGGAGCCAGGCCCGTGSGTGGGTGAGGAGCCTCAGGTGCAGCTCATCATGGCAATGAGCACCCTCAGCACCTACACAGGCCCCCTGGGGTGGTGGGAGCCTCCTGGGGTGGTGGCTGCTGTTCTGCTGGGCACATGGGTGCAGTATCTGCGGACCTGGCCATTGCCCTGCTGCGGGGTGATGTGCGTGCAGGCACTGTCAAACTCATGGACCTGCACTTCTTCATGGGAGGCCTTCTGGATGAAGATCCCATCAAAGATGACTGCATGCAGTCACCTGCTTTCCTGCTTTTCCCCCACCCTTCTCCTTAGTTTAACAAAAAAAATTATTTCTTGTGTGGCCTGTCCTGGGCTCGTGTCCCACCTTCCCCTGAACGCTTGGTTTCCAGCAGTGAGTGATGAATGTGCAGGAAGTAATGAACGCAGCAGAAGTCAGCAATAAAGAACTTCTTAGCAGTACTTCCAGGGGATCGTTTGGGTCCTTGCAGCGCAGGCACAGGCTGCACCAGGCTGAGCATCTCCCTGTCGGGTCTCGCTGCTTCCCAGGGCCATTCCAGCGGCCCCGGGGGTGGCGGAGCAGAGGCAGAGCTCGCGGAGCTGCGTCCCCCTCGGCGCTGCACCCAGCGGTGCACCGTGCGGGCGAGGGCGGGAGGAAGGCTGCTCCGCGGGGAGCGTCCCACGAACGGCAGCTGCCTCCCCACATCCCCGTGCATCGCGTTGCGGAGCGTCCCGGCGATTCACGGGGCAGGTGGACAGCCTGTGACCCACCGCTGCCGGCTCGCCCGGACACCAGCGCTGTGATCCACTGCCCGCTGCTTCTGCGCCTGCGGGAAAACGTGTTGGGTTACTGCTACTTGGCTGCTGCATTATCTATAAAATAGGAGGAAAATGAAGCAAAAACAGACGGCCAAACGCAGGGCTGGCCGCGTTGCCTCTGCGTGCTGTGTCAGGAGCCCGGCCAGCAATAGCCCTCCTGGATGGACACCTGCAGGTACCTGCAGAGGCACATGCCGTGTAGACATYCCCTCCGATCCTGCTGTGCTCCATTCTCTGCAGACCAAAAAAAAAGAGAAAAAAAAGAAAAGAAAAAAAAGMCACACATGGAGGGAAAGTTCTTTCAGCTCTGACCCCACCGAATCACAAACCTGCTATTTCGCAATCTGTATATCTACATAATGGATAACCCATTTTCAGGATTAAAGAGGAAAACAAAAATAACCCAGTAGCTTCCAGCAAGGAACAAGATACATAATATTCAATTCATTAATCAAAATCTGGGTCACTTGTGAAATACACATACCATCAAGGAGGACAAACTAAAATTTTCTCTAAAAGCCAGCATTTGATGATTTTCTCTTCACCCTAGAAAGCTGGCCTGCAAAGATCTCCCTACTGCCACTCCTCCGATTCATTCCTAAGACTCTCCCCCTTTGCTGCCCTGTTCCCTGTGAATAGAGGTTGGAGATGCCCCGTGGGCAGGCGCGTTCCCTGCGCGGGTCTCGCACCCACTCGACAGCAGCCCGTGCACCCACTCGACATCCCCTTGGGCCCGCGTGTCCTTCCCGCCGTGCCTTTGTCCCTCAAAGGGCCCCATGGTCTTGTTTCTTCCAGCTCTTGACACCAGACTCTCAGGTCCTCCAAATTATTCAAATTTTTGCATCATAGCGAGAACAAACTGAACTAACTCTAATTCCAAGGTTCTGCTTTTCACTCAGCTCTTATTTTTCTTAGCAGTCTCCTGGGCTGGCTGTACTTTTTAGGCAAGTTATCTATGAATATGCAAAAATATCTAATTAGATTAAACAAAATTGCCGTATCGACAAAACAAGGACCTTCTTCCAAATCCCACCAAAACACACGGATCAGGCCGCATTCCTCTTTCAAGCTTTTCCTTTGGGGCGGCTATTTCACATTATTTATTACTTCAGAGGCGGCAGTTGCTCCTCACACCGTCCTTGCTCGAGGGTCACATTTCCTTACACCCAAGGTCATTAATAACCTCCCATTTTCCCAGCCAGCTTTGGCGCTGCCGTGGGGATGACGACGGTGCTGGACAAGGGCACCCGCGGCAGGACGAGCTGCTCCCTGCAGTAGTGGGGAACACGGCGGTGACGCCGTGCGCTCGGCGCAGGATCCTGCATGAGCAGAAGCTGCCCGTTCTCCAGATGCAGCTGCTCTATGCATATATGAATATCCATGTGCATATGGCTGAGGAGAAGGAAGGGAAGCTCCCTGCTCCCGCAGGCTCCTCCGTTGCAGCCCTGCACAGCCCGGCCAGGTTTGCACCCCTGGGAGAGCCGGGGCTCGCGCTGACACATCACCGCGAGCAAAGAGAGGGGAGAGGTGCTGATACCAACACGACCTTGCGCAGAGGTCCCAGCACCTATCGATGGAAAGCAATTTAGTTAGGACTGCTATTAATAGATTTCCTTGCTAACTCACATACACAGAAAGACTGCCAAGAAACTGAGCAAGTGCAATGCTCTGCAATTACCCTGCAAGCAGAGGCACATGATAGCTGGGAAAAGCTGCTTAAATACCCACTGAGGATGCTCTGCAAGCCCGTTCACGGGAGGGCACTCACCTCTGCGAGCAAAGCCTCCAACTCCACAGCTTTTCCTGCGCCTGATTCTTTTTCTGTGTTTGAATGCATCAGAAATCCATAGGAAGGTAAATATTTGTGCTTGTCTATAAGGAGAGGTGCCCAGGTCAGAGCGGATCAAACCCGGATCCTCGTTGTGCTTTGGCTCCATGGGTGCCCGGGTCAGAGCAGATCAAACCCGGATCCTCGTTGCGCTTTGGCTCCATGGCTGGCGGTGGGAGCAGGGATGGAGCTGAGCCGTGCTGCACTGCGAGCAGCTGGACGGGCGCCCGGGACAGGAACCGCAGCCTCTCGGAACGGCAGCCTCGGGACACGGTCCCGCCAGCTTCCATACCTGATGGGCTTCAGCTCGTCAGGGTGGGTGCAGGAAAAGGACGAGCCAGGACTAACTGGCTTTTCCCACCACAATAAGAAACGTGGAGGCCTAAAGAAGAAGACAGTGCTTTCTGTCTCCTCTCTAGCCAGTTATTCGTTTGCTTTGACATATGGTGACTTTCATCCCTACCCAGTCTTCTCCAACTTAAGCTGTAACAGCCCATGTGTTTTGTCTCCTTGGCTCCTATGTTTAAATTAACATCGTTACTGGAAATGAAAGCAATATTGGTAATACCTTTGGCCAATGGGTAAATGATCTTTAAATCCTACCCATCCCCAACATACAGAACGGCCACCTCTTCTGTTACTACTTTTTATCTATCCGAGCATTTAGTGTTTCATACCCTGCGTGCAACAAAGCTGCGCTGCTCCGAGGTTCCCAGCTGAGGAACGGCTGGATTGGACGGCTGCTTCTTTTTTTTAGCTCCTCGGAGAGCCTCTGCTTACCCCGAACCCTTTCTGGGGTGGATCTGTGKTTTTTTCCTCTGAGACACAATTTCTCACAGTTTTGCCATTCTTAATTCCTCAGTATGTCCCTTTGAAATGTAAAGCTTCATTGAAAGCTTGAGCTCTTAGTTAACAGTGTATACTGTTAAATATACAGCCTACCCTTTTCATTTTTTCAAATATTGTTTTTTAAGCTGAAATGATTTATGAGCATTCGGTTCGCTTTTTTTTTTTTTTAAGCCAGCTCTTTACAAGGCTCTTCTCCCTAATTACCCACTCAAAATGTCATTATCTCTTATTGATCAGCTTACTGCTAGGTAAATAACTCATTTGACTGCTATGCTCTGCAGAGATGTGGCCTTGCCATTATTAGTGACAATATCTGTCATATCCTCGCGGGAAGATAAAACCTCTCTCGGTGATGCGATTCTCACGCAGGCAGATGAGGCCAATAAACCTCATTACACCTATACACCTCCCAGCACTCCCAGGGCCGCCCCTGTGTGACTCCGCAGCATCCCTGCACTCACTCTTAGAGCAATTCTGACCCAAAATGAGCCCCCTGCCTCCCTCCCTCTTTTCCTGCATTTTTCTCGCCTCTTGTTTCCCTGCAATGTTTCCTTCGCCAGCATCCACCCCCTCCTCGGCAGCCTCAGCTCCCTGCGAGCTGCCCGGGCAGTTGGCACGGCAGCAGCCCCCCGCGGCGGGGACCCCCGTTCCCCCGATCTTCGTTATCGCTGCTCCGTGCAGGACCTGCCAGCTCCCCGGCTGCGTTAGCTTCTTTTCTCTAATGTTTCCACCCTGTCACTTCCTTCTCCGTCCTTGCCAGCCAGCCCCTCAGCCCTTCCCTCTTTGCTTTGCACCCTCATTATCCCAGGCCTCTCTATCACTGGACTGCAGTAATACAATATCAATAACTRATATAACATTACAGGGAGGAGTGACACAAAACAAAATACTTAACACTCGTTAAATACCTCAGAAACAATGTTCTGTGTGGAGGGAGTGGAGGCCGTTAGCAGTGTCCTCTGAATTAATGCCTCTGTGGCCTGCCAAGTTTGCTTTGCTTATTGATCGCGGTTGCAAATGAAATAGAGTTCTCTCTTTTTTTTTCTCTCCCTCTCTCTTTTTTTTTCTTTTTTTCTGCAAAAAGAACAAATCGTATCCTCTGCCCAGCAATTTCGGGATTTGTTTCTGACGACCGTAAGTGTTAACGCTCCGCATGACGTGCAGGGGGACGCAGCTTGCAGGGCCTCCGTTAGCTGCGATTCCSGCGAGCTCCGACGCCTGCAGTGATGCACCAGAGCAGTTCTGCGCGGCTCGGCTGCTGCAGCAGCGCGGGAAGCAGCGCAGCTCCGCGGGCAGGTCTGCTGCAGCCGGGCCACCAGGCCAGCCTGGAAGGGGCCCTCCTGAAGGCAGCACCAGGAGAGAAGGGAGGCGAGGGGAGCAGAGCCGCTCTCATGGGGCTCCTCGGTGCGGGCGAGCACCGTGCCGAGCGCTCTGCACCAACCTGCAGGGATCATTATGGAAACACGCTCATTATGAACCCAGGAAGGGGWAAGAAGCTTCCTTCCCTTGCAAACGTTTTGCAGAGAGCAGTGGAAGGGCGTTTGTTCCTCCTCCCGGGGCAGCACCAGCAGAGGCGTTAGCTCTGCTAACCACCCGCGAGGCTCTTCCCCCACGGTGCGGTGCAGCCGTCCCGCTGGCCGCGGGCAGCCCCGCTCTCCATCACCATCAAGCAGCCTGACAACACGCGTTTATCCCTTAACAAAGTTCAGCAAGGACCAGTATTGGCTTTCCGTTTCTGTGTTCCAGCTCGCTGCTGACTTGTACGGCGCTCCAGCAAAAGCTTTCAGCTCATCTCGCCTGCAATCGAGCTCGTGTTAGCRCTGGGGTGGTGTGTGCAGTAAGTCAGGGGTGGTTTTAAAAGCMTATGTTCAGTGCGCACTGCAGGAGCAACAGGATTCACAGAATAGATTCACAGAATATTTAAGGTTGGAAGGGACCTCTAGAGATCATCTAGTCCAGGATACTCTAACGTTGATGCCTGTTGTTAAACCCATCATAAACTGCAATATTTTATTTAACTCTGCTGACAAAAATACTTTATGGTTGCATTTTAATGTGAATAGGAGCCATGCATCATCACTAATGCAGGAAGCAAATCACATTGGCCAGCTGTTTAATAAGAAATATCTCCTGTGCTGTGTTTATCTCTGTCATCCAGCCCAACAGCTTTATCTTGTGCAAAGGTGCTTCCCTTGGCTTAGTTATACTGAATATTTGACATCGCTGCAAAATGTATTAATTTCTGTTGAAGAGGAAACAAAAAAGCACCCTGATTATCCTGATGTGAGGATATACGTAGAGCAGTTGCAAGTGAGGAAGTTACGCATTCCGTATGGATCCCTGAGCAGAGCTGAGGGCTCGCCGTGCCCACATTCCRGCCTCTGGGCATGCACCAGGAAGCAGCCTGGTTTTAACCCTACCAAGCTATGGTGTGTTCTTTCACAGAAATGAAAATCTCAGCCAAACAAATCCCGCACCTTCCCCCTTCTCCCAGCTTCGTGTATCGGAGGATGGATGCGGTCCCACCGGGATGATTTGGGGTGTCCAGSGCATCCCTGCAGGAATTTCAGCAGAATTAGGGTGCTTAAGGGGTAGCCAACAGGCCCCTGCAACAGGTAGTTCCTTCAAATACTGCTTCTTAATTATGAGAGCTCCTTATCTGTATATTGGTACAGCTACAACAAGTTATGCAGAAGATAAACAACCGGAGAAGATATGCAAAAAAAAAACCTATCAAGAGACAATCTCCTCACAACCAGGTGTGTGACGGCAGCGCACTCGGGTGGAAAAGCGGCGATTGGCATAGGTCGTTAATGAGGCAGGATCGGAGGGACCCCGGCCCCGGGCAGGGGCCGCGGCGCGGGACGCAGCGCGGGGCTCAGCACGGAGCGGGGAGCTCCCGGCGGCATCTCCAGGCGCCGGCTCGAGCGCAGCCGAGGGCGCTCGCCAAGGSGGAAAGCAAAGGAAGGGAAACCCAGGCACGACCCCGCATGTGGCTTCACTTGCCTGGGCTGCGAGGCGCTTCAAAAGCACAGAGAGGCTCAATTTAATGTTTGCAGAGGGAATAAAAGCTTCAGGTGCGAAACAATTGATTAAAACAGATTCAGCAGGTACCAGTCCCCAAAGTTAGTGGCCAGAACTAAGAAAACTCTGGCTAAGAGACTACTTGGATTCACTACTTATGCACATAGGTATACATATAGACAAAAACACACGTACACCTTTTTAGGTTTCTATTCACAAACATACCAACAGGGACACCCACTTACAGAAAAAGTGATCCATTTCCAAGCCCTCATGTGTTACAAGAGCAGAAAGGTAAATCCTTCTTTCTGCAAGGGCCGGGGCAGGAACGCGGCTACGGCCCCGGCCTCGCTAGCCCAGCGCTGAGCACCTCTCGTGCTCGCACGGGCTCGCACGGCTGTGGCCGTATCCGAGCATCCCTCCTTGCTGATGTTGGGGGAGGTTCCCAGGGCTTCCCGCCGTGCCGAGCGCTGCAGCGGGGAGCAGGATGTGCCCCAAGGCCGGGCGCAGATGGGTTTCCCGGGAAGGAAAGCAAGGAGAGGGAGCAGCTCTCTGTGCTGACCGCACGGGACACGCTGCGCGGAGGGTGACGAGTGGGCAGAGAGGCCCTGCGGTGCCACCAGTCGCTTGTTGTTAATGGGAGGTGACAGGGGAACCAAGAGCTCCTCGGACGTGTCAGCGAGCGGAGGCTCCAAGCGCTCCAGCTGGCGAGCCCCATTCCTCGTCGAGCACCGTGAAAAGGTCACCGAGCATCGGTGGCTCCGTCCTCTTCATGCCACTGCGGTGGGACAGCRCCGGGTTCGATGGCCTTCGTGCAACCCGTGGAGCTGCCAGCAAAGCCATCGGCAGCCTGCTGGCATCCATGAGCTTGTGAAGCGGAGCCAGGTAAGAGGGAAAGCGAACATGTGCGCTCCCAGCACTTAGCAGTCCGGTTGACCCAATACTTACAGCTCACAGACCCAATTTGCTTGGCCAGCRGATAGGAAATAACCCCAGTTTTCCCCTACCCCAGAAATAACCTGCGAGCTAAAACACTAAGCGTCTCCCTCCCGAGCTAAGAGGCTGATCCTTCAGCCCAGGCTGTGGAACGTGAACACGGTGATGTCCATTAACTGTTCCTCAGGACATGACGCACAGTGTTGTAGCAATGTGGCTTCAGCAGGCTGTAACAGCGAAAAGCAGATGGAAGCCAGAGATGTGCTAATTAAGTTTGATAATAGAAATGTTAATTAAAAAATCCTGAAGAGGAGAGGACAGTGTGTAATCTCCTTGTGCTCTCAAGCAATGCAAAAAAATGTCCAGTTGCAAGAAGCAAAGTCTCATAAGAAATGGGAGGGCCGGCTGAAGCTCTGATCCCCATGCYACGTGCTCCACGCTCCTCCACGCCACGTGCATCTTCACAAGATAAAACTAGAACTGGTACAAGGAGAGGTCACAAGAAGCATCTTCCCAGTGACAACCAGAAAGGTTCACTGGAAAGTAAGAGGTAATTGAGAAACAGTATTAAATCTTCGTGGTTACTACAAAAAATGAGACTTTGAACCCCTCGCTTCTGAGTCAGTCCCTGGTCCCTGTGCAGTGATATGAACAGAAACACCCCAAGCATTTGCAGTGTTTCATTCTAGGTCGGTCTCATGAAGGCAGCCCTCAACTGCTCTAGCTTGCTGGGAAGTTGAGCCTCTAGCCCCACGCTAAGTAGAGTCATATTTTCAGGTCCTTAATTTAATTTCATAGGCTTGGTAAAAAATTGAAGGTCTTTTCCAGCCATATGATTCTATGATTTGATCAAAAATCCGTATTTTGCACTTATGTCCCTGAAGTGTCTTCAGAAATGCCAGGACTTCCCCAGACACACATACGAATTCCCATCCACTCTGCTGAAGACCAGGTTGTTATGGTTGATTGTTTCAGATGTGTGTAGGACTTCCCACTGCAGCCCGGAGGTCCCGCTCTGCCCTGCACATGTCACCTTGAGGTGYTACTCAACTGCATTGAAAGGATGCTGCAACTGAGCAGGTTTCRGCCCTGGCTTCCAAGAAAATAGCTTAAAAATAACCTTGTATTTGCAAACTCCTGCCTTGTTTGCAGTCCCCTGTGATCACACCCTCTAGAAACAGGAGCTCCTTCCCCGCTGGCTGCCGGTGCTGCCTCCTGGGGTGGAAGGGCTGCAGCAGACACGTTTTTCACCACAAGATGCAGCAGCTTCCCGACTGAACCCGGCTTCCAAAGCGCTTCCCTGGGAAGCGTTTCAGCCTGGCCTCGGTGCCCGGGCTGCAGCCGGGCACTCCCAGGCAGGTTCGGGYGGCTGGACAAGACGGAGAGCATTTGCTAGACAAATTACCTGGCTCTGCGCTAAGGAACTCGGTTATCCTGCCTAGTAGCTGGGTAGGAACTCGAGCGTGGAGCAGTGGAGCAGTCTGAGCGGCAAATCAATTAGCAGGGAAGAGAGGTATTTCAAGGCGCTCTGTGATGTACCTGTGAGCCAGATTAAACCGGGGAGCAGAATCAGCTGAGTCAGCGAGCTCCTCTCCTATCGCAGTGCATCTCAAGATGAATAYTGAAATCCTTCCTGGGCTGCTTTGAAATGAGCTCCTCTGAAACCCAACTGCTATTCCCTTAAACAAAAACAAATTGTCAACAGAAATGTAATTGGTCAGGAGTAGCCTTTGATTCTGTAAAAAAGAAAACTGCTGTGATAATTGCAGGTAGTTAAAGCTCCACTAATTATTAGAGCTGCAAAAACACCAACGGCTCTGCAACAGATTGGCTGAAGTATCTTGTGCTGCACCTCTGGGGAGTGCTGGTGTTCCCGGTGTTCCCTCTGCATCCCCTTGGGCTCACACACCTCAGAGATTCGGGAATYGTGGACGGTCTGGGAAGACCTCTCGATGTCGCGACGTGTGCCCTTGTCTTCCACGCCGACTCAGTATGGGAGGCGATCCAAGATTCCCTCCCCAAAACATGCAGAGCACTACACTGCACGGAAAAAAATCCCAGTCTTAAAAGCCAGTGCCAGAAGGAACAAGGATAACTGTACCACTTCCTTCAGTTCATTCCCATGTAGCTTTTAAGAAAGCATCCAATTTCAATTTTATTTATTTCCAGTGATGGGCAATCCACACGGCTTTTATTAATGCATTTGAATACTTAATTACSAGCAGTAATTATTTTGTAGAAATATATCTTTATTATTATCCTCTGGCTCTTGTCACCGGAAGCCTTCTCTGTAGCGAAAAATGATTCACTAAAACCATTTTAAATTATTTTTAGGAATTATTTCCTGTTTTCTTTTTCCCATCATTGTCATCATAACATTGTCCATCACCATGAGCAGAGATAGCCGTTCATTGCACCTAGGAGCCCTTGCACTGCTCATCTGGTCTTGGATTCAACACTAATTCTCCGGTTTCTGCCTTCCTCCTTGATGAAGCTCTTCATCAAGTCAACACGCATGCCACCTGGCAGCCAGACACCAACAGCATGGCTAGAGCAAACCGCAAACACTCACACAGAAACGCTTAGTGCTGAAATGAGCTGCCTGCAGCAACCCAAGTCCCTGGAGAGGTGTTATCTTGATGGCAGTGGCGTTTGCTCGTGCTTCAATGGAGCAAAGTAGTCTTTAACTTTGCGCTGGCCGGCGGGATGTGCTTGTGTCCACGGCCCCGCAGCTCCAGATGTGTGAGAGGCAGGGGCCTCTCCCGCTCCGGCGCTGCCCCCTGCCCTGCCCAGGTCATCAGGGCTCACCTTGACSACAGGCTCTCCTTCTGCACCAGTCCCACTTGCTCCTCACGCAGAACCAAGTTGTCTTCTCTCCACGRCCCTTAGATGAAGCTTTTGGACTGCTCCTCCTGCAAGCCCAGGAWGGTTTCTCTCAGGGATCTGCCAGCTTGGCCCACACCAGGGCACGGTGCTGCCTCTTTCTCCCTTCTTCCCTTTCTGTGCCCGTTACAAACAACATTCCAGGTGCTTCTGCCAGCTGAGCTCAGAGGCACGGCCTCACCCCGAAGGTGCTGCTTCCTTGGTGCACGACCTTCATTCAGGCTACAGCTGCATTCACGTGGGCCCCATAGGCGGAGAGCATGCAAAACACACTGAGGTAAGGGGCCATTGGGCTGAGGTCCCCTGGACGGAGACAAGGTGGACTGATGGGGAGCAAGACCCCGAGACGCCAATGAATTGTCCAAGGAGCAGCACCACAAAGCAAGGAGGCTTCCTGCTATCGTGSCTGGGATAAACCCCCGGCTCCCCGTTCTCTCAAACTGGGTCTCATTTAGCATCGACTCTCCTGCCTGCTTAGCCGTATCGCCATGGCAACGGTCCGATCCCAAATTAGCTAATAGCAGAGATAAGCCTGAGAATACTTAAGAAATTCTTATCAAATCATTGCTGCTTTTCCCGTTTGCTTCACGCTGCACTGTACAAACATCGTGCTATTTGTGTTGAAACGACAAGAGAGCGCAGCRCGAAGCGTTCCGTTTGTGGCTCCATTGATTTCCCCGTAACAAACCTAAATGAATTATAAAAATTACAGAGCGCTTACAGGCACGYGGAATGGAGGGTTTATTTAGGTCATTACAAGAAGCCTCCATTAGCTCACCTTGAGAAGAATGAATATGAAAGCGAGCCTACGTCTCTTCCTTAACTGCCGGTATCTGCTCACCAAACAGGCTGTTTTTCACGCCGTGTACTGTAAGTGCGCCGAGTTGTTTGAAATGTTGCCGATTGCTCAATGTTTGCTCTGCACTGCTGGGAAAGGCAGGTTCTAGAGAGCACCCGAACAAGCGGTTCAGCTTCAGCTTAGCTRCCTGATGGGCATGTGTGTTCATCGTCACAGACATACGCTGAGGTGCTGACCCCGCGACCATCTCTGCCTTGGGCAGACGTTGCAGCTGCACAAGCAGCACTGCTAGCAGCGGGGCTGTGCTGTGCCATGATGGGCTGCTAGGCTCTTAGGACAACTTCAATCCCCATATATTCATAGATAGCCACATATATGTGCATATCTATCCATACATACATTCTTTCTACGATACATATTGCTACTTGAAGCATCCAAGCCATCACAATTCCCTTCATATATTCTACTTTATATGTTTACGTTCCCAAGCATGCCGAGCTGCTGACCTCACGTGCAAGCAGGTGAGGTCACATCATACATCAGTGCAGCACTCCATCAATCCATCAAAGGCCCCTTCTGCACTTGTACCATGTGAAATCCATCAGCCCAAAAAGTAGAACGCTCTGAAATCAATTTCCTATTTTCTGGTTCCTTGATTGGTTTGATCTCCTCTGCTGAAGCAGTTGAGAGTCAGCGATTTGCTCCGTCGTTGGCCAAGCTGGTGCAGGACTGCGGAGCTGCGGGGGCCGGCGGCTGGAGGTGACGGTGCTGGAGGTGACAGTGCTGGAGGTGATGGCCAGCAAGGTGGCCACGTTCCTCCTCGGAACCAGCCCTGCCAACTGCAAAAAGACAAATTATTGAAGACAGGAGAGCCCAGGTGCCTGCTGGGCAAGGCCGTGGAGCAGAGYTGCTGCGAAGGCGGGCTGTGGAGGAGGATGGAGCTCTTAGCGGTGCTGCRAGGTGGGGCGAGCGCCAGGGCGGGGAGCAGAGCTCCCACGATCCGCACCCCGCGGTGCTCACAGCTCTTGGTGGTGGGTGCAGGAAACGCGCCAGGGGAGCACAAGTTCTGCAAATGTGCTGTTTTTGCAGCCACAACTGCATAAAAAGAGAAATAAGAAGTGCTYGGAGCCACCACACGCTGAATAATAAACAGGTGTTTAGACCTGAGAGAGGCCGTTCTCCCACACCGCTCTTTTCATCATAGATGATCTGTTTAGTTTCGTGACAGCAACAAGAGACGAGGAGGAACGTGGGGGGTCGGGCTGCCTCCTAGCGCTGCAGCCTGGGCGCGAGGACTTGGTTTGAGCGCATTTCTTTGGAATTTTATAGGGAGGAAATAAAAGAACTTCTCTGGTTTTGAGCTTCCTTTAAATGCTTTCCTGCCTGGAGCCAGGAGCTTCCAGCTGTGGAGCGTCTGCGCTCGCTTGCTCGGAGCTGCAGAGAGAGACGCAAAATATTTTGGCACTAAAAATTGTTTGCAAGAGATATGAGCAAAGAACAGGTCAAATATTTCTCTGGCTTACAGGTCACACAGAGGGATTCTGGAGAGGGATCCTTGGGCATCTCTTACTAGGATTTTCTTCACCTCGTTAGAGACAGAACATTACTTGTTATTTCTAACTGCAAAAGAGAAAAAATAACGCAGTCAGGAGCATATATCACTGCCCATCACATCTCTCTAAAACTCATTCTCTTCTCATTTACAGTAAATAACCTGCAAAAATATTTGAAAATGAAATCCCAACACAATAAAAATGGCTATTTAGAGTGTAGGTAAGAGACAATTTCAAAACAAGAAAAATAAGACAGTATAAAATAACTCAATATTCAAGACATGAGACCATCTTCATCAACCTATATTACTATATCATCTTGTCAATGAAAAAATCTTGATTTAGTGTTTTGTGCAAAAGAGTTATGATTTAGTTATTGAAATTTTCCAGCAAATAAAGTAGTGCACATTGACAAACCAGCACATTCTTTCAAAACATTTGCTCAAGGATTTAATTTTAAACCTGAATAACTGATGACATTTATTGTAATATTTTTGAATGACAGGTTTGAATTTCAGTTAAATATTCAGTCTTTTTTAATGCACAGTTTTCACTGTGTTTTAATGCACAGTTTTCACTGTGCATATATGACAAGGAATATTCATTCTTTTAAGAATAAAGTTCAGGTGTACGAAAGTAAGGAAAAGAAAATGTGTAATATTGGATAATACTGACTATTTTAGCAGTTCTCTGAGATACTTTTGAAAATAATTACTCACTAAAATAACATCTTTGGGAAAATTTTATTAACTTAGAGCACACAGAGTAATTATGATGTACTAAAGGTTCTTCAGGACCCCACGACTGCTGATGGCAGCTGTGCAATAAACCTCCTGTTGGAGACACGGGAGCTCAACGCATTTCRCACGGAAAGGTCTTCATAAACAGCCAAACTTCATCTTAATATAACATAACTAATATCCCCCCCGCTTCTCCTGTTGGGAGCTATTCTGCAATGCACTCGTCTGAACAGAGGAAACTTTCTTCTATTTTCCAGCCTAAATTTGTTCACGGAGATYTTAAATGCACTTGTCCTTGTGCCAGCACCGTCCTCCCCATCAGACGCTCCCTTCCCTCGCTGGTGTTTCGCCCTCCCTGCATTCCTACAAGGCAATTGGCCCCTCTTGCACCTCCTGTTTTCCTGCCCTAATTAAGCCATACTCTCGGCCTCTTCTCAGGGGATAAATTCTCCATTTCTTAATCCACTTTCTCTGAACTTGCTGCAGACGCAGTGCATGTCACGGAGCAGGAGCGCAGCACTCACACACCGACATGGATTTAGGGAKGCTGAGATCATGCTGGGTTTTGGTTGTTTCACGAGTTCCCAATCCGTGCTTGGGCATCCCCAGGTATTCCTCAGCACTCTTTAATGGGTTGTGTATCGTCAGTCCCGGCTCGATTCCAGCACATGCCTGCAGAGCCAGCCAGTCCTACCCACCTCTCCCAGCTTGGTGCCTTCCCCTCTGAGACACAGCCAAGAAGATGCCACCACAGGGGACGGGTCCCTCTCTGGTTACCTGGGCCGACGAGCTCTGAGCTGGACATCCTCAAACCTCGGGACATGGAACTTCCTTTTCTTCCCTTCCAACAATGATGCGATTCCAAAACCCACGCTCTGGTTTCGCGGTTGGCTGCGGGTTTGCACCCAAACGCCAAACCAGTGTGCACTGTGCAAAGGCAGGAGCTAAATAACCACGGAGTGACGGACTGTCCACCCTCACCCCGAGTTCATCCCTCCGGGCGCAGACCGTGTCCCGCTGAGCTTCTGCCTCCCACTCCCAACAAAACAGGCCAAATTCCTCGGTGCCATCTGCAGAAGCYGCGTGCCCAAAGCCAAGCGAGGAGCTGGGCTGGGAGCATTTCAAACAGCAATCTGCAGACACTTTACTGAATCAAGCCCAGGAACAAAACCTGCACCATCTCACTGAAAAAATGCCATTGCATAAAATGAGCACCTGTGTTTGCAGACACTGCTGCCCTGCCAGCTCCAGCAAGAGGGGCAGAACATGAGCTACTTCCAGCCCAAATTTCACGTCTGCTCCTATTCCATCCACTTCTGCAGAGAGCCGCACACGGTTCATTTCTGCTGGCACTGCTCCCCTGCYGGTGCGTGACCAGTGGCACCCCGGATGGTGCACAGCCCAGTCGCTGGTGCACAGGGGCAGCACTCGTGGGTGGGCAGCATTGGGACACGCATCCTGCCCCAGGGCTGCCCCGCAGCCACGCGGGCCGACCAGGTTCCTTCTCTAACCCGCAGCACTCGGCTGCAGCGGCTGCTGCTGCTTAACCGGCGTCGCTTTTATGGGAGGAAGATCCAAGGGCACTCAAGGAAAAGAGCAGCTGAAGACRTAACTGGCTCCTTTCTGCCATCATCTTGCAACTGACGAGCTTAAACCCCACCGCAGATGTTAATTGCTCTCCCGTCCCTGGGGGGCGGATCAGGATCAAGTCCTCGGTCCGTGTTTGGAGACGTCGGTGGTCGGCATCTTCCTGGGCCCCCGGGGCGCAGGCAGGAACAGCGCGGGAGCCCGGCTCTGCCTTCCTTGGCTCATCATTAGACACCAAATCCTCATTAAAATACCCTGCGAAACGGATAAAAACACGCCGTAAGAGCAGTTCACCAGCTCGTGATTTATATTACGATTACTCTAAGCTGCTCCTCRGGGGAAGGCAGAGCAGCAGAAAGCTGCCTGGCCGCGAAGCCATCACCGGGTTATGGGCTCTTATATTTCAAATGGTCTCTTAGCAGCAGGATATAAGACACTGGCGTGTCGCTTTCTCCAGGATGCCCTGCAAAGGTGGAAGGAAATGAAGCAGATTTCCTTTTTGTACTGCAGCAATTCGAAGCAGAGGGAACGGGGCCAAAAAGATCAGTCCCTCCCCGGAGCGGAGGGAGGGCGTGTGAGCCCCTCGCAGCGGTGACGGATTAAGGGTCACGCTGCCTCGCAGCGATCGATCACATCGCAAAGGGCAGGTTGAGCGCGGCTTGCGTACGGGCATTGCATTAACAGGYGTGATGCATTTTCTCTATAAGAGGACCTGCAGCCTCTGCCCTGCATTGCACTGCACCCAAACGTGCTCCCCAATTTGCCTTTAGCGAGGAGTGACGAGGACGGCGGGGCAAAGCAAGCAGCAGACTTGGGGCCCCTCAAGGCTCRCAGCTGCTGCAAGCTCTCCAGCAGCGCGGCTGGCTGAGGGCCGCGGTGCAAACGGCACCCGCAGTGTTCCAGCGTGTCCCGCAGCGTCCCAGTGTGTCCCACAGTGTGCCAGTGTGTCCCGCAGTGTCCCAGTGTATCCTGCAGCATCCCAGCATGTCCCGCAGCGTCCCAGTGTGTCCCAGAGTGTCCCAGCATGTCTCGCAGTGTCCCAGTGTGTCCCACAGCATCCCAGCGTGTCCCACAGCATCCCAGYGTGTCCTGCAGCATCCCAACGTGTCCCACAGTGTCCCAGCATATCCCACAGCATCCCAGCATGTCCCACAGTGTCCCAGTGTGTTCCTGCTCGCTGTGACTCCCTCGGGAACATCAGAGGGAAAGAGGGATGTGRATATTGGCAGGAAAGTCCCTTTGGGCAGGGTGCCTGCTGCTGCTGCGCCCACATCCACCAGGCACCATCCACCAGGCACCCGCGCTTACAGCAAACACTGGATTTTCCTAAAAACAGCTCAAAATACTGGTATATTATATATACACAGCGAGCGATAGAATAAAGGAGGTTTCTGTCCCTGCCTGCCGTGCGGACCCAGCCACCCTTGGGCTCACAGCTTCTGTTCTCAGCTCTTCACTGGCTCCTTCCCTGGGAAGCGCAGGGCGCAGCCGAGCCCTTTCCCAGGCTCCTGCCCATCCATAGGGACCAGGTCTCCGGAGAAGAGCCCAATGGAGCCCACTGCCCCACGGCCACCCGGCCACCTCGCTGCCCCATGGCCAGCCTGCTGCCCCATGGCCAGCCTGCTGCCCCACTCACCCTGCTCCTCAGCGGATCCGTGCGTGTTTATCGCCCCAGGAGGCGAGTCATACACAGCCAAAGCTATTCACATATGAAATTAGCCTTTCTTAAGGGTCTACTTGTTATTGGTGAATAAAATGTCCCTTAGCTCCAAGCAAGAGTCCTTTGTAAGCTGTGGAAAGAAATGGGAATGCTTTTCCCATTGCGATAGAAAGCTGTTTGCAGAACAAACAGGGAGCTTTCAAAAGATGCCTCACATGGAGATATATTTTGAAATTTCACCCAATATAATAAAAAAATCAATAAAAAATCATCAATGTCTCCTGCTCAACAGAAAGAATCTACTTTAGGGTTTATGACAAACATGACAAAACAAGCACTGACTTCTCAGTATCATTCATGAAACAGAGCACTGGGTTGAGGCAACAGCCTTGAGTAACGCGGGGAAGTGTTGTTAATCCAGCCCTGGATGTATGGGGGCTGGTGAGCCAGCACAGGGCTGCCGCGGCTCTGCCCTCGGTGCTCCCGCTCCTCTGCCCTCAGTGCTCCCGCTCCTCTGCTCCCGGTGCTCTCGGTGCTCCCGCTCCTCTGCCCTCGGTGCTCCCGCTCCTCTGCTCTCGGTGCTCCCCCTCCTCTGCCCTCGGTGCTCCCGCTCCTCTGCCCTCAGTGCTCCCGCTCCTCTGCTCCCGGTGCTCCCGGTGCTCCCGCTCCTCTGCTCCCGGTGCTCCTGCTCTCGGTGCAGCCACTCATCGGCCCGCGCTCCGGGACCCCGCGCTTGGCCTTACCGAGGAGCCGGCACCCCAGCCAGGCACAGAGTGGGACGGGGGCCCACGGGAGCCCCTCCATCCGTGCCCAGGGCGAGCAGAGCCCCATGTCCTTCCCACTCCACACAGCCCTCACCGGTGCACAGGGCAAGCTGCCTGCGGGGCATCGATATCAGAGGAATTTGGGGAGAAAAAAAAGGCTATCAGTTAAACACAAGTAATTGTGAAATGATAGCAGAGCCTGATGGAAACAGTGCATTGGTTTCACTAATAACTGCTGGGAAAAGGAACAGGGGAGAATTCAGACATACCCGTATGTTACTCCAGGGCAGGGAGAGCCGCAGGCTCCGGGCAGTGCTGACCATGCAGCAGCGCACGCACGGGCAAGCTCCGTCACCCAGCAGGAACATCTGAGTTACACGTTAAATCAGGCAAGAGGAACCACTGTGCTAAAAGGTCAATGCTGTGCTCAGCCTTCTCCTCCCGTCAGCACCCGGCCAGTTACTGTGGACGACTCCGCCGGGCTGGGGAGGCAGGACCCTCTCCCCACACCAGCCCTGGGGAACTGGGCTCAGCGGCATCAAGCGGACGTTTTTAGAGATGCTTTGGCCTAGCAAGTCCTCAGCACTTCTGTGAGTTTTGTCTATCAGGATATAAAGCTTTGGAGAATTTGACAGCACGGCCTCAAACTTGGTCTTGGAAATAAAGATGCTGTTTGTGCCTCCGACAGCTCGGCTGGAGACGTTTGGGAAATCACCGCTGCCTGCGAGCCGGCTTGCAAGGGATTTGCATCTTGCTAAGAGGGAGGCCCATGAATATTTATTTTCCAACAACAGGGCATCCTCATCGTGCAGTGCATCACCGCCCAGCGGCGCTGGCAGCGGCGGCCCCGGGTCGAGGCTGCTGCCGGAGGCTGCAGCGGGGAGGCCACTGCCGGGGCGGGCGGCTGCGCCGCTCGGCGATGCTGTCATCGCGGTAACGCGCCGGCCACGGCACCGCAGTGACATCTAATTTATTACTTGCCAAGAGCCCTGAAACGCTCTTAATAAAASAGGTTATGTAACAGCTCCGTCTTTGCCAGCAACACTGGGATGCTAACGGCAGCTAACAGCATTTCTTCCCCAGCAAAACGCTTCCCCTTCCGTCCCTGCGCCCTGTGCCTGCCCCGCAGTGGGTTTTACAGCCTTCCRGCGGCAGCAGATGGGGACTTTGCTTGCAGGGGTTGACTGCGGACCAGCCTCTGGGGGCCCGCRGGCAGGACTGGCTCTGCGGCTCCGGCACTCACCGCGAGTCACAGACCCGCTCCACACTGCTAATGCTGCAGGCGCAGCAGGGACTGACCCTGCGTGTTCAGCGGGGCTGGACTCGATGCTCTCTAAAGGTCCCTTCTAACCTTAGGGATTCTATGATTCTGTGATCTTTAACACCATCAACCAAGATGGGTAAAATTTTTCCGACGTGGCTCCATTTCCGAGCTGCGTGAAGAGCAGCATCCTGGCTGACGGAGCTGGGGCAGAGCGGGCAGCGCTTTAACCCTGGTGCAACAGGGCTGGGGCAGGGGCTCCTGCGGGGAGCCCAGCATCACGACACTGCTCGAGCAAATGGTGCTTGGAGACGTGCTAAACAAGAGGAAAGCGCCCCGCAAAAAAACGTGCCATTCCCGTAGAAAAACACCCCTGGCCGAGTCGCCGGGGCTGTGGCTGGACAAGGGGCGAGGGCAGCCAGACCCGCTGGCCCCTGCGGGACGTGGCACCAGGCGTGGGAGCCGCTGCGGGACGAGGACACCCGCATTCCCGCCCAGCCCCGGCGCGGCTGCCGCCTCTGCTCCGAGCACCCCACAGCCGCGCGCCTTGCCGGGCACCGGAGCTCCGCTTGCTGGGAAATGGGCTCGCTCGCTCCTTTTCCAGGCCTGGGGCAGGGAGCCACCTCCGCGTGGGTCTGAGATTTTTATGAAGCCAGGACAACCTCCCTCATGGAGGGAGAGCCAACTCCAGAGAGCAGGAGCATTTGTCAGCGCAAAACAGCCCCGCGCTCTGCACAGCCCCAGGATTTTCCACGAGCCTTTCCTGCTCCGTAATTAATTATCTAGTCCTCAGTCAGAAACAGAGGCAGGAAGATAAGAAACCATGAAATGATAATGAACCACAAAAGAAAAATAAATCTGTGCTTAATTATTCAACAACCTTGATTAGTTTAACACTTCAGGGCACTGCAGAGACACTGGACCGTCTGAAATCCTCACTCACTGCCTAGCGGAGGTTGGCGAGATGCTTTTCTCCCCACTAGAGACAYCGCAGTTCATCTAGCTTCCATCTGCCCTTTTATGCATTCCCATCATTATGTTTTCTCTTGAGCCAAATTCTGTGGTATTTTCTTCGCAGACTCACAGAGAAGGGCTGAGGCTGGCGGGGACCTCTGGAGATCACCTGGTCCCCGCTCCCTGCTCCAGGGCCAGCACGGTGCCCAGGACCACATCCAGGCAGGTTCCGAATGTCTCCAAGGACGGAGACTGCGGCAGCTCTCGGGGGACCTGCTCCGTGCGGATTGCAGGTGACACTCACACGGACCTCGGGGGTGTTCTCACCGTGCAGGCACGGACCCCGATGAGCAGAGGGTCCCAAGGGGACACAGGCCGGGGAAGGAGCCCAATGCTCCTGCAAGCAGCATCTCCTTGGGAAGTGACGCTCCTCCCGGGCTGCAGCGGCCAACCCCATCCTGCTGGGAAGAGCAGGACACACCGGGCTGCACCCGGGTAGGAGAAAGCAGGAAAAACGTGTCTAGGAGTTCTTCATCTGCAGTAGATTGAATGGCTGCACTGCAAGCCGTGTGCCTAGCACTTAAGGCAGTCCTCCATGATAAATAAGCAGCTCCAAGATTACCAACGATMTCATTTGCTCTCGAGCATCTAAAAAGCCTGGAGACTCATTCAGAATTGTTGCTTGGACATCCAGTGCATCTAAAAGGTAARTCCCCAGGTGCACACGCGTGTTCGTGGAGATCGGGATGGCACAGGGCTTTGGCAGGAGCAACCTGCTTTTCCACCAGGGCTCTGCTGCTTTTGCAGCGACAGGAACAGTACCGGGGTAATGCAGGTCACCCCATGTGAGCACATCCAAATCCTCCTGCCAYGTCAGCCGAGCGGTTTAAGAAACCCTTGAAGTAGCTAGAAAATCCTGTGGTCCAGATCCACAAAATCAAAAGTTGTTTTCCCTTAAATTCAACAGGCCCGAGGGCAAGCCTAGGAGTGCTGAGTGTTGAGCAGTTGATAAGCCACTGTTTTCCCTTGAACACCAGAAAAAGAATCAGTAAAAATATTAAACTGCTCCTTGAAAAACCTCCCCCAAGCATGAAAGCGCGACARCCCCCGAGCTCGGGACCTCAGGCCATTCCCAAGGTTGGACAGGAACCTCAGGGCAAGAGTCGCTGTTCAACCGCTCTGCAGAACATCCTGCAAACACACAGGAAAATCATAGGCACAAACAGCACATCACCTGCGAAGCCCCCGAGTCAAGGAGGGCTGTGCGCAGGGCTCAGCACCGTCACTGCTGCCAGAGGTATTTTTCCCGTCTCATTATCAAATACTCCCTCACGTTTCCTCCCCTCCGACAGAAAGTGAGCATGATTGGAATGCACGGTTGGAGACTGGAATGGATGCAAACTGTTAAACACGCGGAGACCAGTGATGAATGATTGGGCCTCTGCCCAGGCCCCTAAGATCACAATACCACCCAAAGAGAACAATGCTGCTATTGTCACCGTGCAAAACGCGCCGTGATTGCATTCCCACTCCCACCCGGAGGAGTTCAAAGGCAGCTAATGGAGGCACCGCTGCCCTTTGCTCACCATCAGCTCCTGCCGGAGCATCCTGCAGGAGCTGCACACCGGGGAGGGCCAGATCCTCGCGCTGCATCTTCACATACCTGGCCCTGCAAACCTGGCCCTGCAAACAGACTCACCGCGATTCCTCTGCAAGCCTGGGAAGCTTTGACAAGCAGCTGCATCAGCCACATCTTCCACGGAAGCATTTTGGAGATCATTCCCAGCCCTTTAACTACCCTGCCATGGCAAGATATAGAAAAATGTTGACAGTTGCTTCTCATTGAAGTAGGCATTAAACACATATTTTTAATATGGCAGACCAGTAAAATATCTATTTTACCTTTTCTGGTCCCCAAGGAATGAGATCCACGGACGGATTTACATGCAAAACATCTACATTAGTTATTTGCTTCCAGGCCACAGTGAAGCCCCATCATTTCCCTGTCGACAGGGCAGTGCTCGGAGGGTCTCTCGCCCTAGGGCTGCCTCCTCCGGCCTCCCCGCGCACAGAGCTCCTGGATCTGGCCCACGCGTSTTCTCCAGGGCCCAGGAAGTGAAACGCCGAGCACTTCTGAGGATATCTCCTCAAAACTGGCTTTTTTTAAGTGGCTTGCTTTTTTTGTTCAGGACAAGGCCATTGACTACTATGGCAGGCGTATTTACTAAAATGAGCAGCTYTCCAGAAACATAACTACATTGCTATTTCAGGAAAACTCATCTTCGAAAAATACAGCTCCCAAGAGGTAACATAATACTATTATAACTACATAAAACCACTTAAACCCAACCCAGCATACTAATCGGACAGTTTCTTAAAAAATCCCCGATGCTAACTCCTGAGGTCTCCATACCCACAGACCTTGAYGTTGGGTTCCGGGCGGCGCGGGGCCCGGAGCGGCTCCGGCTCTGCTCTCCGCAGGGATTCCCGGTGGGAGCAGCCCGCCGGCAGTGCTGCAGGCAGCAAACATCACTCYGAGCTCTGCAGAGGCAGCGCGGCGCGCGCCAGCCAGGCTGCGTTTCGGTGGCGTCCGCAGGAACGGAGATACGAGTTGGGTGTTTGGGCCCTGTGCTCCCCTGCTGGCTACACAGGACCTGCTGATTTCTGTGGAAATCTCAGTAAATGTCTCGCGCTTCCATTTCAACTGAAGCTGGAGACTCTTCATTAGGATTCAGCTGTGAGAGGGCCCTCGAATCAAAGTCTGATCCATTGCCAATTAATAATTTAGATTGCCAGCTGCAAAGGAATAATCCCGTGGATACTTTAATCCATCCCTCTTTATTTGTTCGAGCCTAAATTCCCTGTTTTGAATATCAATCACCATGAAATATCCTCATCATCTTCAAGAGAAGGGGCTCTTTGCACAGCCTTTCCACTGAGCCATCTGGGGACGGGTTTACGCTCCTCCAAAGTGGGGGCTTGGCCTCCTCGTTGCATACGAAATGCAGGAGATTTTCACAAAATGTTTGTAATTCCCTCTGGTGCTTACGGGCTGCATCTTGATATTTGGTGTACGTGACCAAGTGACCAGGACTTTTTATCAACGTGTAGGGCTCCTGAATGCAACGGGTGGCCGGTGACACAGCRAGGTTGGCATGAGAGCTGGTTGTGTCACATTGGCTGTCACTTCATGCCACCAAGTGCAGGCAACTGGCCACTTCATTTCACGACAGTGTCAGGTGGTGTCCACGAAGCTCTGGCAACTCACAGGAGAACATGTGCAAAGGAGTTTAGCTCTAAATTTTCTGGTTATTTACAAAGCAAGAGATCTATTAGCATCCAGACTATAGTTAAGACTGGTTTTACCTGAAACTGAGACCTTTCTTATATATTTTAAGGTTATTTCTATTTTCATCATCAGAGATATGGTAACCAGGTACATGAAAGGATTCATCCCACAGAAATGTTTATGGGGCAGCAAAATGTCCCTGTGTGGAGGAGACAGTGGGTAGGGGCAAGAGGCAAAGGGATGGGGCCCATGGAGGCATGGAGATAACGCTGCCGTCCTCGAGAGCCGAAGCAGCAGAGACACCAGCGTCTCAGCCTGTGCCTCTCAGAATCTTCACCAATCCACCTTGGAAACCACTGCAGAAAAGTAGAAGTGGAGGTACCTAATGAAGGCATCTGGCATAGCTTCCAGACCCAGCACGTCTGCGGCAAGATGATAACATTTAAGCATCTTTCTAAAATACGTCACCACAATGAGAAATAATAAGTGATATTCCCTTCCTGAAAAGAGTTGTTTGCAAGGAACTATCTAGAGATGCTAACTCTAGAAATCCAAATTCTAGAAATACTGAACTTTGAGCAGATAGGCCAATGCTCAGCTTGGACTCAAGCTCACTTACCTTTCCATGATGGTTGTATCAGCTCTAATTGGTGTGGTGTGTGACAAGATCATGCCAAATTTCTTTTCCCTGAACATTTTTGGCCACTGAACCAATGGGTTAAATAGAGCCCAAAGGAGCAGCCCTTGACCTGACGGCAACCCAGGCAGTTCGGGACGTTACCACCCTGCGCAGAGCTCCATCCAACTCCATGCAGGTTCTCCTTGAGCRTCTGCTCCCTCAGCATCTAGGCAAGAAGTTTGGTGACAGATAAACTGAAATTAAAATAAAACCTAAACTAAGCAAGCAGGAGGCTGCAGCCTGAGTTATTCTAATTCAGTATTTTGGGGCTGGGTGTGCACATGCCCTTTAGGCACTCTCCTTGATGGAAGATTAGATGAGTTCATGGAGATGAGTCAAGCTATTGGTTCCCAGGCTGCAACCCATCACAAACCTCCAAAACCSGTCAATAGTCAGGAAAAAAATACCCTATTAACAGAGCTCTCAGCTTGAAATTGAAGRATAGGGTTCAGCAGTGCTGGTTCCTGGGATATTTGGAAGCTGGCAACAACCCGGAGAGCCTGAGACATCTCATTAAGAAACACTTTTGAATGTATTTCTGATGACTGTCATCTCATGCTGCAGGTTTCTAACACAAAACATTGAGTGGGGCTGCATTTTAGAGTGGGGTGTAGGATTCCTGCACAGAATGCACTTTTAATCTCATTTTTTCCCTGACACCCCTACTTCAAAAAGCAATTGCTCAGTGCTGTTGTGCATTTCATTTTAAACCCCAGAAAACACAAAAATGCAGGTTCACGGAAGGAAACCGAGAGATCTTTGCAGGCCTTTAGAAATACACTCAGATGTAGTTCTCCCATACTGAAGCATATGAAATTAAGTCAAAAGGCTACCAAAATTCATGAAATTGGCTTGAAGCCATGAGATCTAAGAAAACAGCAGTAACTCCAGGGACTTGCTGCTCTCCSTCTGGAATCTAAGTCCTGGGGGGGGTTATTTTCAGGTCGGATGCTGCAAGCACAGGGTTTGCTTAAGATTCAGACAGGAAAGGCCTACCTTTAAGAAACCCGGGAGGTAAAAAGTTCCCATCATCTTAAGAATTTGAGAGCTGGCACTTTAGGAAAATATTAAATATAGCAGGATTGCAGAAAAAGCCTGTTCGGGGAGAAAGCAGAGCAATGGCAGGAAGCCCCACTGCTCCACCACCGCACGCAGAGGGGCACCRAGCCGCACAGTGACTACACAGACCCGCTTTTCCAGCTTTTTTTATTGTTTCTTTTTTTCTGCCCTGTGTGTTTCTTATTCCTCTCGGCACCTTTCTTCTCAAGCCGCGCTTTGCCCCCTTGCACGCCGCTCTCCTCTCTCCTTGTCCCAGGCTGTGGTTGCAGCGCCCCTGTCCCTGCTGGCTCCTCTTCTCCTTTGAGCATCCCCTCTCCGCTCCCGCTGCTCCGGGAGGTCTGGCTGGGAAGCGGCTCCCGGTGCTCATCCTTGTTGCTGGACACCAAAACAACGCGGGATGTGCTGGGGGATGAGCCCTGGTGGCTCCGCAGCCCGCCCGAGGCTGGGAAGGGGCTAGATGGGCACAGAACATCCCAGGCGGTGCCCGGGCACTGCAGCAGCAGGCTCCCATGAGGGTGCCCGTGGCAGGGAGCGCGGGCAGGCGCGGCAGCGGTGTCATCCGAACCCTCTCACGAGTATTCAAAGCCAGAAGGTGAACGTCTTCTCTCTTCCTAAAGTAAATCTGGAGAAATCTGTTTGGCGGGATGAGCTCTGCTGACTTAGCGAGCTCCGCAGCAGCTCAACAGCACGAGCTAAGGCTGTTACGTGGTTAGGAACCCAGCAGATGCTGCGAGCCCAGACCTGTGCGTGGGAATCAGGGTGCCCAGCTGGGCCATGAGGGGCACAGAGCACCTGGAAATGAGTGCTGAAAGCAAATGCCGTCCTTCCCTTTGCATTCCAACTCGCTATTTGTAAACCTACTTTCCTCCTGGTGTGGGTGATATGAGAAGAGGCCTCCCACTTTCTGGAGGGAATTATTCACACGATTCTCTTCAGGCTGCATATTTTGGTTGCCTGGTTCCTTACCAGCCAGGCAGCTTGGCTCTTTGGTGTCAGATCCTTCGGCCACTGGTCCTTTCGCTGCTCCCCAGGATGTCCTGCTCTCCARGCTGCTGTAATCCTTATCCTCACAGGCAGGGTTAGTTCCAGGGCTTCTCCGGTCTTCTCCTTGTAGCTGCTGCACCGCTGCTCAGGAACACATCTCCTATGGGCTACTGCAATCTGCACCTCTTTGATCACAACTACAGAAAGATGGTGTGGGAATTTCTACGAGACCCACTCCGAGCTCCCCAATGGCTCAGATTCTTTTCCTAAGCACGCAAGTTCACTAGTAATATTAGTCTCATTTGCCTGTATGCTTTTACTCTGCAGCAAAGCGCCTGTTCTCCTGTTCATCCAGACCCCTCTCTCTATGGAGATAACGCTGAATGTCTGCTGAGCCTCCTCAATCACTTCTGTGGACGAGGGCAAGCTCTGCAGCGTCCCCCCRCTCCCAGAGACGCTCAGGGACAAGGATCCGCTCCCCTCGCTCTTCACACTGAGGTTGCTGCCAGCTGCTGCTCCGGGCAGGTCCCCGTCGGAGCGCTCACTCGCGGGCTCGTTGCCCTCGTGCTCCTCCGGCGTGCGCTTTTCGGCTCCCTCGCTGCTGCACCTGGATCCTCGTCCCCCGGGCTCCTGGGCAGTCATGATAACTTTCTGGAAGACAGAGATATTTGTCTGTTGGCTCTTACTCTTCAATAATTTGCCCGTTCTTCTCTTGATCCACATCCCTTCCTCTATAGAAACTATACTGTATGTCTGCTGAATCTCATCAACCACTTCTCTGGATGAGAGGGCACTCTGAATATCTTTCAGGCTTTCAGAGGCAGCTGACATCCTGGATGAAGTTTTCTCTAGGCTAGGACTATGCCAAGACTCGTGTTCGGCCACCTGTGCTGGCTCTGCCTCTGTGTCATCGCACGTCTCGGGGATGGTGTTCATCCCCTCTTTGCTCGACTCTCGGCTGCACTGGGATTTTCGCCTCACAGCCTGCTGAGCTGTTTTAGCTTTCTGCATCAAGGTGTCACTGGTTTGCTCTCCATGGCTGATCATTATTTTCCCTGTTCTCGTGTCGACCCAGTTCCCTCCGCCTAGAGACACAGCGCTGTAAGTCTGCTGAGCCTTGTCTCGCCTAACTATGGCGGCGCAGTAGGACTGCTGCAATACATAGTTGTCCACTGTAGCCTGACCTCCTTCTAAGCAGGTTTCGCTTGTTTGCTGGCTATGACTCGTCATTTCATTACCTGATCTTCTGCTTGGCCAAACGTCTCCACCCAGAGACACAAAAGTGTACGTCTGCTCGGCTTTATTACTGAAGGTTGCAACCACTACATGCCCTTGTTTATTCTCCTCCACCACAACCTCTTCTCCCTGGAGAGTAGCCAGTTCCAGGTCTTTCACCAGGAGCAGGTCATCGCCACAAGGCAATGCAGAGTCCTCCGGTTGCTGGCCAGGCTGCTCGGCCTCCTCTTCTGCCGGCTGCCCCTCCTGGGCAGCTGCTTCGGGAGGCACGTCTGACGCTCCCTCTGCAGCCGGGCTGCCTGGCTCCTGCCCGGCATCGATGCTGCTCTCCGATTTCTCATCGGGAGACCTCAGGACTTCCGCCAGGGTTTTCCTGCTCCAGACGAGGCTCGTCTGCTGGCCCCTGTTTGCCACCTCCGTGTTGGTGCGGGGGTTGAGCCAGGTGAGGACCTCCTGGGAGCTCTGGTCGGCCACCGGCCTGGGGAGCTGCTCCTCGCCCTGCCACGACTGCCGGCCGGGGACGCTGCCGCGTCTCATCTCCTCTGCCGGACCCTCCTCACTGCCGCGTCGCGGCTCCTGCTCCGTGTCGTCCTCACTGCCGCGTCGCGGCTCCTGCTCCGTGTTGTCCTCACTGCCGCTCCGCGATGTCTGCTCCGGCACGTCCTCACTGTCTCGGCGCATCTCCTCTCCCGGCGCCTCCTCGCTGCCACGCCGGGACTCCCCTTGCGTTGGCTGCTCCTCTGGCTCTGCTGTTTCYGGAGGGACATCTGATGCTCCCTCCTCACCCGGGCTCTCCATGTCCTCYCCTGTATGGATGCTGCTCTCCGATTCTCCAGCGGGTAACCCCAGGATTTGCGCAAGAGCTTTCCTGCTCCACACAACACTTGTCTGCTGGCTCCTGTTTATCACCTCCCTGCTCGTTCTCCGGCTGACCCAGACTGCACCCTCCTCGGGGCTGTAGTTCACAGCCTGGCCTTGCTCCCCTCGCTCGGCGGTGTCGCCGCTTAGCGGCGACTCCTGACGCAGGGACTGGCAGCTGCCCTGCCACGGCCCCTCCTCGGGGATGCTGGCCGAGGATGCCTGCCTGCAGGAATGGAAGCTGCCCTCGGGGGACAGGGCCTCCCGGGCGCTCAGCTGCGACTCGCGCCTCGAGAGCTGCTGCTGGCTGCTGCGCTGGGACTCCTGCCCCAGGCTTGACAAGCTCGTTCTCTCCGTCTGAAAGACTTTATCCATATACTCTTTCCTTGAAAAAACACTCACGTTACTGTCTGTCTGTTGAGTCTTATCGACCATTTGACCGGGGAAATCTTCGTTTTCYTCGGTCTCTTGTGCTCCAGTTTCCGGGACATTCTCCTCACACTCTGCTCCAGGTGCCTGCTGGCTTTCCTCTGCTGCCTCGCTGCTGCGCCTCGAGCTCTGTTCCGGGAGCTGCTCGCTGCCGCGTGGGGATGCCCACTCGGGAGGCGCGTCTGGTGCTCCCTCTGCAGCCTGGCTGCCCGGCTCCTGCCCGGCATCGATGCTGCTCTCTGATTTTTCAGCGGATAAGGCCAGGATTTCCGCAAGAGCTTTCCTGCTCCAGACGAGGCTCGTCTGCTGGCCCCTGCTCGCCACCTCCGCGTTGGTGCGTGGGTTGAGCCAGGTGCTGCCCTCCTCRGGGCTCTGGTCCTGCGCTGCTGGGAGCTCCATGGAGCTCCTCGAGGATGTGGATCTGGGCTGGCTCTGCTGGGACAGGCGTCGTGGGCTGCTCACTGCATCGCTCTCCACCTCGTCCGTCTGCTGCATGCAGTCCACCAGCTCCTTCCTCCTGAAAACGCTGATGGAGCTGGATGTCTGCTCAGCCTGACTCCTCCTTTTCTTCCTGCATTTTCGCTGTGACCCACCTTTTTCTTTCGCCCCGCTGGGGTTCACTGCACCCTGTCCTTCACCTGCCTCACCAGTGTTCTCGGTGCCGCTCGGCTGTTGGTTTTCATCCGCCTCGTGGTGCTGTGGTGACTCTGCGTCGCCCATCTGGTTCCCCAAGTCCACCTGGGCTCCACGTTGACGTCCCCCTGCGGCACGTCCTCCCAAAGGGCTGCTAGTCCTGGGATGCAGCCGACGCCACTCGATGGAGCTGGGGGAGCTCCTTAGTGGCTGCGGTGACCGCTCAAGGCCCTCAATGGCTGCTGTTGCCGGGACAGACTTTGGACAGCTGACGGCGCCTGCTGGGATCCTTGACGGCTGATGGTGCTGGGGCAAGACCGTGGTGACCAACGGTGCCTTGTCACACTCCTGATAGCCAGCGGTCCTGGGGCAGCCCCTAGATGGACGATGGTCCTGGGGCAGGGCCTTTATGGCCGACGGCGCCTGCTCAGACCCTGGATGGTCAATGGTGCCGGGACAAGACCTTGATGGCCAATGATACCGGGACAAGACCTTGATGGACAACGATGCCTGCTCAGACCCTCGAAGGCCGATGGCGCCGAGTTGGCCTCTTGCTGGCCAGTGGCCGATGGGGTCTGTGTGCTGCTGGTCCCGGGCAGGCCGTCCCCTCGTGGGCCGGGCCGGGCCTCCCTCAGGCCTGCCGGGTGATGTGGGGCGGCCCCATGGTTGCTCCTGCGGGGCCGCGGCGGCGGCGGGCTGTGGGGCGGCGCAGGGAGCGCTTCCGAGGTCGGTGCCATGGCGCTCGCCATCTAGAAGCCACCGGAGCCTGTGAGGTCATCATGCCACAGCTGTCCCAGGCCGCCCCATAGAATGGCTCAAGCTGCCCCACAGCATGGCCAACAACACCTCACAGCACGGCAAATAACACTCAACAGCATGACCAGTAACACCCCACAGCGTGGCCAACAATACCCTATGGCATCACTAACAACACCCCACAGCCTGGCCAAAAACACCCCACAGCCTGGCCAACAACATCCTACAGCATGACCAATAACACCCCACAGCATGACCAGTAACACCCCACAGCATGGCCAACAACACCCTACAGCATGACTAATAACACCCAACAGCAAGTCCAACAACACCCAACAGCATGACCAATAACACCCCACAGCATGGCCAAGAGGGCCACGCAACACAGTCCACTCTGCCCTATAGTGTGGCCCACCGTGCCCCATGCCACCCCGCAGCCTGCCAGGGAGCCACGCTGTGGGCCCGAAGCTGCACCAACAACTCGGCCTTGTCCCGCGTCTCCGCTTCGTCCGCAAAGGCGCTCCGGTTGTGGAAAACTGTGGCCTGGCTGGTTCGTCATGCTCGGCCTTGGCTCCAGAACAACACACGTGGCTGCCTCTCGCGTCCGGCGGCTGCAGGGACATGGTAATCCTTAATCCAATACTTCTCTTTAACAATCTTACTCTCTTAAGCACATAATTTTTAAAATAAATAAATAAATAAACAAATAAGGAGCCCTGCAGCTGCATACTAAGATGGAGATGAACTGTGTACCTCATTTGTGCTATATGTAGAGCCGAAATTCCTTTTTTAATTTGCTCTGTCACAGTTAAATATTACAGCTCTCACTGCATATAACATCTTTTACTGCAGTAAGACAAAAATAATTTGGATTAAAGAAGTAATGAAACAATTTGCCACCCAAAGCAAACAAAGCCCTGCTCCTTGTTCATGGTACATATTCAAGCTTTTATTAATTCTAAATCAGCCCATATACATCCAGGTATAATAGAGTTGCTGCTAGAAGGGGTTTTAGTGAATTAACAAAGTCAGGAATCTAAATAACTGGAAAGAAAACTGCCCCGGGCAGGAAGCACTGACTTTGTTTTAAGGCAGGTAGGTGAACGCTCTGTGTTACCACACTGACGCGTGCCCAGCGTGAACCCGAAATGTCCGTAATTCCTGGCAGGAGGGGCAGGACCGGCGCTGTCACGGGCATTCGGAACGACGATTAACTGCACTTAGTTCTGCAAGGTGGTCTGAGTCCCGGCCATCGGGACAATATCCAAGGGACAGTCGGGCTCTTCCGGCAGATGCCCAGGGCGATGTCCGTAGCATCAGCCTCCCCACAGGCCAAGGCCCCACACGTATATACTTGCACATATACCTATACCTAGACGTATAGAAAGGCCGAAGCTCAAAGAGGCTTAAGGCAGTGTGTCCCTCCTCCGCGCTGCGCAGCACTGTCTGAGCGCGCTCTGTGTTCGTCTTGGCTCTCCTGTTTCATATCTCAGGAGTCCTGTGGGGAAAAGGATAATCTTTTTGTGTGACACTTCGTGGAAATTAGGTTGTGTTTGCTCTGTAATAAATCTCAATTCCCCAGCTAGGGTATTCTGAAAAACGCTTTTACTGGGACTCTGGTCCTGACTTGTATTTTCTCCCTATAGAATAAGAATAAAACCAGGAATATTTCCATTTCCTTCTCTCTTTCTCTTCTCTTTAGAATTATTATTATTTGCTATTTTAGCTTGGAGCTGGATGTATATATGCATACATATATGTATATAAGTATATATGAAATATATATCAATCACTTTGGGATTTTGGATTTAGAAATGAGGCCAACAACAATATCTGTTTTTCTCATCTACTTATGAAATAACTTCAATGTCAAGGATTTCAAACTTACAGTAATTTCCTGCTTTCAAGTTATGCCAAGAAGATTACATCTATTGTTTGCAGGAAAACTCCTTGAGAGTTTTCTCTTCAATAAGCACAGGAGAAAAGAATATCCATGAGGAATGGACAGAGCCTTTGAGAGGTTGTTTGGATTTTTCGGTTTGGTTAAATTCGGGGTTTCTATCTAGCAGATAAGTTACAAAAGCATCTGGAAACAGTCTTATCAGGTTTGCATATGGAATGTTATCATATCATATTAGGTTTGCACGTGGAATAATTAGGTTTGCATGGTGGAATATATCGTATTTCACCTTTTTTTAAAACTATTATTTTATATTTTAACTAAATGACATGAAAAACTATAGGAAAACTTTCCAAAGACTTGAGTCTTTGGCATACTCTGTGCAACCCATTTGAAGCAGAAGAGAAGGGATTCCCCAGCACGCCACAACATTTCCCGCCGTGCTACAGCTCAGCAATATTGATCATTAGCTGTGCAAGGGCGGCGGGAGCCACGACCACAGCAGCAGCACCAGCGCGGAGCGAGGCCACCCGCAGCACAGCGGCRGGAAAGGAGGATTTCAGCGCTAACACAGAGGTAGGAATAGACCTGTTGGCCACGTTAGGCTCCCATTACATGGGTGTTAGGTACCAGAGGAGTTCCCACCCACCCATCGCTCAAAGACCAGGGATATCTCCCAGCCTTCAGCGAGGAAGTTCACCCTCGCTCCGTCCCCAGGCGACGTTCCCGGCAGGATGTTCCCAGCGCTCCTGGAGGGGTTAATGCGCGGCCCCCTCGCTGCCCACGTCTGTCACCCGGCAGCYTCCGACTCGGGCATGTGCAGCATGAAAGGTGGGAAAATGATGGAAAAGAGAAACACAGCTCAAGCGGTGCTGCCATAAACCACTGTAATTGGATTTGCGAATCCAATTAGGAGCGCAGAGCAGAAGGCCACAGTCAGAGCTTTTGTGAAACTGGGCTACTTGTATACGAGGAAGTTGGGGCAGAAATGAGCCCACCGCTTTCCCTGGAACTCGCTGAGAAAGCACCTCGTGGCCTCCTCCTAACCTCCCTGAAGTCACGAAAACCAAGGCCTGAGGGGATTCAATTACAAACCCCTAAACTCGTTGGTGTGGGCTTTAAATAAGGGCAATTTCCATGTCAGCACAACCGCAGATCCCACACTGCACACGAACCAGCCCAGTGCTGAAAAAGGACAAGCGAGTCCTTCTCCTGCCCTTGCTCTCATTAGGCTGGGAGCCTGGCCTAGAGTCAAAACGTCGCTGCTGCAGCAGGCAAGGGCCAGAGAAGCCCAACAAGATGGGGCAAAGCACTAGGGACTGTACAGAGTAAGAGACAAAGCAAAATGAGATTATTAAAAAAAAAAATAAAAGAAGTAAAATGAGTAGCTTCATGGTTACTATTGCAGAGATGTCAACACAGCTTTTCCAAAGGGACATCATGTCCTAAAGGTCTATTGCTGCCCTTGAAGGAAGCCAACAACCTTGTGGACCTCAATGAGTGGGTCAGGAGCAACCTTGTCATTAAGAAGGGGTTTTGCCCAGGTATTTTAAGAAAGGAACCCACCACGAGGTGAGAGCAAAGGGCAATAATTAGCTCTAGGGAAATGAGGATACAGGCAGAGAGGATGAGGCATTAGGAGGATCAAGGTTGCTCCTCATCCCATCATGACGTCTGGGCCAGGAGAAATGCAAACTTGCAAAAGCAACAAAACTACCAGGGTCAACACAGGTTCACTGACAGGCTCATCTCACAGGAGAGGAGATGTTTCTTAGCTGGAACAGGAATGATTTAGGGATGCAACACAGCAGAGCAGAGAGAGAAGCTCTGCAGCTTGGCAATACACATCAAGAGTAAGAACAATCTTTCATGACAAGGGTTATAGTTTATGCAATGAAATTATTAGACATTAAGGCAAGTTTAAAGCTTAGGGACTACTATTTATCACATAGCACATAATTAAGGTGCAACATTCCATGCGAATATTATTAACCAAATTATAAGTAGTTCCCAAAGGCCTAGACGGCATTGTGAAGGGTAGAGCCATGGATGGATGTTAACATGGTACGAATGTCCGTGACCTCCAGAGCGCTGTGCAGCAGTGCTAGGGGACAGGCTGCCTGTAGGTGTTTGGTTCTTACTTTATTCTCAAAATCTCCCTTTACAGGTCAGAGGAAACATCCTCGAGGGGACAGCTCCGAAGTGGTGGTTCCCAGGCCTGGGAACCCGCTGGGCCATTTTTGTGCCTCCACTCACCACTCTGGGCCCACCTTCTTTATTCCTTATTCCTTATTATAAAAAGGCTTTCTTCTCCTTGGCTAAAATATGGCTCTTGCCTGACACGTGTGCTAGGAGATATAAAATAAGGCCTGAAATCCTCAGAAACAGAGAAGGAAGAGGCGTCAGGCAGGGCACTCACAGCCATGCGGAGCAAGATGCTGGGCCAGCGAGAATAACATATCCTTTAGGTATATGTTTCTGGAGAGAAAAAAAAAAGGAGAGAGAAAAATCTGCTGTGGCTGGGAATCCTCCTAAGCCCGTGATCCTGCTGGCATGTATCACCGAAACGCAGAACGAGAGGAAACAATCTCAGCTAAACCCCGACCACGGAGGCCCGGAGACGCTCAAGATGCTCAGGCTGCGTCGGGGAGCAGGGCCCGTCCGTGCAGCCCCGGCTCTCGCAGGCGTGCGATGAGGGGGCGTCGTGCTCAACCGTGCCCCACGCGAGAGCATCCTCGCAAAGGGGCAGCCGTGGCTCACTCTGCCTCCCGCACGCCTGCTCTGTAAATGCCTACCCCGCTGCCTGGGGAAGGAAGGGGCCGGGAGCGATTTGCAGCTGCAGTTCATTAAGTGCAAAGAGGAGGAACGCCACGGTTCATGCCTTCCCCTTACGGTCCTGACCTGCATCATCCTCGAGTCCCCCAGGGTGCTAACGTCCCCTTAGAGAGTTCAGGCCGGGCATCGTTTGACCGCCGGCTCTATCTGCGGCCCAGGTCCTACTAGACCACTACAGTGCAGAGAATTGTTAAGAGCAGCTGGAAGAAAAAGAATATACAGGAAGAACAGGAAATTTTTCTAACGCAAAGTAATTTTTAGCAAAAAAAAAAAAAAAAAAAAAGAAAAGAAAAGAAAGAAATATATTTCCCAACACAGCCTTAACTCAAAGGAGTGAAAATCAGGTAGGGATGCAAAACTTTGATTTGCACCTACAGATTTGAATCCGCTAATTGTGCCCTCTGGGAACGAAGTCTTTTGAAAAGCGTGTTTCTTTATACATACATGAAATGCTTCTTGAATATTTCAAACAGAGTCTTCATGTATAAAGTAAACATATGTTGATCGGTTATTTCTAGAGTAATGCACCATCTGCTTTTGTCAATGCGTTCCTCCGAGGGCAATGAGCAGTGACGGGTAGAAGTGGAAAACCATTTTCTATTAAGTTTTGCTCACTTTTTGACATTTTGTGCAATGCAGAATCTAGAAATATAGAATCTGAAAAGATCTCGAGATTATCTAATCCCACCTGAGGAAAGCTCAGCCCTGCCAGGCGTTTCCTGGCGCCTTGAGAGCCGCCCCGGGCAGACACCGTAACCCCCAGCAGCCTCTTCCCTCACCTCGGGCCCCAGCACGCACAGAGCGCTACCCATTCCAAAGCCTCTGAACCATTTCTGTTCCACGCCAAGCTTGCATTTTTGTCTCCCCGTTTGAGTTATTGCACGAACACCTTCTTGCAGTAGAAATCCGTGCGGATGCACCTGGGGCGAGGATCGCACGGGCAGGACGGGGCTGGCGCCGCTCGCCCTYGCAGCACGAGCCCTGCACATTGCCTCGCCGTCCGGCACCTCCTGGCCCCTTTTGCCTGCACAATCCTCTGTTTGGGCTCCCAAATCTGCATTTTTCCAGACAAAATAACTAAATGCCAAGGTTTCCCTGTACCTCTGCAGGAAACACCTCCCACCACAGGGGATCTCGGCCCTCTGCTCCTCGAGCCCTGGGCCCATTGCCGGGCGCTTCCCAAGGGTCTTTGTCTTGCAGCGGGGGCCACCTTGGGAGTGGTGGGACATAGGATGATAGGGAGGGTGGACAAGGCCTCAGCTGTCAAGAAAAAAAAAAGAACAGAAATAAAAAATATATATATTTTGCCTATCCGAACAATAAATCACTGTTTTGAACAGTTTAGGTAAATATTGCTTTTGTTCTCTCTGCTCCATTTTGCAGTTGAGCTAATGGCCTCCAAAGCAGCCGGGCTGCATGGAAGCAGCCCAGCTCCCTCCTGACACCCTTCCCTGTGTCGCAGGAAACCTACCTATTTTACCGATACCTAACTGGGAGGAG
>NW_020456043.1:3242762-3264100 GCF_003342845.1 Nothoprocta perdicaria | reverse complement strand
GGCAGGGATAGGACTAGAGGAAATGGCTTCAAACTGAAGCATCGGAAGTTCCACAGGAACTTAAGGAAGCATTTCTTCACTGTGAGGGTGACAAAGCACTGGAACAGGCTGCCCAGAGAGGCTGTGGAGTCTCCCTCTTTGGAGATCTTTAAAACCCGCTTGGATGCAGCCCYGTGCCACGTGCTCTAGGTGACCCTGCGTGAGCAGGGGGGTTGGACTCGATGACCTCTGAGGTCCCTTCCAACCTTCGGCATTCTATGATTCTATGATCTAAAGCCTTGCATGCTTTTCTGTGCTTGTTTTTCTGCATTTTGGCAGACAGGGCTTATTTTGGGGACACGTGCTCACAAACACCTGCTCCATGTTCATTAGGGCTCAGATAAACCCACAAGAGTGGATAATAAGCAAAAAGTACAGTATTTTTGGGCAGCATCTAGTTCAAAGGGCGGTTTCACAGGATGAGAGGAGCAGAGTTCCCGCTGTGGAGCAGCCGCAGCGGTTCCTGGGCGGAAGGGAGCGCGGAGYGCAGCCCGTTTCCAAGGAAACCCGCCATGCACATGGCTCCCGGCGCCCGCACCACCGCGCCAGCACAGGGCTGCACGCACAGGTCTGCACGCACAGGGGCAGCCCGAGTTTGGAGAGGAAAACCGGGCCGGGCTCGCTCAACCATTCTGCCCCAGCCCCCCRGCCCCGGGTTAATGCTGCTCGCAGCTGCTCTCCTGCAAACACCTATTTTCACTYAGGTATTAGCGGCCCTAAGCAGGGATGTGAGGATGTGATGCAGCGCCCGCACGGTGCCGGCAGCACTAATGGCCCTGCRCCCTCCTGAAATCCAACAGCTTCTCCCGAAAGTAAAATGGTTGGTTTTGTGAGACGCTTCCAGCCGCATCGGTACCAAATTGGGACCAAAGTGTGTGAGGACTTGCCAGGGCGGACAGAAGATGGAGCCCATCTCAGGCCCTGCACCCCACAGGTCACCAGGACAGCAGCGAGAGCACCGCCAACATSCCAGACAATATTCCCTTCCACTCACTTGCTCCCAGGCCACGTTTTTAACACTTCTTACATTTTAACATTTAACATATTATAAAAGTCTCTTCTGAGCAATAACTAGTGCGACACATTGTGCAGAGCGGGCCTGCGGGTGCACTGCAGAGCGAGRGCCTCTGAGCCTACGTCCCGCGGCTCCCGCCCCGTGCTCAGCCCCGCCGGCCCGGCATCGGCCGGAACCTGCAGCCTTCTCTGGCGGCCACCAGGAAGTTCCTCTCCTGGAGGGATTTCACGCCGTCCGTGGGGAGTAATTCCTGCGGCCGTGTTCTCCTGAGACCACACTCGGTAGAGCAGCAAACAACAGAAGAGGAGCSGTGTTCAGAAGAACTCATTTTCATGCTCCGCAGGCTGCAACCTTGTCTCCCAAAGCCAAGGTTGATGCGTCCCATGCCAAATTAAATGTAAGATGTATGCAGTAATGAAAAGGGTAGCATCCCACAAAAAGCTCCACTTTTCGGCTAAAGGAGCTGGGTTTATTAGACATGCAAGAGCTGCCGATTCGGTGTCACTGTGCAGGTTGAGCGCTCAAGTAGCAGGGCCGCAGGAGCCAGGCAGCCTCCACCTCGCGCCCTACCGAAGTCCCAGGGGGATGTAAGAGCACACGACCCTGGTGCAAACAAGGCGTTCTGTTCCCAAGTGCGGAGGGACGCAGGGGTCTGCTTTGGGAGGTGCCCCYGCCGCGGGCAAAGGCGGCCGCGTTCACAGAGCCTCCTCCAGCCTCACGGAGCCGTGCATGGGTTGCTGCACGGTGCCCCACGCGCTTGGCATTTTGCGCTCCTCCCACTCCATAAGGTTTATCTCTGACACAGCAGAAGCACAGGCTGGACAAAGTGCAGGTTGGAAAAACTCCTCTGCGCCTCCCCATTGCCACCTGCAGGTCTGCTCGCCATCCCCAGGGGCACAAGTGCCACCAGCAAGGACACAGGTGGTACCTGTGCCCGTGTGGCTTTGGGAATGGGGAAAGTGCTGGCAAAGGCGGCAGAAATGAAGTGAGCTTGCAGGGAGGAGGAGGTCCTGCTCAGCGGGGGKCCCATCGGGGAGAGAGTCCCCCTCAGGAGGAGGGCCCGTCCAAGAGCCAGTTCCATTCAGGAAGAGGTCCCATCCAGGACAGAGATGTATTGAGGAGATGTGCAGAAGTGCCATGAGGGACGGGATGCAGCCCGGGCAGAGGTGGCGAAGGGCGCAGGGCGGCAGCAGCTCCGGCTCCGCAGGAGGCTCCCGGGGCTGCCGGGCGCCCTCCGGCCCCCCGGCCCCCAGTCCTGGCAGCTGCAGGGCACTGGGCAGCCYGCCGCCCACCACGCCTGGAGGCCTCTGCAGGGCTGGAGCCAACGTCCTGGAGTTTAGATATTTTATTTCGGCAGCTGTTAAATATTAAAGATCTAACAAGTAATCAGTGTCATCGCTGCTGTCTTTTCTGCAGGAAATATAGAGGAGATGAGGAAAAAAAGGGATGGCGCRCAGAACCGGCCCGCGGCGCCCTGGGGGAGCGTCAAGATGATTTCTCCCTTTTCTCCCTCCATTCCCGCGTTTCCTCCTGGAAATGCAGGCTGACACCCCGCGCTGGGGCCTGTCACTTCGGATTAACCCGCGCGGCGCTCCCGTGGCCGAAATGATCCCAATGCAGATGAAAAGCGATATTGTGGGAAGGGAGGAGGCCGCCAGGGCAGCAAACGGTGACAGGCGGACACGACAGGCGGACACGACAGGCAGACGTGACAGGCGGACGTGACAGGCGGGTGCTCCAGCCCCTCCCGGTCACCCCGCGCCCGGCCTCCCCACGCGCGGGCGACCTCCTCTGGCACCCCCGTGCTTGTGTGCTCTGCGGGTGGGTTGTGCTTCCCCCCCGCAGCCTGCGAGCGGTTGTGCATCCTCCCCAACACCAAGGGAGGGTTGTGCATCTCCCCTACAGCCCGAAGAGGGTTGTGCACCCCGGTCGTGCCGCCCCCGGCACGGGGTCCCTGCCGGAGCCCGGCGCATCCCCCTGTCGCTGCCGTCGGGCGCCCGCGGCGCCACAGTCGCCCTCGGCTCCGCGCTGCGGGCGGCGACCCCGCAGCCGGGCGCCCCTGTCCCGGGGGCAGCTCCCAGCGAGCCGGGAAAGCTCCGCGGCCCCGCGGCCCCGCGGCCCCGCGCGCCCGGCCCGGCCGGGAGGGCTGCAAAGGACCCGCAGAGCCAAGAGGGCCGCGGGACACGGGCAGAGCCGGGGGGCCGCGGGGGACCTGCAGAGCCAGGGGGACAGCGGGGCACGGGCAGAGCCAGGGGGACAGCGGGGCACGGGCAGAGCCGGGGGGACAGCGGGGCACGGGCAGAGCCGGGGGGACAGCGGGGCACGGGCAGAACCAGCGCCGAGAGCGGCCGGCGGGGCTCGGGAGCCTCTCCGGCACCGCGGCTCCGATGCAGCCGCCCCCGTCCCGCGGCTCCAAGGCGGGAGTCGCTCCCGGTCCCCGCTTCAGGTCCCCGCTCCGCGTCCCTGCTCTGCTTCCCCGTGGCTCCCGCACATCCCCATTCCCTGCGCCGCAAGGCGCCGCGCCGGCCGTCGCCTGCGCTCTTCCCCGCTGCCGGAACTGCCTGTCTCGGGCTGTATTCCCACAGCCCAAATCCTGCCCTTCACTACCGAGCAGGAATGCTAATACTTGACCGYGGCACATTATTCATCTTATCAAAGGCAGGACAACTATTTTAAATGCTGCAGTGATTCCCAGTAATTGCAGAAAGTCTTGCAAAAATTCCTCCTCTTCTCCCACCCTCCCTGTGCTCCTGTGGCAATGCAAAATAGCCGGCAACAGGGTGACAGGAGCCGCATGCAACAAGCGGGCACCCCCATGGATGGACCCCAAAAGCCRGTGGGAGTGGAGAGCTCCTGCTCAAGGGCACTCTGTGCCCCTCCTGCCGCCGCCCGGGCACCACAGGGCTGAAGTCCTGGGACAAGGAGCCCGGGACCTTGGGGAATCCCTGAGCACGCTTCAAGCCGAGAGCAGCTCCGGGCTCCACATGAGCCCGTGCAGCAGGAGGCGCCTTCTGGCTGGGACAACGCGGGGTTCAAAGCAAGGCGGGCAGGGAAGCCGCGGCCTCGCTCGCTGTGAGGTGCAGATCGGCACGGCGCAGCCCGGCACGGTATAGCCTGGCACGGCGCAGCCCGGCACGGTATAGCCTGGCACGGTGCTCCGGGCACGGTGCAGCTCAGCACGGTGTGTCCCGGCGCGGTGTGTCCGGCACGGTGCAGCCCGGCACGTGTCCCGCAGCCCCACCTGTGCCTCGCCCGGCTGCAGGGGATGCCAGCGCAGACCAACAGTGACATCCAGTGCCCGGCTCTCCAACTGCAGAGGCAGCCCCGCCGCCAGGCGCGGGCACCCGGGCGCCCGCAGCGCGGTCCGCAGCGGGCAGCCCGGGCTGCACATCCTGCCCCGCAGCGCCTCAGGCAGCAGCCCCAGCGCAGGGCCCATGCGCGGGGCCCGGMCCCTCACGGCAGCCCTCGCTCGGGCTGCAGCGGCTGCTCTTCCCGGGAACACAGGCCCTGTGCTCGTGGGACCAAGCTTCGCTTCCGCGCTCGCTGTCCCAGGGTTTCTTCTATGTCTGCTAGGCAAAATCTGAGTTTGTCTAGCCAAGGCAGAGCAAAACTCTGCTTGGCGGCAAGTTGCTGCCCGGTGCTGCACATCGCTGTGTCTAAGGCTGCTCATCTGCACGGGACAGTGGCAAGATCTATTCCCCAAATTATTAGGAGAGCCATCRCATCACAAATTGGTCTAAAATTGTGCTGCCTGCACAGAGTTTGCAAGGAGGTTTTGCTGCTTCCTGCTTTAAAATGCCACCCAGGGCGAAGCTCTGGGAGGCTTCAGGGTTTGCAGAGCAGTGACAGAGGGGTGACCCTCAGGCTCCCCGTAGGTGCCCAAGTTGCATTTAGCACATAGCAGGGAGCCGGGGCGGAGCGCGAGTTACATCCCCGCCAGGCACCAGCTGCAGCCTCGGAGCCACGTCCCGCGGCTCCCAGCCACCAGCTCCAGGTGTTCGCGGGAAAGGAGCCAAGGGGACGGCTCCTGAAGGCATCCGTGGGAGCCAGCCCTTCTCCAGGCCCCATCCCCTTTGGCTCCGTCAGCTTTCACGGAGCGGTCCCTCACGCTACAAGAGCTCTTTCAGTCCATAAATGCACAGAGACAGCATGATCCTGCAGCCTTGCTGGCTGCAGCACGGGCCACAGAAACACCAAAACACTTCTGAGAAACACTCGTCACAGCACGGCTGAAAGGAGAGTAACTCATTGCCGCCTTGGTTAATAGTTAAGGAAGCAGTGAAATTGCATAAGGAATACTTGTATTTTCAAGTATTTTGTACAGTCAAATGATTTAGCATTGTCACTATCCTATTATAGCAGCTAAAAATGTTAATTATGGAAAACTACTCCCTACTAGTCAGTGGAAAGTGAATGTGAACTTCCAGCTTACATTCAGTATGAAGATCGTGTAATAAAGTTTCAAATCCTGTCTCTCTTTTGCCAAAGGCATTTCAGAATTGCAAAAATGGGAAATCCTCAGGCAAGGGGGTCTCTGAGTGCTGCAGCTGACAGGATCAGACAGTTTTCTACAGCTCTTAAAAACTACATTTCAGAGTCAGCAGGACATCATCTTTGCACGTTCTTAATTCTGACAAAGCTGGAGATGATGGGAAGACCCTTTAAATGACCATTCCCTGGGCAGCAGCAGCTGTGCGGCTGGTGTCGGCAGCAGCACTGGGGTTCCCAGGAGACCCTCTTTGAGTGGGTGTCACCGGCCGCGGGTCTCGAGGAAGGACAAGCCGRGGGGGCGAGGAGGGGACCACCCGTTAGGTGAGAGCAGCAGGGACACAAGCTCTGCCTGGGCACAATTGAGGAGCCGCTGAAAACTGGCGGTCAGGCWGGCGGGTGACACAGGGCAGGCGGCTGCTCCCGAGCCCTGCAAGCGTCTCTGCAGAGCACAGGGAGAAGTGGCTCCGTGGTCACGAACCCTGGTCTCACAGAGGGGACAGGAGGCTCTGGAGGCACAACCCAGCAGGGCACAAGTGACCCAGCTGCTTTGGCAACAACTTCCCCACAGGCGATCAAGGACTGACGTGGGAGTATGGAAAGGGGCTGCAAAGATCATTAAGGGGCTGGAGCATCTGTCACACGAGGAAAGGTCGGCAGAGCCGGGGCTGTTCATCCTGGAGAGGATAAACACCCTCTGGACAAGTGGGAGCAGCGTATCCACGTGTGTCAACATCTGGTGCATGGATGTGAAGAGGATGGAGCRGGCTCTTTACAGCGGTGCCCAGTGACGGCATGAGAGGCAACGGGCACAAACCGAAACACAGGAGATTCCATCTGAACACATAAAAAATCCCCTGCTTTCCTCCCGTGCAGGCCACAGAGCACCGGGGTGCACAGRACGTCGTGGAGCCTCCGTGCCTGGAGATGTCCAACAGTGTCCGGAGGTGACCCCGGGCACTGTGTTCGAGAGGAGCCTGCCTGGGCAGGGCGCTGGAGCTGGAGCGGGCGCTCACGGGGCTGCCGGGGCAGCGCACAGCGGGGATCCGTGCACGCTGCTCACCCGCTCCCCTGGCATGGCTGCTGCTGACGGACAGCCCTGAAATTAGGGCGCTCTCATCCTGTTTGTGCTGGAYTGTATGGAAATACACTCATTTAAGTCATTTTCCTAGAGAGATTTGATAATTATCTTCAAAAATGAAACCGTGCAACAGTAGAAAAAAAATGGAAAGAGATTTCCCGCAGTTACAGATGTTAGCATGCACATAAACGACTTCAATCGTTCATTTCAGAGGAGAACATGGCTTGGCCCTGAGCCTGCCCTGTTCCTGGGGACAAGCGGCCGCGTCTCTGGGGCGGCGCGGGCGGCGCTCAGAGCTGCAGCCGGTCAGGGCCGCCGGCCTGTCCTGTGCGCCGACACCAGAAGGGCTGCGCCTGCCTCCTCCCAATCGCTTGTTCCCCAGCACCGGCTCAAACGCATCACCGCAAAGAGCATTTTCACCCCACCTCAGAGATCGTATGTATATATACGTGCTTGGCGTTTATTCCCGCGACCCGCTTCCAGCCGGGGTGAAGGTGCAGCGGGGCCCGGCTCGGTGGCGCCGCCGAAACCTGCCCACACGCAGCACGCCTGGACCCGAAACGCCCACCCGGGACAAAACCTCAAAATTTTTTTTTTCCTCAAACCGGCCAACCGAACGGACAAAACCGACCGAAAACGGCGGCGAGGGCGGGGCCGCGGCGGGGCGGCCGTTGGGCGGGAAGGGAGGCGCCGCGGCGGGGGCGGGGCCGCCGTTGGGCGGGAAGGGAGGCGCCGCTGTGAGGGACGGCAGGGAGGATTCCCGAGGCGGGCGCTCCCCGGCGCCGCCGCCTTCCCGCGCAGCTCCGCACCCTGCGCCCGGCCCGCGGGGGAAGCGGCGCCGCGCGCGGAGGCAGCGGCCGGGCAGGGCGCGGCTCCCGGGGGCCCTGCGCCCCGGAGGGGCCGGGGAGCGGCGCCGGGTGCTCCGAGACCTGCGCTCCGAAGCGACTCCGATAACGCGCGGCCACGGCGAATCCAACCACGCAACAAAACGGGACTCCTAACTTAACGGGTTCTTTCTAATTTCAAAGCAGCTGGAATACGGGCAAGAACTAAATGTATTTCACTTTTCCTTATTTAAAAAAAAAAAACCTAAAAACCCTTTCACAAAGTGGATGAGTTTTGTATAGGATTTTTCAAAGACTTTCTGTGGGTCGATGGCCTGTAGAAATACCTAGTCCCAAAATGCTACAACATAAAAAGAAATGGAAAAAAAAAAAAAAAAAAGCATTGGCTTATCAACTTGCAGAGCAGAAGAGGAGAAACATCATTCCCTAATCAGGGCAGCTCAAGGTGAATCACGAATGAGCATTAGATGTCAGGAAAAAAAAAAATGAATTGTGGCTTAAGGAGCTTGCCTTATTTTGGCTCTCCCGCTCTGAGCGGGCTGGGGGGACGTGGGTCTGGACCCAAGAAGAGCAAATGAGCACGATGGGCTCTTGGAGCTGAGRAACTGGAGGGTTCTTTCATTGGACTGTGCCTGCGGCAATGCCCTTACCCAAGGAGACCAGACAGTAGAGAAGCAAAGACAAACATATGGTTTAACCCACTAGAGTAGTTTGTTCATCCAGGATTTTTAAGTAGCTGTGTGAATGCAGCTATGAGTGGGCAATAAACTGGATTTATTATTATTATTTTCTAAAACAGAACTTTAATGGCAAGGAAAGAAACAAAAATCACCCTCAGAGAAATTCCAGTGAATGCTAGTCCAGTTTTCATATTGTCGTTACCTTTTTTCTCGCAAACCATTCAGTAAAACCTGCATAGCAGCTGCCTAGGGGCTAATACAAAGCCTGGCTGCCTGATGCATCAAGAGCACCCTTGTCCTTAAGAATATCGATCCCTCATTACCGGGGAGACAGAACAGGTGATGAGGAGAGTGCTTTCCAAGAAATATCACAGTTGTATGTTAGAAAGGACAGACTGAGACGTAGGCAGGATGCTCTACATCCGAAAAGCAGGCTATCTAGGAACAAGTGGTGAAGGGCTGGGTGGAAGCTGCACTGAAGGCAGCTCCGGAGCACTGTGCCCGAGCCAGGCTGCCCTGTGCCCTGCCCCTCGCTCYGGATGGATGCAGGGGATTCCTGCATCCATCCGAGAGGATGCAGCGGATTCAGGAGGCAGCACTGCCTGGCACTGGCTGCAGCTGCAACGAGCACCACAGCCAGTGTTCAGTTCCTCCACTCTTCTTGCCAGGCTAGCACCRTTTCCTGGTACTTAAACTATCACCATAGGTGAGATCACCTTCTAAAATACCTGTGAAGAACATAATTTAACCTCGACAATATGTGGATTTCTGCAAGTTATCAAGCGATGCTGTGTCCTCACCAGGGCAGGAGAGGACAGTGCCATTGCAGGGTGCACTCGCTGGCCAAGGGAAGGGGGAACCAGCGGGACCTGCAGCTCCTGGGGTGGGAAAGGTCCAGCCAAGCAGCGACACCCTCTCCCTCGGCAGGGGCTACGGCCTGGGCAGGCACCGTCTGCCTCGTTGGGCTGCGGGGCTGCTGCTGCTTTGGAGTTAACACCTCAGGGTGCTGCAGTGGGGGGAAAGTAGCGCAAAGCTGCAGTGTGGTTGTACTCACCACCCAGCAAAAGTGTAAAAATAAGCTTTTCCCCCGGTTTATTTACTAAATTATTTCACATTCAATGAAATATCGTTACCACATTAATTACAGAGCATTATCACAATAGCAAACATGTTGGGAACACTAGTAAAGAACAAGAATGCAAGTTACARTTATTTTTCTGTTAAACTCAAATGCCACTTTTGTAAACAGTAACAAAAACAGAACATTGCTATTTAAAAAGATGTACAYGTAAAAACACTCCACATACACAAAACTACTTACATCATTTTACACTCCCAACCAAAGTACCCTGGCCAAGCCCGAGTACAATTTGGTATTCTCTGTACAATTATTAAATCCTGCTAAAAATCAGTTATCTTGGGTTTAAAATACAGCACAGCGCATAAGGCAAAAATAGGAATTATCATCCAGTTCTTTGAGTTGCAGTTAAATACCAAGAATTTAAGGCAAGCTTGGGCATTTTGCATTGTTTCATAGAATGAATGGGGACTAACAGATGGCAAATTCACAAAGGTAACGTGGAAGAGTTAGCTGCTTGTAACGTGCCTGGACGTAACTGCCCTGTTAGAAATTCCCACTGGACTTTCTGAAAGAAAAGCATTCCTATCAGGAGTGACTTCAGGAAGTTTACACTTCTTGATTAAAAGAAAAAAAAAAGATAAAAGCAGAAATCCCGGAACTATATGTACACATACAGACTCATACTCATTTTAAAGTGCTTCACAAATAATTTTGGGTGACTAAGAAATAGAACTGGATGATAATTGATAGGTGTATGACATCTTATTTGAGGATCCTTAATTTTTAAACTGCAAGACTGACAGTGGAGTATTGTACTTTAAATGCTGATTGCRACCGATTGTTGTGTTTGATCTTCCTCTAACCAAGCACTTCAGTGAGAGGACAAGCACCACCCAAAACAGAGAACAAAGCTGGCATGAAGTGACASGATCCCTCAGGCTGATCCCTGCAGTTCCTCCGAACACAGCAGGGCTCTTCATTAGGTTTTCTTCCAGTTCTCAATACCAGTCCTGCTTACTATAATCTTGTTTATGCATCTATCTTAAGTTCAGCAAAACCACATTACACAAGTCTGGTCAAACTCTATAGCCTAATTTAATATCACCACTGCCTAGCTCCAGCAAGTAAAACATTTTGCACTTTGAAAGTGTCTTCAGTTCCATAAATGCAAGATGTTTATACAACACCAAGTAGCCACCCACGCCTCTGAACAAGGCATTTCTGATGTGCTGATGCTAAAGTGATTTCTGAATCTCAGCCTGCCTTGTAGGCAACAGGGTAACCCTTGTGAGAGGGTTCAAACTTTTTTTTCTTGTTTTTAGTTTAAATAGTAGTTTAAGCATCTTTATTACCCGGTGTATATTGGAAGTGACGATCACTGGCATCTCTGTGAAACTGCAAGTGCAAAGTGAAACAGCACATGGAAACCCTCACTGTGCAGGTGCCCGAGCAGGCGCGAGAGGGCAGCCCACGGGACACCCCGAGCCGCTTCCCATCCCATCCGCAGATCTACTGCAGTAATTAAGTTACACTATTAAGTTACACTATTATTGCTATATAAGAAGAATCCTTAGAGGGTCAAATAAGCAGCATAAAAATGCTGAACTTGCTATTTTTATTTGCTCTTCAAGTCCTGCTTCATTCTACCAAATGGGAAGAATACGTACAGGATTTTATAGTTTGTGCAAACGCCCATCATCTGTGAATGATGTTTTACAATGAAAACACCCTCGTCTCCYTCACTGTTTAAAATCGGAACGTTAGCTTATGGAAGAACAAGGAAAATTGTTCTGCAGCCTGGAATTGCCTGGCTGCAATTAGTTTTGCAGGAACTCAGAATAAATAAAGTCCATTCAGAAAACCTCCACTTAGCGTACTTATAAAGAAATGGCTTTTAAAGCAACTGTTTGAATATTATTGCACCTTCAAAAATAATACTAAATGGGTTTGAAAAACAAGGGAAARCAAACATTAATTTAACATAATAAAACAAGAAAAAAATAACACAAGAGGCAAAAAATTTCTTAAGTACCAGGTCTGGCAATGCRTGTACAGACAACAAAACAGAAATTCAAGACAGTCATGATTCCTAGTTAAAAAACAGAAGACAAAACAAAACCATGCTAAGGAAGCCAGGATCAGCACTTACTCAGTGATGTGTTTTTAACAAGGCGATACCCCCGGCGTCCCTCCCGGTGACGCTGGCCGGCGCCACAGCACCAGACAAGTCTCTTGTGTCCGGTGTCCTCGTGTCTCGGCCGGGGTGCGGTGCAGCGCGTGCCTGTGACGTGCTGCACTGCACTGCACTGCGCTGCACTGCGCTGCACATCAGCAGCGCCGGAGCTGCGCGTTCAGCGCGAGCGACGCCACAGGCAGCGCCGCCTCCAGAACCACGGAAGGGCTCTTCCTGTTCGGCAACGTACTCACCTGCGTGAGGGACCAGGAACAATAAAACCAGACCTTATGGGAGAACATGACAAGCGCAGAGCTCACCGAGCACAGGGTGTTCGTCTGGAGAGTTTTCATAGGCACAATGGATCAAGCAGACTAGAACAGGAACACCAGAACGATCAAAAGGATCATGCTGAACGCAAACTGCACTACGTCAGTAACAGCCTTCTCGCTCAAGTCCTACATTTAGCACCATTTTTAATCCGAACACTCAAAAAAGCAATCGTACATTCTGTTCAAAGGGGAAGTCGTACGGAAGGCGGCACCCTTGTGCTGGGTGCACGCAGGGGACGGGGCCCTTCTGCACTATTTCACACCGTGCTCCGCAGGCTGCTGTGATCCTTTCTGATGTCTTAATGCAGTAATTGTTCTTTGTGTTACAATTAAAGACACAGCAGTCTAGCAAGAGTAGGTAATTTGATCTACTTCTTATTTATCCACAAAAAAATAGAAGGGAAAGTTAAAAATGTGATCTATCTTTATCAGGTCCAAAAATTTCCTAAGAGGCAATAAATTTGTCTTGTAAATTCATTTCTTTAAGTAGTTACCAATTATCATCCCAGCCCCCATACTGGTAAGAGGGTAACAGAGGAATGTACAGGCAACGCACTATGGCATCTACTATTTACAAACCTTGAGATACAGAAACAAGGCAGCCCTTTAGTTACTGTTCATAAAAAAAATATGAAGCACTGGCATTTTCTGAACATGAGGACACAGCCAGAGAGCTATGAGCAAACGGTCCAGCCACACGACGCACTCGCACGCCTCGCACCCCGAGCACAGTAAACTTCTTGTTTCAGAGTAGGCAGGAGGAAGAGAAAAGCTCTAGAAAGTGAACGGGTTAGAGAGAAAGTTTCTAACCATAACCCAGGCATGTACAGTACTCACTGAACTGCTCTGCTGTGAGCAGGATGCTCTCTAAACCCAGCTGGCAATAAATCTTTCACTCTGAAATAACCAAGGCCAGTCACTGGAAGAAAGCAAATCCTTCCTCATTTCAGTCATAACTTCACCACATTTTTCCTCCAGAAAATGCAGCTTATGGTCTTCACGAGCAAGGTGTCTTTCCGAGCAGATTCATTTCCTTCCTTGCATCAGGTCCATAAATTCCTATTTTTCAAAGTGCAGTCAAACCAAAATTGCACCGACAGTACATCATGCCAGCAGAGTCCAGCCAGGAATCCGAGATGGGGTCGTATTTCTGTACAGTGTTCAGGTAGGAGGAGCCCGAATGTCCTCCAACTACATAAAGGTAGTTATCAATTACAGCTGCACCCACTCCTATGGAAAACGAGAGACAAAAAGAAAGATACAYGGTTGTCAAGTGTGGAAATAAACAGGACTTCTACTCCTAACAAGGACTTTCTTGTTCCTAATAAGTCACCGAGTAAGTTAAGGAGACCCCTTGAGTCTCAGCCTCCTTCTTACACCCTCTTCCCTAGGCAAAAACAAGGCTCTGCCGCCCCAGAGCAACTGGTCAGGCAGCAAGCAGGGAAGCTGTGTTACTGAGGCCCCGCATACAGTCAGTTGCAATAAAACAGTAATGAGAGGATTGCTGAACTTCACTCAAAATTAGTAAAAATAACAGAAAATTGAGTAAAAATATCACCTTACATTATGTACAGCTCAAATAAAAACTAAAACAGACTTTCATAAAAAAAATAGAGAAGTGTGTACTTGAGTAATTTATATACTCATTTATAGAACTGATTTATGAATCTGTGGCCCAACTGACAGATTAAAAATGCTCTACAGAGAAGTCACCACAACCTTGGTTACTGYGACTTCTATTCTATCAAATGGTAATTTCCTGCTACCGAGGTAAATGCCCAGTGCCACGTGTCCCCACCTGTCCTGGGTTCCTTCATGGGCCTGCACACAGTCCACTGGTTTTGGTGGGGATCGTATCTCTCGATGCTCGACAAGTGAGACACTCCATTGTGTCCACCCACGACGAAGATGAAGCCCAGCATGACACCCACGCCRAAGTTTATCCGTTTATCAGCCATTGATGCTACTGTCTCCCACGAGTTTTTACTCGGATCATAGCGTTCCATGCTGTGGATGCAAACACATGCCTTGTAAGACTTGGATTTCAACAACACCTGCAAAGAAATCTGCAGTTCTCAGAGACTCATCTGGTTCTGGCAGTTAATATAATTACACAGAAGAACAACGTGGCACAAAGCAAAGGTGCTCGTGCCCAYGCAAAGCTCGGCAGCCTCGCGCTGCACCAGGAGCACCCCTCCCCAAAGCCAGGGTCGACGGTGACACTCGTGTCCCGTCACAGGCTCCCTGCGGTGGACAGTGCTCGGCTGCAGCCGCAGCGCTGGATTGTGTTTGCTCCTGACAGGGCAGCTGCAGCTCTGCTGCTCTCTGGTGCCAGGTACCTTCAGGTTACACRTTGAGGCGAATTACTGCTACTATTTATAAAGCAACCCATGAAAAACTGAACATTATGCAGCTCTGAAGTGAATTCATTTAGGGAACACTTCAAAGCAAAAAGCTTCCCTGTGGCTTGCCCGAAAACAACAGATGGAGGAAAAACGCTTGCAGAGCACATCCCTGAGGAAGGCTGCGAGGAGGGCGCCACTGACAGCGCGCGGTACGGGAGAGCTCCCCAGCCCAGGGCAGAGAGGAGCCAAGAGAAGCCAGGCTGCCCAGCCCCGGGGCTGGCCAGTGCTCAGGGTCCCACGGGTGGCCTGGGGATGTGAGCGCAGAGCAGGGAGCAGCAGCAGGAGAGAAGGGACAGGTGGATTCTTGCAGCTTGTAGGAGTGCCACGAGGGCGCAACACAGCACATTACTCGTGCTTGAAAGTCAGCAACACCACAATTATTCAATAAAAAAGGAAAATGTTGAAATATCCATCAATTCTGTAACACTATAGCAGTTGCTAGCAATTTCTTTTTGACTGAGGAARAGATAAACATGACACAGGAATGAGGCTGCTGCAAAATTTTAATTTTTTTTTTTTTTGCCTTTAAAGATGCCAGTTTATTAAAGACATTTCCTCTTTTGCCAGAGATGACCTTTATTTCCTGAAAGGAGGTAAGTGAATTGAGCCATCAGAGGCCTGTGCGCACCCTGAGCAATCATCTTTTGGACACCACTTCTGACAGCAGCAAGAGTTTGATCACTTGCCCTCAAGGTGCACTTGTGCAAGGAGGTGCCGGTGGAGCGGGTGTCATGGAGGGGCTGCCCCAGCCCCTCGAATCCGCTGCTCTCGGGAATGGGTCCGTGCAACACACAGGCCACACAGAGCCGAGAGCGACTGCAGCAGAACAGGCACGTCAATTATTCCAGGCTCTCTTCCCACGAGAGGAGAGTCTGAGTCGATGGAAAACATTGAAGAGAAGCTTTTCCTGTCTCCTAAGCACTTTCATCTGCTACTACAGTTTACAAACTAAAAGTATAATGGTGATTTCTTAAAAAGCCATATTGAGTTTAAAAAGAAAAAAATCCCATCACAACCATAGCAAGTCGTTTAAGTTATGGGTATTACATGTTTCAGGAATTTAAAACATGCTCCTTGTTCTCCATTTGAAAATTACTTAGCTATACTTTTCTATTCGGAAACCCATCCTTTGCTGCATGAGCTATTTTATATTAAGGTATTTMTGAAGAAGATAACAGCACATCAAGTATGAAAAAATGAGCAGAATTAATGACCAATGCAGTGTTGTACTATAAATGGTCAAACTACTGATGCATCACATTATCAAATGTAAGTCCCGCTTTCCTACAAGCAGGACTTTTAATTTTACCTTTCATTCAGCCCTTTATAGTTTAAATTTGCTTCCTGGAGGGACATAAGGATGATCTATTCCCAATGCTTATGATGAAAGGAGAGTAAAAATTGTTTCTCTGCACAGCTAAGTGTTCTGGTGCATCAGTGCAGAGCAACGTGGAAGGGGGCGACGCACTGGTGCCAGGAAGCCTCCTCGCAAAGAGGGCACGGGGCTCTGCCCACGAGCCACATGCCTCTGCCGCGCCGCAGCTGCAGGGCCACCCTCCCCACGGCCACTTCCCGTTCAGATACGTGTTTATTGTGAACATTCAGCATGTGAGCCGTGCTGCTCATTTCTAGTCAGGTTTTAGGTGTTTAAGTGCCCTGTGCCCCCTCACGCTGTGCAGATTCAGGTGCAAAGGCTCACGTGGTGGCAGCAGCAGCAGCACAGCTGAGGCTAAGCAGGTCTCCCGGGGAGCTGTGTAAGCGCAGGCTGGCACCGCGCTAGCACCTGGGGCCCAGGGCACATGCCCAGGAACACTGCTCTGCTCAGCTGAGCAGCTCCAGCGGTCGCGAGGCAGGGCACCCTGCAGCACCTCGCTCAGCGCTGCGCGGATGTGCTCTGCACTTACCTTCCTGCCTTGAGCATTTAAAAAAACATGAAGAAAGCTCTGAGCAGCAGCTCTGAGCAAGAACACTGTTAGGTCCATATAGAAGTTTCCCAGCTGAATCATCAGGTTGATGCTGTGGATCCAGCAATAGTGAAGGCCACTGGGGATCTCCCTTTTTTAACTGATTGCTGAACACAAGCTTCACAAYGAGCTCTGCTGATTTCTAGCTTACGATACTGAGATACACTATAGGAAGCACATACCTGTTCATGTGGGCAGGGCCATAGCCACCAATGGCATAGATCATTCCGTCCAGGACAGCTGCAGCAAAACAACTTCGGGTTTTGTTCATGGGGGCCACCAGCTGCCACTCCTTCACTTTGGGGATGTATTTCTCCACAGTCCGTAGGTAGGACTGCCCGTCGTAGCCCCCTAGGGCATAGAGCTCTCCTGCCAGGACCACCACTCCCAGAGTACTCCGGCTCTCAAACATCCTCTCCAGAGACGTCCACGTGTTTGTGTCAGGGTCCCAACACTCCACCGAGTTCTCATGCTTKCGGTAGCTGATGCCTTGACACACGTGGGTGGCAATCCCTCCTATAACGTAGATCTTCTGGTCTAGGACACATATTCCAAACTCGTAGCGGGGGATGCTAAGAGGTGCCAGGCCAATCCAGGAGTCATTCTGGGGAAAATACATCTCAACGCTGAAACAGAAAAACAAAGACCACATGAGCAATCCCAGGTTTCTGAAAGGCAAAGCAGCAGGGTTTTAATGGCGCAGTTCATATTTCCCCTCCTACGTGTGCTGCTCATGCCGGGGGCCGAGCACGAGCTCTATCCAAAGCCGTTTGCTGCTCTGAAGGCCAGAGGCCAGGGCTGCCCAGGGCAAAGGGCTGCACAGCACCGCAGCGAGAAGCCCGGAACCCGAGAGGGGAGCTGGGAGAGTGCGAGACCGGCGCGCGGAGGAGAGGGCACGGCACCGTCACGGGCAGCACCGGGAACACAAGGGCTGCTCCTGCCAGGCTCATGCACAAGTGTAAGAAGGGTAAAAAAAAAAAAAAAAAAAACAAGAAAAAAAAATCCCCCACACAAAAATCCTAACAGCCACAGAGATGAGACAGATAGAAGATGAGGATAAGAAAGGGAGGAGCCCATGTCTATATATACACGCAGCATACAAATACACACTTAGAAAGTATAATGCGTAGCTTTATAATTACATATTTCACATACACTGTATAATTTAAAGACACATCATAGAGCACAGCATCTTAATACTTACATTGGAATACTTATATTTAAAAAAGCTAAGCCTATATGCATTATTTTAAAATTATACCCAGTTTTAAAACAAGAACAACCAAGGYCACAGTGTATATAATATAGTTAACCTACCTAGGCAGTTCAGATAATGATCTACTTAATTGAAATGAATGTCTAATATTCAAGAAAATATGTACAAATTAAAAAAAGAACATGAAAATGAAGCCATTGAGGAGATGAAGCCACGATTAGTAGCCCAGAAGCAGAGACTGCTGAAACACCAGACTGGCTCTCGACAGCTGCAGCCCAGGTAGAAAAGYCCCAGTCTAAAAGTACGCTAAGTAATTCTGTTACTATATGGCAGTGGTTGGCAATAAGGGGAAAAAAATCAGCCTTCTTGTAAGTACAAATGAAAATTGAAATCAGAATGGTGGAATTAGTGTTTCCTAATTGCTACTTTCAATTGTGAGAAGATTGAGGACCTAAATTTTGACTTAATTTGACTGCTCTGAAACATTTCTATATGTCAAGAGCAATTGCTTAGAGTTAAATACACGACAGCTTAAGAGAGACTAGTTCAAGCAATCCCCTGTGCCACATGCTCTAGGTGTCCCTGCTTGAGMGGGAAGGTTGGACTAGATGATCTCTAGAGRTCCCTTCCAACCTTGAATATTCTGTGATTCTGTAATAAGGGAAAGTCAGTCATATACACCAGCAAACAGTAAAAAGCCACAAAGAAAATTTTTGAATTAAAAAAACACATTGGAGTGTAATATTGTTACAATAGAACCTATAAAAGATAGAGCTGAAGAAGCATTATCATAGGACTACTTCACTCGAACAGAAACGGATTTGTTTTAAACTCACAAAACCCTCTGTGTTTTTTAAATCTTTCAACTCAACTGCTGGACCCAAAGTCTAGTTCGCTGTTGGTCACTATTGATCAGGAAAGCTAACCTGTAATTTAGCATCTAGGAACTTCTATAAGAACACGAAATATGTATCTATTCCCTGGCTTTCAAAGGCACAGCAAGCTCTTCCTTACTGTTACTAAGAGTGCATTTGACATTGAGGTATTATATGTGTAGGTGTAAATATGCACCTATATATACACACACCCACACAAAGTTTAACCCTCACTTTTGCGAGTGTTAATATAGTGTTACAGCTAAATGCAACAATATTATTTTTCTATGTATTTAATTCTTTTACTAAGATGAGTTTCACTGGTGTAACAGTCTACTGGGTCTTTGATAACTCCAATTATTGGAAAGGATGTGGGCTAAGAAATAGGGCTAAGATGATGGACGGACACTTACCTGGCCCAGCCAACACGGATATGGGCTTTTGTTCAGCAGCCAGGGTTAAATTCATGGCTATCCTGCATCCAAGAATTTAACATTACTAAGAATTACCTCCTAGCTCTGACTAATTCCAAGCACATTTGAGTTATCAGGAAGCACRTTTTCCACTCACTCTTCCCCATTTTTCAAACAAAGCATGGCTAAAATTTTATGATTTGATAGTCTGTAATATTTGTAGATAAGTGAGAATTACAAAAATTGGAAAAAAAAAATCAAGGACATAAAACTGAAACATGTACTGAAAATAGTGACATTTCTCATCAGAATTATCAACAGAATCAGATGGGTAAGGCTTTATGACCTTTTACTGTCACTCACCTTTCCAAACAAGCAAACAGTCCAGCTTTTCCTCCTACGGCGCAGAGCACTTTTGGGGCACAGCGAGGTCTCGTCATCAGCATGGTCTGGTGGGAGAGCCTGTGCTCAGGCATGAAGTGGTACTTCAGGGCCTCGTTCAGCAGGTGCTTGCAGGTGTGGTCGTCTCGAATGAGATGGTTGGCCTCGTACAGCCTCGTGAGAAACTTGACGCTGAGCAGTGGCAAGCGGACGCAGTGCAGCAGCTGCGCCAGGTGCTTCTGCCGCTCCTGCACGTCGTACTTGATCCAGGACTCCAGCGCGTAGAAAACCGTCTCTTCTGTCACGACATTCAAGCAGTCATTGGAAACAATTTCATCCAATTCAGAGTGCGTGAGCTCGAAAAATTCTTCAGTCTGACACACATCTTCAAAGTTCTGACAAATGTACTTGTTGGCAGCCAGGTAGAGGTCGTGGCAGCCATAGGTCTCGGCAAAGCGAGAAATCCCGATGCAATTGCCGGGGTCGAGCTGGCTCTCGAGGAAGGCGCAGCACTCCTTCACCACCAGCTTCACCTGCAGCAGGTTGGCAGCYGGCAGCAGGGACTCCACGGTGTCCTGCGAGATGAACACGGTGCCCGTGTAGGCGTACTCCACTATGGCCTGCAGCGCCGCCTCGTCCACGCACTGGAACTCCACCTCCGAGTTCTCCTTCTCGGAGAGGTTCCCCGTGAACATGGCTTTGAAGTAGGGGCTGATGCTGGCGAGCACCACTTTGTGGGCGTGGATCTTGACATCGCCAACTCTCAGGATAATGTCACAGAGCTCGCGATGCTGCCGAAGGAGGTTCAAGCCCTGCAGAAGCTGCTCGGAATGCAAGTGGGTTAGGTTGGCAAGCATGTAGGTTGGAGACGGCTGGTCCATCTGCGGAAACAGAATTTTTAACATATTACTCAGGGTTTCATTTTCAACAGCTTCGTTACTCACAGAACTTAGACATGCTACATATAACATTTAAAAATATTTTTCCATCTAGGCTTCTTTTCTTAATTAGTATGTTAYTTCCCAATTTACTTTTAAATCCTTATGCTCTACTTTTTTTAGTGCAAGTTAAACGCAGGACAATCCCAATGATTATTAATCCTGTATGCTATTTTAAGCTTTTATTATGAAATGAAAAAGGAAGAAGAGAAAGTTGTTTTGTGACGCACGATGTTAACTGGAGCCTAGACTACTTGATGGGATTCTGCACCAGAAATTTGAGAGAACTGCACAGCAATCAGAATAAAAATAAAAAACTGGTTTAACCTAGACAAACTTCAAACCTAGACGAACTCTTAAAGTCAAACTAATTTGTGCTACTAACCACAGATGCCCCATATCAGTGTGATACGCAACATCAGCAAAAACCTGCTCAAAGATCATTTGAACGTTTGAGCTCTTTGAACTCACTGAACTGTCCTTACAATTCTCCTAAACTAAACAGCAGGCAAGGAGGAAACCAGCACACGGTGCCTGGCCAGGCAAGTGGAGCCTCGTCCTCTTCGGAACGAAGCGCTCTGGAGGGACGCGACRTCTCCTCCTTTTTCCCTGGGCATATGTGGATCAATTGCATTGCTTCAGAAGGCAAGCGAAAGGTCTCAAGCTTGAGCAAAGTTACGACACAGGTAAGAAGACTGCACTGCTATACTGCAAAATACTTAAAGTGTTCTATTGTTTTATTCCCCGACAGCCTCAGAACCCCCGTCCCGGTTCCTCCCCGAAGCAGGGGGTTGTGCAGCGACATTCGCTGGCCCCGAGCGCTGCAGCACCCGCTCCCTGCTCCTGGGCACCCATCSCGCCGGGAGAGGGGCCCGCACGAAGGCGCCAGGACCCCAGAGCACCAAGGRCCGTAAGGGCTGCTCTGCAAAGAGCATCACAGCCCTCCGCCCATTTGTTGAACCAAAAAACTGACTGGATTTTATTTTGCCTAATAACTACATGGAATCCAAAATGCCACTTCCTCTATTTTACTATCTAAAATTTCCTCATTTTTTACAGTTCCTTAACTGACACCCACTTTGCAACTGTCCTGCTCGCAAAGCGCTTAATTGAAGGAAGAAAGTTAGCTGCCGACCCCTAAATGCAGAAGAGCTCAGCGCTGACAGCGAAGCACAGACTCAGSTGGAGGGGAAACCTCTGCCGCGGGGACAGGGCCCTGCCCCGCACCCAGGCCGCGGAAGGAAGCACAAGGACGGCCCGCACGTAACGGCAGCGCTCTGGGCACCCCCGCGCGCGGCCGGGCCCCGCGCGCACACCCGGCTTCTCCCTCGCCGCCGCCGCCACCGGCGCGGGGCTGGCGCGACCGCCGGGCACCCGCAGAGACGAGAACTCCGAGAGGGAGCAGGGAGCGC
>NW_020456043.1:3191467-3241173 GCF_003342845.1 Nothoprocta perdicaria | reverse complement strand
GCGCGCGGCCAGCTGCCCTGGGAGCGCGGCCACGAGCCCGGCCACGAGCGCGGCCAGGAGCACCGCGCCGCCACACAGGTAAGTGCACCTCGGGGCCCGGGCAGGGTGCGCGCCCCCGGGCCTGGGATATCCCGTTCGAGAGCTCCTTGCGGTGGGTGGGATGCTCATGAGAGAACTTATCGCTAGCGAGGAGAAGGTTGCCTGTGAATTTTGGAGGGCCCCGCAGGGCACTTCTGTGTCTAAGGGCAGTGAACGGCATCAGACCGTGCCTGGCAGAATGCTGAGGAGGGGCAGCTGTTGGGGCTTAGGTTCATATACTTGTGTTTGAGATACCCKGCAGGCGGCAAAGAACAGGCAAAGAAAGGGCATTTTGACCCTCCCGGGTACAGGCCGGAGCGGCCGAACGCGGCGCCCTGGCGCGCGCAGGTAGCGCTGCTCGGCCGCGCGCCTCCGAGCCGCGGGTGAGCCTGTGTGCCGGGGCTTGAGCTCCGGGGCACCGCAGCTCCCGCAGGGACGCGGCGCCGGCCGAGGCAGCGCATGGAGCCCCGCCGAGCTTCCGTGTCCCTGTTTCTGCCCACACCAGCACCGTGAGCACCAGCGGCCTCTGAAAAACGGCTCAGGTCGTGAACCTCGTCAGTGGTTGTGCTGCCTGACGGCTGCTTGGTGCGTTTAACACCTCCGGCAGAGGTGGACTGAACTGCACAGGTAGTTCAGTCTAGCAGAGCTTGCTTCCTAGCGAAGGAATCTAAGCAAGTGGCTCGTGCTGGAAAACGGGAACCTGTTTAGCGTTGATTTCCCCACTGCGATTATTTATTTATTCAGAATTTAATACTTGGTCATTTAGTAACTTGCTCATCAGCAGTGCTGTGTGTTCTTAGTCAGGGAGGCTTGGTTTTAACAAAGTCCCGTAGTAAGGGAGCGTCAATTAGTGCTTCTGCCCAGCAAAGGCCTTGGAAGCGTTTGTGCTTGTGCGCACATCGCGTCCTGTCCCTGGCTGGTGCGTTGTCTTCATCCAGCTGAGTTGGTTCCTAAGGTTGGTTCCTCAGAAGGTTCCTGAGAACCTTCTCCTTCTGAGCCAGGTGTCGGATGCCTGGGTACCGTTTTTGGTACCCAGAGCCAGGCTGCGGGCGGCAGGCACACGAGGAGCCTCTGTGTTTTCTTCCTGAAACAGCCTTTCGCTACTAGCCCAGGGCTCCCTACGTCAAACGTCAACCTGCCTGGAGGCGCTGCTGCTTCGGGCTGTCTCGTACCACGCAGCCTCTGCAGCGCCGGCACCTCCAGCAGCGGCTGGAAKCCTTGGAAGCCAGGGAGACTTCTGGTGGGAAAGGAAACGGGATGCGGCTCCCTGTGGGATGCGTCTCCCTGCGGGATGCGTCCGCTGCTGCCGCTCCCTGCGCACCCAGGTGGCAGGCGGAGCGGGATTCCCTTGGGTTATCCAGGGACAGCGCTGGAGCAGCCTCCCGGCCCGCACAGGAATTGTCCGCAGTCAGGGCAATCAGTAGAGCACAGAGGGCTTTTCTTCTCCCCAGCACCTCATTCAGGGTAACATGAATCGCTCGGGACTTAATTGGGTCATGGTGTCACTGGCTCTATCTCCATTTGCCAAATGGACGTTAAAGCAACAGGATGAGTATTGAGGCAGTTATCGGGTTGCTCTAGGTGGACAGTTTTGTTCCTGCGCCTTCACATCCTCATCGTTTACGTGATTCTACTGTTGCGTCTCTGGGCGTAGATTTAAAGCCCTGTGAGGCTGGGGACCACCTCTGATTTTATTTATTTATTTATTAAGTAAAGTATCCGGGTTTTGGTCCTGTTTCGTTACCTGAGTACAGGGAAACTGCTCCTGTCCTGGCGCGCTCGTCTGCGATGAACGCGGGCAAACTGTGTTTGTGCTCAGGATGCTCTCCTTGCTTGTGTGTGGCCTCGGCTTGGACAGTGCTGTTCTTGAAGACCTTCCTGATGAGCTGCGGTGTATAGTGCAGATACAGATCGCTGCATACATGGCTTTTCTCAATAAAGCCATTTACCTGGGGCCTCCGACAGCCGAGGGCAGGGGCAGTAGCTGCCCCCGGCACATCTTTGTGGCTGCTGCGCCTGTTGTGCAGATTTGGGTAACTGGTTGCTTGCAGAAACGTAAAAATTAATCATTAATTTGGACATTCCTTGGAGATGAATTTGTTTAAAAATTAACTTGTGGAGTCATTCTGTGGCTGAAAGAATGCATGAAACTAGATTAATGTTTAAAAATACTTTTTACTAATGTTTTTAGGAGCCTGCTGTACTGTGATTGTCCAAGGCCATGTCTAGACGCCGCTGATCTGATAAGGTGTGAGGTTAAACACGCATAAGTTAATATGTACTAACAATGCAGGGTAGATAAAGCACACTGCCTTTAGGGGCTGTTTGTCTTGGTGCAGCTAGTGCCTGTGCTGATGAATTGGTGATGGATGAAAGTTTCCTGTCGCTGCTGAAGCGCTTTGAGACGGGTTTGATGCCACGTCCACCTGCAGGCTTGAAGGTGTCAGCTGTGCTGGAGCCTTCGCCCGGAGGAGGAGTGAACAGCCTGATGGTGCGACACCGTCACCGCGAGCGCCCAGCCCGTACTGGGCCTGCTTGTCGCCGTTAGCTCTCTGCAAATTCAGCGTATAACGTTGTTGGAGTTTGCTGAAGTTAATGTTCTCTTCCCAGAGCCACCGGTGTGTGGGCGCTGCTCTCATTCCTTGCTTTAAGCCTTGCAAGATGTAAACAAGTCCAATCTGAATGGAGCCAGATCCTACCCCAAAATAAATATTTACTTCAKTTTTTTAAGGCTTGGTATGACCCTCCTAGTCCCTTGGGTGCTGGCTTTGCGCAAYTGGAGTTAACCTGCTGTAAGCAAACGTGTCGCATTCCCCAGCGGCTCCCCCGCGTCGCGCCCCGCTCAGGAGGCATCGCGGCGCGTGGCAGTGTGTGCCTTGGAAGCAGCCCCAGCCCGCCCGCCGCCCCKTAGCTCTGCGCTCCCACACTGCCGCTTCAGCTGAACTATCGAAAAAACGAGTTCAGTAAAAGCAATTTGCAGTTTGGGAGATATTTAAAGAAATATCTGAACTATAAGCATCGCTAGTTCCACGGAGCTCCTGGAAATGGAAGAGCAAACCTGTCGCACGCGTGAGCCTTCGCCTAACTGCATTATTGGTGCTGCACGCGGCCTTCCTGTGCCTGCTCATAGCTGCCTGTGAGTGTCTGCAGTGGTCTGGAAAAGGGGTTTCATTTTCCCCAGTGGATAAGCAGGATTGTGAGATGATGGAGGCAGCCCTGTACATGTGATAGAACCTGTTCTCTMATTGCAAGTGGAAATCTTTGGGGAAAGAGTCACAGTTTTCCAAGGCTGAGAGTATTTCAGGGTGCCACCTGTTTGTGCTGTGCTTGGTTGCCTCCCTGAGCAGATGGAGCTTCCATCCCTCCCGGGGCAGCCGCTTTGGTGCCCGGGACAGCGAGTGACCTGGGCAGGGAGTGACCTGGGCAGGGAGGGCTGTTCTGCTGGCCCAGTCGGTGTTTCTGGTGGGCAGGGATTCAAACTCAAGTTAAATGAAATCAAAGCCTTAGAGAATCGATCATCTGTGCTGGTGAAAAAGCTGACAGCTTGAGGTTTGTTTTCCTTTGACAGCCGCGCGTGTGCCTGTGCTAGTTAACGCGCGCCGCTGTGCTGTGCTGTGCTGTGCGGAGAGCAAAGCGGAGCGGTGCCCGGCTGCRGCCGGGGCTCGAGCCCAGCTGGGCGGTCGCTCCCCGCCGCGGAGCTCTCCCGTCCACGTGCTGCTGCGGCCGGCGGCAGRGCCAGCCCGGGAACAGCCTCCGGCGGGCTGGGAACGCGGGGCCGCAGCCTAGCGCCGCGTGCGGCCGGCTCCGCGTGGCTCTTGCACCGGGCGGGAATTTCTGCTGAGTTCCCAGGTTCGGGCCCCATCCTTAGGCTGCACCGAAATGGTCACTGGCCTTAAAATGCCTGTTTTTTAATAAGTAACTGCACTGTGTGTGTTTTGGGCCAGAAATCACAGAATCCTCTACTCRCACAACTGGTATACTGAATAAAGGAAGTTTTTTAGTCCTGACATAATGCAGTATTTCCAGTGCTGTTTGGACTTGCACTTTTGCCTCTGTGTGGAGCCTGCCCTATAAAAAAGGAGAACAGAGTTGATTTCTACAGCCTTGAGATGACCTAAATTGTTGATTTTAATAATTAATTGGAAAGCAAGCAACCTTTATTTAGAGCAGGATCCTTATTTTGTTAGGTATTTATATTTTGCAGAATTTGGCTTTAGTCTAATGGATTCTCATTCCAAGAGAGCACTCAGTTCTCTATTATGAAGTTAAAAAATACATTTTTTGGTGAGAGCTCTGAGTTTTTGAACTGCTCCCCTGTCTCTGCTGCAGCAACTGGCATTGGGTTTCAGGGCAGTGAGAGGCTTCGTGCCTTGTTTTATGCTTCTGAAACTTGGATTTTATGTTTTATTTCTGCAATGCTTGAAGAAGCAGATCTCGATCCTTCCAGCAGATCCACCGATTTTAGTATTAATTCTGATGCACTACAGTATGTGTAAGAATTAGTATAAGAAAGACTTATTTCGTATCTGCTGCTCTAGCTACGGGGTCATTTTGTCTGAGACACCATTCTGGGCAGTGCTGGGTCTAGATGACTGTGTTRCTTCTGTAATTTGGGGAATTTAAATTGGGGAATTGTAAAGAAAAGGGTTGAACGTTGTGTTCTCACAGTTTCGYGTTTCTTTATTTTCCTTTCTCTTAGAACTTTTTTCCACCCGATGACCTCCTTCAGTCTCCAAAGCTAAGACCCTCTCAAGGAATGCCAGTCAGTGACGAGTTATTCTTTAGTAGAAAAAGACCCTCAAGGAATTTATTTCAGAGCAGTGTAGATCTGAGCTCGGAACATTCTTCTCTTTGTGCTGGTGAGTACYAACAGGGAGAAGTTTTTGATGAAACAGGCAGTGTATGTCATTTATGAAATAGATGTAGAAGAACTTGAATGTAATTTTGTAGCTTAATGGACATGATTTATCATTTGTTGATTATTTCTTTTAATACTTATTTTCTTTTGCTATGAGTAATTGAGTGATGGGCCCAGGGCTTTGTCTCTGCTGAAGCAAGATGTGATAGTTTGTTCTTGCTGTTGGAGAAGTGCATAACCAATCCAAAACTGCAACCACAGTCCTCCAGTGCTGCTCTCCTCACGTGGGTGTTCAATAGCATAGATAGATCTAAGCGAGCTTGTAAATCATTGTGTTTGCAGGCAGCACCATGCTTCCCTAGTGCACCTAGTGCAACCTGGCCGTGCAGAGCACGACCAAAAGGAAATACTATATTCTTGGTTTCAATATTTTCTTTTCCGCTTTATGCAGTCTGTTAGGGTAGAAAGCTCTCTAAAGAGCAAGCTTTGAAGATTGCTTTGGGTTTTCAAAAGCAGTTCTATAAGGGACTGTAGGTTAGTTGTATGCTTAATTTATGCTACCAGTGCAGACTCAGTGATTTGTATCTTAATGCAAAAAGGCATGTGAAGAAAACGGGCAAGACCAGACTTGATTTATTCTGTGTGCTTGGCAGCACGCTGTGCCCTCTTCCTGGTTCAGGGAGCACTGCCATGTGCAGAATGCAAAGTTTAGTTACCATTAGGCTAGGAGTGACCTCATCCTGAAGAAACTTGCCGTTGTGGGGGATTTTGAGGTGATATCTCACCTTTATTGTCACATACTGGGGGTTTTTCTGGKTTTTTTTTTCTGTTTTTTTGGCCCCCTCCCCTCCCGGGAGTTGGAGCGAAGCCCTGGACGAACGGCCAGCCGCTGCTGAGCCTGTGCACAGTGTCCTGGGGTTGCTTAGAGACACTTGAATGCAGCATTAAAAACTTGCAGACCGCTTAGGTTCTACGTGGCAASTTAGAAAAGAAGTCTTAAATCACTATTAAATATTACTCTCTATTTTGTAACATATGTTAAGTATTTATATGTTATTTGTGTTTTCCTTTTGAAAGGTGCTATGGGCTCCCATCAGCCGCCTATTTCAGGGAAATGTGGACAACTTGGCCGCACACAGATGTACGGGAAGAGTGGTAGTGTGGACTCTGATTTACAGTTTTTAGGATTAGATAATGCTCAGCAAGAGAAAGGTACGTGATACATGTCTGTGTCAGATGACTTAAACCTTTGCTAAATGTCGTGTCCTGCCTGTACAGAAGTGGTCGTGTCTTGTGGCTGTTTTTCACTCCTGATTATTTAATTTGCAGCCCACACCTTTGCTCAGTATCTGGCTGCATCAGGGTAACATAATTTGAACTTTTTTTTTTTTTTAAATACAGTCGTTAAGGTATCACTGCCTTACGTAACCTAAGCCTACCTTAGGCTCATACTCGTGTCATCATGTGCAGGAAAAGTAAATTGATGAGTGATAGATAGTGCGGTTTGAAAAATGGCTTCATATCAGCTGATTTACTTTGATTTGTTGCTTGGCTGGGTGCTAACCTTCATTTCTAATTGTCCAGGGAGCGTCGTGTTTTGTGTGTGTGTTGTTGTTTATTTGTTTCTGTTTGTTGCTGTGCATCCTTGTCGTAGGAGTCGTCGGCGAGGCGGGTGACCCGAAGCGCTGCTCCCCCGTTGCTTGCTCAGGGCGCTGCAGCGTGCGCGTGCCCGGCGAGGCGGCGAGGGCGCCGTGCAGCGCGGCGGCCGCGCGGGGCTCGCCGGGCGCCTTGGCGCTGCCCTCGTGCGCGCCCGGCCGGCCGCGGGACACGGCCCGCAGCCTCTCGCTCTCGTGGCCGCTGCAGAGCTTCGAGGGGCTGCCCAGGCCCGGCCCGCAGAAGCAGCAGCCGGGAGGCAGCGCAGGTAGGAGCGCTGCGAGCCTGCCCTGCTGCGGAGGAAGGTGCACACCGCCATGTGTCATTCCTTSTGCCCGTTAAAAATGTACGATAAAGTAGAATATGGAACAGTACCATTTTCCTGTTGGTGATGTGTCGGTAAAGAGTCCACCATCAAGCTAAAATAAAAACAACCCCCAAAATCTGGGGCTTAAAAAGAAAGCCAGTAAAGAAAGACCCGTTAACTCCAGTACTTGGACTAATGTATATGTAAAAATTTTACTCATTGCATTTTGACTTTTCACTTTTTTATTTGCAATTGGAAAATTATGTATCAAATTACTGACTCTCAGAATAGCACTTTAAAATCTGGCTAAAAGCAGCTGCGTCTCTTAATGAGTGGAACCTATGCTAATTTCATCTCAGTTTACATTGACACTACTGTTCATGACCTGATTTTCTCTATCTTGAAAAAACCTCATTTGCGCTTAGCTAAATAGGTTCAAGTGTTTATTAAATGAAATCTTACTGGAGGTTAAAAGTAACTTTACTATCAATCTAGCACATAGGTAGTTCAAGCAAAGCAAGACTTTCCACAGAAAGTTTTGCATATGTTCAAAGATATCAGTTTTATATTTAATCTTAATTCAAACTTATAATTTGTGTATTTGTAGAAAATCTCTAAATTAGTTCTTTGGAAGCTGTTTGTGCCATGAAAGCATATGGCCCTACCCTGGGGATGTGTGTTCAAGCACCTGCTGATTTTCTATGTATTTTCCATATGACTTTCATTTTTCTTTTTCCACCTCCTTAGATTAACTTCATTGTTGTTGCACAGCGTACAGCAGAGTTTGCTAGAGTGCAGGTCTTTTTTTCTGGGTTAAGAAAGATAAATTTCAGTACTTTCTAAAGGTACTAAGTGTACGTTGGTGTGCATGTGCATGGAATAGACCAATGTATATTTTATTTATATATGTAGAGTCAGGAAGTTATAGAAGAAGCCATGCAAGAAGGCATATCTGGTACCGTTCCATTACCTTGTCAAATTAAATGTTGGAAAATGTGCATGAGTCAGTATTCAGAATTGGTTTTTCTTTTGGTGCATTTGGAAAATAGAGATTGGAGGAGCGATGCTGAGAACTTTCCAAATGATGAATGGTATAGAAATCTGATTTTTACCTTGGTCAGGGACAGGCCTTGATCCAGCGCAGCGTGGTTCTTTCTATGTTCGTACTGTTCATACAAATGCAATTTGCTCATACCGTGTTCTTGAGGTGTATTTATAACCTACACGCATTTACAGCAGTAACTGCAGCTAAATGACACGTGTTTTTCCCGCCGCGCGGCTCCGCGATGCCTGACGAGCGCTTGTGTCCCGCCAGGGGCCGTGCCGCCGGCCGGGCCGCCCGCGCTGCCGCTGAAGCCGGCGCTGGTGCGACGCGCGGCGGCGCCGCGGGGCCTGCCCGTGCCCGCCGTGCCGCGTGCCGCCCCGCGCCTCCCCGCCACCGCCACCGGCACCGCGCTGGCAGCGCAGCTCGCCGCCCTCAGCCTCCGCGAGCAGGAGCTCGACCCCCACGAGGTGGGTTTCGGGGGGCGCTCGGTGGGCGCTTCTGGGAGCGCTGGTTGTGTTCTTTTGCATGACAATAAATGTTTGCTCACGTGGGTTTTGTGTTTGCTTTGTGGGTTTTGTGCTGCGCTGTCCCCAGTGCAGCAGCTCTTCAGGAAGACCACGCATACGTGAATATATCTTCTTTTCCTGAGAGTAGAAATCATCATGTAGTASCATGGCAGGAACTATAGACATTGATACACTTTCTGTTCTCGCTGCTTAAAGTTTAAATTTAGTGTCAGACTTAAATAGTAATTCTTTCTTTGGTTATAGCAAAGGACTCAGAGTAACTTTATTACTAAAAGGTTTGTCTGATTCAGATTCCCCAGTCTTCCAAATTTGTTAAAATTTGTCTTTGATACTCCAGGGTGTCTTGGCTGTATTAGAATTCAGTCATTTCTGGGTAAAATTAGAAAATCTGAAGTGAAGCTGGACAAACATGTTCCCACCTTCTTTAACACAGATCGAGCWGAGGAGGTCATTGCATTTGCTTGGGTTTCTGTGATCTGCCCAGCCTGGTCCTGCGGGGGCTGTGCTTGCTTCTGTCCCGCTCTCAAATCCTGTTGTTGATCCCTGTGGATTGGAAGCAGTTGCAGTAGGACCTGCTGGCTCTGCTCCACAATCTTTTCCTTCCACCCCATAGTAATTTGATGTGCTAAACAGGTTGAGGAAAAAGAAACTGTGTTTCTCTCCTCCATCCTCAAATCCTCCCTTTCATGTCACAAACCAATATCTCCTTTTTTTAATCAAATATATATATCCTGCCAAGAGGAGAGGATCTGCAGTGGTGTGAGGGTCTTACAGCTTTCCTGCTTGTTTAGAGTAGGAGCTGTGAGTGAATTTCAGGATGCACTTGTGCATGTCTGCAGCTTTGCACAGGTCACTTTGCCAAAGGCCGGGACCCTGCATGCCACCCCTGCTGCAGCCACCACACATTTTAGTTATTGCAGCCTGTTGAAAAGAGTGAGAGCAGCTGATTGCAAGCAGTCTGTCCTTGTGTTTTGCAAAACGAAGCTGCATGCATCCTCTGTGCAATGCTAGCGTTTGTTTGCATTATGATTGTTCTCCTGAAGTGAATGTGTTGAGATGYGCATAACGTGTGCAGGTGTTCAGCGGTGCTGCCCCGCTGGGGCCTGCTGAACTGCCCTTAGGGATTTGAACTAGAGGTTTAGAAACATCCTTGCTTTTGCTTAGGAAAGCCCTTTTCCTGTGCAGTGAGTAAATACTGCTGTTTGCTTTTCTGTCCTGTCCAGATGCAGAGCTCCCTCCGATCCGTGCGGAACAGCGCAGCTAAGAAGAGGGCGAAGCTGAGCAGCAGCATCTCAGACCTGGAGAGTCCCGATTCCGCCCTCAAGCCCCATCTCCCCGGGGACTCTGGTTCCCGCGCGTCCTCCCCGAGCGCCAGCTCCTGCAGCGAGAGCGGCCTCTGCGGCCGCGAGGCTCGGGCCTCGCCGGTGGCCGCGGCGCCTCCCMGGAGGAGGGTGATGTGAGTGCAGCGCGTGGGTCAGCGCCGGGGGTTAGCCRGCCACTCCAGGGCTGAAACCTGTGCTTTGTGTCCTGTAAACCTGGTTTTACTCRTCAGGTGCTTCCCTGCCTAAAAACGCTGCTCGGCACTCCAGCTGCTGGAATATTTTGTTCCAGTTCGSTGCAGCTTTTCACTGGACGGAGTCCCAAGTGCAGCCATAGTAACACTGTGCCCTTGAAGGCCTGCCAGTGGCAGTGAATATTTTATGAGGATTTTAGCCTGTCATAGGAAGTACATGAACCATAGCTGAAACAAATGAGGAAGGACAAKGAGTTAAGAGGAGAGATAAGGTTTACTTACTACAGCCTGGACATTTAAGCAGGATTTTTTTTTTCTTTTGAGATAAGAGGAAAGCAAAGTCAGTGTTCCTTATTGCAAAGCACAAGCTGTTCCTTTTTTTTTTTTTATTGACAAACTAAACTAAAAATGCCTTCAGTGAACTTTACTGAGAAGAAATTGTGATGTTATGAGTTAGTTTGAATATGAAGTTGATTATGAGCAAAATGAACTATTTTTTTAATGAAATAAAACTTTGTAGAATTTTACTGGTTCTGCAGTGCCCAATCTTCTGTCCACTCCTGGAGCCTGTGGTGAAGTTGCTTGCAGCTCTGAGCCTTAGAATACTTTGTATTTTTGTATACGGTGACTTTATCCTTTTAAAACTGGTATACGGTTGTATTGCCAAAATAGGAAGGAAAGGAAAGGATGTACAAAAGGAAGGTTGTTGAGACAGGGAGAGACTAGAATGGTTCAGAAACAGAGTTTTCACAGCTGTGGAGTCTCGGGAGTAATTTCTGTCTTCCATGTGTGCATTCCTGCTGAATTGTAGTTCCAAAAATAACCTTTCAAGTAACATATGAGAAGGCAAGAATACCCAAAAAATCAAAATTATAAAATTCTGCAGATGATGTTATTTGAGACAAGGTTTTGAGCAGAACAGATGTGAATAACACTGCAGAATGTGGCACATACCGTTGCAGTTACGCTGCGGCCACACAAGCTTAATATTTTACAAGACTCACAGATACTTGATCAAAGAGGTTAGATCTGATACTAATTTACCAACACTGGAGACTGATACTGTCTATTCACAAAATAGGTACAATGTGAGCAACAAAATTACAGATTTCTTCTGTGTAACTACTTTTAGAAGGATTTTATCCACTGATACAGTACCATGAACAACAGGAGCTTGATACTGGTGTTGGTGAAGTTTCCCCTCAGTTGCTAACATGAACACTAAAATAAAGCATCTTTAATATTCAAATAAATAATAAAAAAACTGTCAATATCATCTGGCATAAAACAGCTTATTCTGGTGAGTATCTGTCTGTAGGAAACTGAGCTGAATGCACAGCTAATTTCTGAAAATTTAAAGTCTGAAGTTTGGGTCGCTCTACTGTTCTTTGCCAGATTACAGTTAGCAGTATTAGTTCCCTAGATAAATGATTCCTTAGCTTTCTGAATGTGTGTGAATTTTACTCCTCCTGTAAAGTCTAGTCTTAAGAATTGTCATTATGGTGTTCTTAGTAGTGGAACTGCTATTGCAATAATTTTACTGATTTTTTTTTTATTGGGTGTGAACATTTATAGGAGTATGAATATTTGTGGGGAAGAGAAACTGAAATATGTCTGTGTGTCTGCTAGAAAGTGTTGTTCAGGTGGGCTTCGACTAGTGTGTAGAATTGTATGTATAAAGGTGTATTTTATATTGTAACAGGTCAGACACCTTCCCTCTACTTGGCAGCAAATTACAGCCCCCTAGGATATCTTCAGCAAGAAGCAGAGAGACTAATGGGCCAGAACAGACCTCCAGCACAGGTATTTTACTGTGTTTATAAATACATAAGTGGTTTTGTAGATAAACCAGAGGGATTGCTTTGGCTAGTGTCTGACTGGACTTGGTCTTACTTGGTCAGTGGGATACTATACCCTGAGCACTTAAAAAAAAAAAAAAAAAAAAAACCTAGACTTTATTTGATCAAACTGAGTTATACTGTGATCCTGCAGGTGAGAAGAAATTCAATTTTTTTTTTTTTTTTTCTATGTCATGATAAAATGTTTTCATACAAAGAGCACCTGTGAGTATGTGTCCTTTGAAATTCAGGAGGGTATTGTTTGGAAATTCACTGGACCCCAGCTAGATAGGAGTAGAGGGGTGAGAGGTTGAAAGCAGTTGATATCCTYGTGGATAGCTGGAGGTGCTGCTCTGTTCTGTGCACATAGAGCCCTCTGGGCTCTCTTCTAGCCCCTCTTCCTGGACGCCTGCTGCGGAGCACCCCCTCAGCAGCTGGGTGTGTTTTCAGAAAACTTGGTGGTTGTCAGATTGGAGGGCGTCATACAAGACTGTAATCTGCAAAACTATCACATTCAAAAAACAACAGTGGGTGCTGAAATTGTTCTTTTTTTTCAGAGATTGTTGCCAAGGCCCTTGGTTTAGTTAGGATTATTTTTAGAATAAATCAGCTAACATGTTTGTCAAGCAACAGCTTAGGCTGGAAAGCAAATTCTGTAGATATGTAGTAATACATTTTGTGGTTGACCCTTASCATTCATTACATGAAAATATCTCTTGTGAGAAGTTGACCTTCAGGGTAAAATAATGAGCAGCATAATAATTTTACTTGCTGAACGAGCTGATCACTCATAACAACCAGCACCAGACCTCTTGTGAAGAGCTGACAGCTTACTTTACTGATAAGGTCAACTCAATATAGTTCAAAATCCTGTATTACACAGAACTTTTCATAAAATATACTCGCTATTTTTCCTTTACAGGACTAATGTTTCATAATAAAGAGATCTCGAATGTCAGCATAGTTGACCAGCATTTGAGATGTGGCAATGGATGTGATGATTTTGAAGACAAGAAGCAAAGTGAAGTGTCACCTACTATTTTTAAAAGACAAAACACAGAACACCAAAGAAATTTTAGGCATTCAAAAGGTTTGTGAGTCTGCTGCATTGCTGTTCATCTGACCTGTCATTTAGGACAGACCAGCTTTTATAGAAAACMCTTTTCAGGGTGTTTATTTATTTWTTTTTTTTTCTCCTAGTCTATTCTAATCAGTTGAGGGGATTTGACATTAACTAAAATTAGAGTGTCAGTAGAAATTAAAGATCAGGAGATAGTAAATGCCATGCAAAAAATGATAAAATATTATTTATCTCAGTGTGAATATTAAGACCGTTAAAAGAAACATATGTTACCTTCTATTACAAATATTTACTCTTATTACAACTGTGGAAGAAATTATATTTACTGCATGGTAAATATTATTCTGAGGATATCAATATTTGCAAACTTCATTGACTTTTTTAAAAAATCAATGATTTATAAATACGATAAAGAATTCAGATGTCAGCATAGAAGAATAAAACACAAAAGGGCAAACTCTGTGATTTGCATGATCAATGTTTTTTTCTTCTTTCTTTCTTTTTCTTTTTTAAGGTTTTACAGGGTCAACTTCTAGTTTTCAACAAACGAACAGCCTAGATTTCATTTCACCAAGGGTCTTGCCAGAAGATTCAGTAGCAGTTGTCGGTAAAGGTATTACAAAACCAAAATCATCCCTATCATGTTTTTAAAATGGGGGAAAATGTCTTTTTACAGAGGTGGTTATTTTGATGAGGACACGGCATGATTTGCCTTCCAGGTGTTTTTGGGAGCTCTTCCACGCTACCGTGTGGCCGCTCCGTAGCGCGTGTGGAGAGCGGGGTTGAGCAGGCTGTGAAAGCAGGCCCTGAGCCGTCGCCGGGGGCCGGTGCGAGAGGCCTCTGGCAGAGCAGCGCTGCCCTTCTCCACGGGGAAGACGAAAAAGGGGTAAGAATTACAGGACGATTTCATTGCCTCGCTGGTGTTTTTAATAGGTATGAACACAGCTGCATATATAGTTTTATATATTGGGAAAGAAGAGTTTGATTAGGAAGCATTAATTCATAGCTCAGGTGGCTGGCAATACAAATCCTTATGTTAGTCAAGGAGTCCCATTACATTTTGAAGACTAAAGCTGGGTTAATAATGGSAACTCATTTGTCAACATCTGGTTGTCTGTGTGCAAATTGTTCTGAACAGCTCATTTAACTTTTTTGGCAAACTATAATGAGAACAGTTTCTTTCGTATAAATGTTATATTGCAGAATGTTACATTAAGCAGAAGTTTCTTGTAATTCAGAGTTATTTTTCTAACAGTGACTAAATAAAAAGGGGGGCTATATTTTCCTCAATAAATTGTCAACTTCAGGGTTTTTTTGCACGCTAATAAAAGGCTGGAATGGACTGGCTTTTTCGAGTCATAAATAAATATGAAATAAACTTGATTKTCTTGACATAGTCCATATGGAATTTGCATTCTTACCTCTAACAGGGCAATAATAGTGGTTTTTTTTGTTTTTTTTTTTTTAATTATTATTACATCTCCTAATGGTGGAATAATTTTGTGCAGATAAAAGTTGCCATGTCAAAATCTGCCCAGGATAAGATGAGGCAGAAGAAAAAAGAAGAAAGGGAACAAAATCACAAGGAACAACACAAAGTTAAAGACCTCAAAGTAAAAGAAGAAAATCCCTGGGCAACAATCAAGATGAATGAACCAGAGAAAATGACAATAGAAAGTGAGAACTAATGGTTATCTTAAATGCATAATGTTCCTTAAATGATRATGAAGTTGAAATTATAATTCTGAGATAATTCTTAAAGATTATGACCCTTAGGTATGACTTTAATGAGTTTTACCTTGCTATTTGCTCTCCAGACATTTCTTATAGGTTTTGCAGTACAAAAAATGGAGAGCAAAGTGCTTAGAAGAAATATTTGAAAAAATGCAATTAGTAAAAAATACAAAAAGCAAGTTAAGACTTAAAATACAAGTCATTTCCAAGTCATTTTCTGGTTTTGTTGTTAGCTTGGATGTTTCTTTCTGTTTTCTAGATTTTTATGGAGATACATTGGCATCATCAAGAGGTGAATCTTCGCCATTAGAAAACATTGTCTTGAGCCCTTCATTAAAAAGAACATCCAGTTTGAAGAAGACACAATGTTCAGCCATGCTGGATGCTGGTAAGCTGTGACTGAACATAAATGACTAAACCATATGTAAAAGCCTATGTTAAAATGTTTGTGGACGAGTGGAGAGTGAGAGTTCCAAAATAGGATCAGGCTTAATACGATTTATCTGTAAGATAGATTGGCCTGAGATGCTCTAGGAAATGACTGGAGTGGGGAGGAAGGGAATAGAACTCACCACTGACACCTCAAAATATTTTTCAACCTTAATTTGTTAGGAAAATGTTTCAAACACTAGAGTTTTTCACCTTGCTCAATGACTTAAATGATATAAAATGCTGATGGAAAATTGGCTGTCCTCTGGATACTTCCTGACCCAAGAAAAACAYTTCTGGGTAGGGTATGTTTTCACCGAGATGCCTGTAAGATGCTCAGTGGAAACTTTTCAGAATACAAGCTCGTGTTGGCTATGGTCTGAGGCTTGGGAATTTCCCAGTGGTCTGTAATACTGGAAGAAATAAGAATGCATTGTAAACTTGACAGAGTACTGGATTTAATACGACAATAAATTAGTTTGCCAGATAAGAAGAACTTTATGCTACAATGAACTCAATCTGATTATTATTGTATATAAAATGGAATTCATTTGTACATTGGACTAAAAGTTTTATGTTAACAACACTTACTTTGTGGTGCTTACTTATTTTTGTGACTGCATACCTTACAAAATTATTTGTCAGTAGCCAATTGCTCACAATTATAATTTTCCCATCYTCTCAGTCTACAGAAACTAGATAATTTTTGTTCGATAGCACAAGATTTGTCCATCAAGCTGGATGGAGTGGCCGACACTCCGGAGGGCTGTGCTGCCATCCAGAGGGACCTGGACAGGCTGGAGAGTTGGGCAGAGAGGAACCTCATGAGGTTCAACAAGGACAAGTGCAGGGTCTGCACCTGGGGAGGAATAACCCCAGGCATCAGTACAGATTAGGGGTCGACCTGCAGGAAAGCACCTCCACGGAGAGGGACTTGGGAGTCCTGGATGACACCAAGTTAACCACGAGTGAGCAGTGTGCCCTCGTGGCCAAGAAGGCCAATGGSATCCTGGCCTGCATCAGGAGGAGCGTTGCCAGCAGGTCAAGGGAGGGGATCCTGCCCCTCTACTCAGCTCTGGTGAGGCCGCACCTGGAGTACTGTGTKCAGTTCTGGGCACCCCAGTATAGGAGGGACGTGGAGCTTCTGGAGAGGGTCCAGAGAAGGGCAACCAGGATGATTAAGGGAATGGAACATCTCTCGTATGAAGAGAGGCTGAGTGAGCTGGGCCTGTTTTCTCTGGAGAAGAGACGGCTCAGAGGGGATATGATTAATATGTCTAAGTTCAGGAAGAGAGAATGCAGGGAGGAAGGGGACAGGCTGTTCTCACTGGTGGCCAGCGATAGGATGAGGGGTAATGGCCACAAGCTGAAGCATAAGAAGTTCCGTCTCCAGGTGAGGAGCAACTTCTTTACTGTGAGGGTGACAGAGCAGTGGCACAGGCTGCCCAGGGAGGTTGTGGAGTCTCCTACTCTGGAGGTCTTCCAAACCCGCCTGGATGCCACCCTGTGCCACATGCTGTAGGTGTGCCTGCTTGAGCAGGAAGGTTGGACTAGATGATCTCTATAGGTCCCTTCCAACATTAAATATTCTGTGAATCTGTGAATCAAATTTCTCCTGAAAGCTGAAATTGCTTTAAACTAAATGCAATGATTTTCAGTTTCAACTGTGAGATAAAGTCTTACCTAGGTGCTTTGTTTCACCACATCAGGCTTTCACACATTGTGCTTCTATTTTTCTTTGAAACAAACAAACAAACTACACTTGTGTTTGCGACTTTTTAAAGCAGTGGTTGTATGTGGGTAATTGTATGCAGATTTTCAATCACCTGTGCCGGTATGTAGAGGATGCAACAGAAAGGTTGTCTTTCAGGCATCTTGGTCCTTTAGTAGCAGCAATCTCTATAAACCTCAAACTTTTTGTATTTTCTTCYTTTGAAGGAGCTGATTTCTTGATTGTGCTGACTGTTTGTTGTGCTTTCTGACTATGCAGATGAAGTTTCTCCTGGGGCACGAGGGCAGTATAAAGACCGGACCCCATCGGTCACTCACAGTCCGGAAATAATGGATCCATCTGAGTTGCAGCCCTTCTCCAAACCCGAAACAGCTCTCACAGAAGCGCTAAGACTTTTAGCTGATGATGACTGGTGAGTGTGAAGGTCTGTTCAGAGCCTGCCCATCTGCCCAAGGCACTGCTGCTCATAGCATTGCCTTCAACAAACTGGCCAAATGGAGGTAACCTTCCAAGGGCTGCACGAGAAGGATACATAGATATTTTTTCTGTGTGAATTTAGTTTAAATTGGAACTATTGTAAAATGATACTTTGTGTTTTCAGAAACTTCTTTTTTTTTTTGAAGTCTAAGCCCTGCTTTGTGTAGGGCCCCCACTGATAAGTATCCTCTCGTTTATTTTCTGTGGAATGCAAGGTTTTACTGCAGCCCTTATGGGAGGGACAGTGCTACCTTTTCTGTTTTGTGAAGAAAAATAATCCCTTTCTCACTCTACCACAAGATGTAGACAGATTTGCAGGAAAAGATTTAGAGGCTGGTCTGTTAACACAGCTCTAATACCACATCAAGGAGAGACYTATTGTGAAAGAATTTCCCATTTTAAATGTTATTGCTATTTACAAGCTAATTTGTTCACTGTTTTGTGCCTTGTTATTTCTATATCTTTTTTTTTCTGAGAAAATAGCAAATGTTTTGAATTTAAATATTTACTTTAACTAGGGAGAAGAAAATTGAAGGCTTGAACTTTGTGAGATGTTTGTCTGCCTACCACGCGGATATTCTGACTGTAAAACTGCATGAAACAAGTTTGGCTGTGGCTCAAGAGGTTAAATTTTAATATCAGAATATTGCACTGATTATGTATGTGTGTATATGTATTTTATAGCTCTAAGATACCTTGACATGAAATAGCATATTCATTTGTAGTTCATTTTCTCTGTTTTGGCCTTTCTCTAAAGGATGAATCTGTAGTTCAGTGAAGCAGGTCATACTTCAGTTATCAACAGTTTATTTGACTTTCTGGCAACTAGATTATGCTTTATTGCATTCTAATGCTTATATATTTTAACTCTCACACATTGTGRATCAAGTGAGAAATTTATTTCTCACTTGATTCTAAAGTTATTTAAAAATGACAATGGGAAACATTAAGCTTTACTTGATTTTAAGTATATTTATAAGCAATATTCATTGTTTGTTTGGGTTTTTCTGTGTGCAGGTCAAGAATTTACGCTCAGGTGTTTCTCGAGCTGCTGTGGTCTGTTTAGGGGATTTGTTCACCTACCTGAAAAAGAACATGGATCAAGAACTAGATAATACAGTAAAAGTCCTGTTGCACAAAGCTGGTGAATCCAACACATTTATAAGGGAAGATGTAGACAAAGCACTGAAGGCTATGGTTAATAACGTGACTCCAGCACGTGCACTTTGTTCTCTGATAAATGGAGGGCAAAGGTAATTCTTACCAAGACTTCATGGAGAAATAATTTATCARTAGATTAAGCAGTCAAGAAGAGTAATTATTTTTTTTTCCTCAGATTAAAACCATAACAACTTATCTCTGCAAAACTTATGTTCAGGGGAATATCTCTTTTGGTATATAATTAAAATACAGGTTCCCCCCCACATACACACTCTTTATTTTGCATTATGTAAAGAATTGACTCTTGCTTATATTTTCTTGTAGTTTTGCAAGACTTCTGTAGTTCTGTTCAGTATTAGTATAGTAGTCCCAAGAAACTATTATTCATGGTCTAGGAAAGCTCAGCTAGCATTCTCCTTTGCCATTTGTTCTGCAGCCAAAGGGCTCTTTTATAACTTCTTCAACACTTTTTCTTTAGAACAATACTTTTCAGCTGCATGTCTCTGAATGCAGTCGTGGTGGTCCAGTTTATATTCCTCTCTTAGACTTAACTGGTCAATGTCTTTTGTCTTCAATTTCCTGGAGGTGATGGTGGCCAGTTCTTGCGTACCTCACACCTGACTAGCTCCCATTTATGTTTTCATAGTTGGATTCTTTCCTTTAGCTTGCTTTGCTCTGCAGCAGAAGTGGTAGTATTTTCTTACACCTTACCTGTAACATATGTTTTTCTTCTTCCTTTTATATCCTCATTCACTGTGTCAGAATGCTTACTCGAACACCTACYGGCTAGATTGTGCTGGATGTGTTGTTAGTTCTAGTCATGCTGTAATGTACCTGCCATTGCTTAGAAGGGTATGAATTTCTCGTAGTCCGTTCCCTATGTTCACTATGTGAAGCCCGGTGGTGTAAAGTGAACGTAAGGGCTGCTGCACAGCTGGAACTCTTAGAGTCTGGATTCAAAATATTTTCCTTCCCATTTCCTATCCTGGGAAGTCGGTGGTTATGGAATGAAAGGCAATAAGAACTGCCCTTCCATTATTTGAACGTTAAACTGAGCAGCAGATATAAGCCTTGGAAGTTAAATAATTTGCTCGTTATTGTGGTCGTTTGTTTCGGCATGGAAGAGGCGCGGAGAGCAGCCGCGCTGCGGAGCCGYGCAGAGGTTCCGCAGGCGCCCGGGCACGGCTGCCCCTCGCCGAGGCCGCGCTCCTGAGCACGAGGGGCTCCGTCTGATCCCCACTGCGCGGGAGCAGCTTCAAACGCACTGCTTGGTCCCGACATTTCTAGGCCTGTGAAGGTTGACCCTCTGATTTGTGGACTCAAATATATTTTCAGCTGTATGAAGTAAAAAAAATTGCCTGAGCTGTGGGTCTGAATACAGCATTTGAAGCAGGAACTTTGCAGCTAAGAAACCTCTGGCTAGAGAGGTGACTCAAGTCAAGGATCACAGCGTGCCTCCAAGGCCAGCAGCTGGTGGGTCAGACCTAAGTAGCCCTGGTGGGTCAGGCCTAAGTAGCCCTGTGAGTTGCAACTTGCCTATATTGACTTCATGCAACTCTGGCCTTCTAGGAGAAATGGGCCCTGTGGAGCTATCGTCTCTTGAGCCTGGGGCAGTGAATGTAAGAATTATATTTAAAGATGAAATCTGGGAGAAGAATGATACTTTTCTTTGGTCTAACATGGAAAGCTTGAGGTTTGACATGTTTGCATGATTATACGAAATGCAGCTTATACATTGAGTTGCTTGATTCACCACAGCCTCTGCGTTCACGTTAACAGTTATGGGTTGGCTTACAAAATCATAAGATCATCTAAAATGTGTGTATTTTCTGGTTTGCATGTTTGAAGTCTACTATGATCATAAACACTTGCAACCCAATAGGTACCTATACTGGTTCCTCATCATCTATGAACTTTGCCAATAATAAGGAAAAACATTTTTATTTTTATTTGCTTTTCTGTGACACTACTGTAAAGATACCGGATTGCTGCTGAAAACCCACTTCTCTGTGTAGGTGCTTGGTCCAAGATTGTGATTGCAGGGCTAGATCTGAAATCTCAGCATTAGTACTTCAGTCACCTTTGCTGTCCATATCAGTTAATTTTAGCTTCTTATGCATACCCTGAAATGTCTTACTATTGTGCATGAGCAGCAGGTACTTGTGGGGAGTGGGGGCTTCTCGTGCGAGTTTCATGAGACCTGTGAACTCCTCAGTTGTTGTTCCGCAGTCGGTGCACGTGCTAGGAATCCTCTGTGCTGTTTTCCTTCTACAAAGCTCCGGGGGCACRTGCGTCCTCACGGAAACCTGTGTGCTCGGGGACACCTGCGTGCCCCGCGGCTGTAGCTGCAGGCGAGTCAAAGCCAGTCTTGATGAGGCTGCTCAGCTCTGGCCAGCAGTAGCGCTGCGTTCGCAGAGTTCAGCACGCTGGCAGCCAGGTTGTGGCACCGCTTTTGCAACCTGAATTGGGTTCTGCGTGGCCACGTTTTGCTGTTTAGCAGACCCAGGTAGCGGCCTTGGAGCAGCCTGCAGCCGTTCGAGCTGCCTGGGTGTCTGCTGCCGGCTGGGCGCGCGGCGCCTTTCCTTGCAGGGAGGCTGTGGCACACGTGGAGTGGCAGAAAACCAAAGTCCTGACGAAACGGGAACACGGAGATCGGGGATCGCTGGATCTTTCCGTCTGTCTGAATCGCTAGGGAGCCTCTGCCATGACTTAGAGAATCAGATCTTTTCCTTTGCTCTCCCCTTTAGGTCTGTTTTACATTTGCATTATGAAAGATAAACCATAGAAATGTCTTATTGTGCAGTAAAACTCATCTTAAAATAACCATCTTTATCCCAGGTGAAAATAAAATTAGAATGTTCTGAATTTGTGGAGTTGAATTGTATGCTGCAAACTTATGTGGGATCAGCAGCATAATTTATATGTAAGGCTACTTTGCTACACGAGTTGAAAATTGATTCCATTATTTCATCAGCATAGGTATTTGATGATCTCTTGTATAAAGTAAACTTAGCAAGATTTTTACAAGTCAATAGAATATTGCTTTATTTAATTTTAAAATGATATAAACAAATRAGATGTGGGTCAGAACATAGGAATTTCTTTTTCATAAAATATCTGGAAAGAACTTGTTAATAGTGATCTTTCTAAAATTATTTTTACAATTCTTTTAAGCAAATTAAAGTTTTGGCTTTAAAAAGAAGAAAATAACCTGTTTAARCAATCCCAGAGCTGCAGTATTCTGCCTAGTAAGAAATCAGGAGAATTAAACTGGCTTTAAACAAAAAGGACGTTATTTTTTCCCTTTTCACTCTGCATTCTTGTAGCTACATTTTTTAAGCGAATGAAATGAAATTCGGTTTAAAAAGCTGAGTGCTTTGCTCTGTGTCACTTCTGGCTTTTTGGTAAAGGCGGACCGGGCCCGCGCAYGCGAGCGGCGTCTCGGTGGCGGTCGGTGCCGTGTGCGGCAGGACAGGCGGTGCCGCGCGCGGCCCCGTCCTGCTGAGCGCCTCTCTCCTCCTCAGCCACCTGCACACGGCGGTGAGGAGATGCACAGCCCAGCACCTCGCGGATGTCGTGGAGCGCATGGGCCCTGCGCGGGTGCTCTCTGGAGCCAAGGATGTCACCGACAGGATCTTGGCTGCCACAGCCCGGTTTGCGCAGGACGGCTCCCAGGAAACCAGGTTGGTGGAGGAGCGGAGGTCSGGTCGGGGCGCCGCAGCTCACCGTTGCCCTGCAGAGGCAGGGGGTGGCTGCTGGTGACATGTGTAGTGAGGTCACCGGAACGTCCTGCCCGGTGCCCCGCGGGCTGCGGGAGGGAGAGGGGCTCCCGGACGCGCTCTCGCGTGGCGGCAGCCCCAGGGCACCCGCGCTGGGAGCAGCAGGGCTGCACTGCCCGACTGCGGGCAGCAGACACCGCGGCCTCGAGAGGGAGGCCCGCTCCTTGCCCGGCGCGCTGCGCTCCCGCTCGGGTGCCGCGTGCTGGCCGTAGCCGCCGTGCGGGAGCGGGAAGGCGCTCAGGTTGCCCRCACGGATAACTACCCTCCTGTACGTTCATGTTTTGAAATGACAAGTATCTAATTATCAATGGAGTCAYGGAGCAAACCCATGTTGACAGATTCGTACGTCATGGGCTGTTGCCTTGCAGGTATTATGGGCGAAAGATGCTCTTCAGTATGATGACTCATCCTGATTTTGATAAAATGCTTGAGAAGTATGTGCCAGCCAAGGACTTGCCTTACATTAAGGAGTGTGTTAGCAATCTGCGTCAAAAGGTATGTGGAAAAAAGCTTTTGTGCAACAGGCGAGCGATGTAAACTGGTACCAGTAGCTGTTTGGTACCAGGAAGGGGAAAGATGTGTTCAGAGAATTGCAAGTAATCAAGGGACTGCTGCAGAGCAAATTACTGCTTATCAGCTAATTCCTTGCAGACACGTGGTCAACTGCCCTTTCCTATTCCACTTCACACAGCTGTCACTTGCCTCTGTTAGAGTCTCCAGCAGTGCTAATAAATCCTTTCATCTCCGTGCAGGGTCTGGGGGAGATGCCATTAGATACCCCCTCAGCAAAAGGAAGACGTTCCCATACCAGTAGTGTTGGACATTCGAGGTCATCCTCTACTTCCAGAGATGCTGTCAACCCCAGTGAGAGGTAATGATATTACCAAGTGTTCTACCCTGTTAGTAACAGACCTGTGCACAAGAAAAGACTGTTTGAACATTCTCAAATTTGTGAAAATTGAACATACCTGAAGGAAAGAGTGAAACTTAGTGGTTACCTATTAAAGAGGATTTATCTGGGAAATAACAATATGAAAGTTGCTTTGTGCATTTATAGCTGGTCTGTTTTATCGGTTGCATATGAAAATATGTACAGTACAAAGCGCATGTATTCACAGTTGACCCGTGTGACTGTCAGCTCAAGATGCTGCCATTCAGATGGTGGTAGCTGCAGTTTACTTCAGAGATCAGATTATTTCGTTGTGTGCTTATCTGGACAACTAAAGAATCAGGTGATTTTTATCTGGGATGGTGATGATCGTAGAACATATTGGCCCCATATTTGGTTTCCTGTTTTGTCTTCTTAATAGGTCTTCTTTTGATCTGTAAAAACCAAAAAAACTGTATTGAAGAGCACAGAGTTTGTAGGGGCTGTGACTAGCTCAGATTTAGGAAGGTGCAGCTATTTGGGAGCAGATTTCTTTCGTGCACTCTCCACTATTCAAGATCAGAACTTGAGGCATGATGGTGTTTTTGCTTTGCTATGTAAAGCTAAAAGGCCATTTCCACGTAGGAGATGTTCCCCACTGCATTCAGCCCAGGGCAGGTGGGTGTTGGTGCCATCCACCAGCTCGGAGCTAATGGGCTTGAGCCCAAAGGTGTTTGTTTCGTGCCCCATCAAAGGCTTTGCTCAGGTGTTAACAAGTGAGCTAGGGAACCTATCTGCACTGGTCTGCAGATGCAAGATACTCATTTGTACTTCAGATAAATTGGAGCCATTAAGCTTTCATTAGTCAGAAACAGAAAGGAAGAGATTCTCAGTCTGTTCAGTCAAGCTGCAGCACTTGAGATTCTTCATCACTTTCAACTTTTGAAACACTTTGAACTCTTGCTATTTTTCACGGTGATAAAATTCATCTGTTATCATTTATCATATAAATTGTGTAAAGTTCAAATAAATTGTTCCTGCTTAGTCCCTTAGCCTCATCATTACACTTTAATTGAGCTGTAGTCTTCTACTTCACCTCACCCTGAAGGTACCTCCATAACAGGTGCCTGCCTGGCCAGGAAAGCATAGGGTTCCCATGTAGCTGTAGCTGCTCTCTTGTGTGGTGGCAGATAGGCTTTCAGAGTGGAATGAGACTTAGGAAACAATAATAATTGTTATTATTTTAAATAATCATATTTAAAATGTGAGACCGCCTTCATCATGAGATTTTTCTGTACGCTCTTGATACCTGCACTTCTGCTGAAGGGTGATGTCTTGATTAAGGACTCCTGTTCCTGAYTGATTATGCATGCAATGAATAACTTAACATCTTTCTTTTACAATAGAGAGTCTGTAGAAGCTCGTGAAGTTCCAAGAAAAACAGTTCCTCATAATTCACTAGAAACTGCGGAATATGTTAAAGTCATTACAGATTTATTGAATGCAAAAGACTTTCGTGATCGAATAAATGGAATTAAGCAGCTGTTATCAGATACAGAGAACAATCAGGACCTTGTTGTTGCAAACATTGTGAAGGTAACTGTCCAGAAATATCCTTCTTCAACAGTCTTGAAATTGCTGTCACTGTATTTTCTGCTGAAAATCTGAATAACCGGGCACGCACATTAAAAGAGATTCCAAGAAAACACCAAGAAAGAGGTCAGTTATGCTTAGAAGAGAGATAACATGAGCTATGAAGGTAGTTGGAGGTAAATAGGAGGAGCCTGAAAGATTTCACGTAGAGTCCCCATTCATGGGACTATTTTCTGGAATAATACATGCAGTTTCTCTTATGCTGCTGCTGAAGAAAGCTCAAAATAGTGGAACAGGTTACAAAAAGATTTGCAATGAGAAATCAAGATCTGAAAACCTGACTCTGAAACACAAACATGAAATTTGTTTGCATGTTTGTGCAGGAAAAAAAGTGAGGAAGTGTCTTCATTGTGATAGCAGCTTGAGGAACTTACTGTTTTTGATAGGAAAGGATTTTCTGTGAGTCCAACAGTTGTAAGCTAAGGATAGACARATTGGAAGCAGAATCAAATTGCCTTTTAACAGTGGTGTCTTTGCTTTGAAGCTACAAAATATTGCTGTGAAACTTGCCAGGATCCCACCTGTGAATAATTTTGAAATCTTCTAACTAAGATTGGATACCCTTCTAAAAGAGGTGAAGTTTAGAATTGCGATCTAGGAACTGTCAGGGGAGAGTCCAAATATGAGCAAATGGTGAGAAGTTCAGAAAAGAGGYTTTCTGTGAGGATACCTGTTACTTACACCTCCAAAAGGCAGAAACAAACCTTGGCAACTTACAGCATGTCGGAATGACACGCACGGATTCAGCCTAGACCCAGCTCAGGGTGTGCTGTGGGAAATGGAACATAGAACTCAAAGATGCTGGAGACGGATGTTCTTTTTGCCTAACAGAATTTAACTTGTTAAAAATACTGTTTTTGGCAGAAAAATATTGAAAGTTACATTTGGTTGATGTATTATGTTGCATAGGAAAGATTCAAAATCAGATTAAGTTGGATATAATTGAATCATACACAGAATGCAAATATCAAATGCCAGTTTTCTTGATAGCAGAATAAAATCCCAGTTTTTTTTGCATAGCTGAGCTTTCTCTGGAGAAAATGCACAGTGAAAGTGTAAATATAGAGCAGGAAGTTTAACATCTACCTCACACATTGGTTTTTAATTCCAGTGAATGCTGTTTGGCTGTTTTATTTTCAGATCTTTGACGCTTTCAAGTCTCGCTTGCATGACTCCAATAGTAAAGTGAATCAGGTGGCTTTGGAGACCATGCACAAGATGATTCCATTGCTGAAAGACAACTTATCACCTGTGATCAATATGCTCATTCCTGCCATGGTAGACAACAACCTGAACTCCAAAAATCCAGGGATTTATGCAGCTGTCACAAATGTTATTCAGGCTCTATGTCAACACTTAGGTAATTTACTCACTATTATTTTTTCAAAAGTTAATTGTATCAATAAATTTTAAGTGTAAAGATTTGGTCTATAAAATAATTTCCATCCAGACACTGTATTGTGTAAGAATAGTTTATTCTCACTTTCATGAAAAGACACGTCATCTTAACTTTTCAGTGTTTTGCCAATCTGATAAAAAATATTGCTAGCTGGACTGATTGTAAATGTGCAAGTGCTTTTGTTATATTTTCGTAGCAAGTATTTCATTATTCAGAAGCATGTGAAACTCCTGAGACTTCTAAGCAGCCCAGAGAACTGGATTTTTGCTCTTTTCTACAAGCCACAGCAAATTTTCTTTCTCAGCCATCTTGGCTTTGGAGCAGAATCTTGATATTTTCAGTAAATGAAAATGTTCCATGCTGGCTGACTGTTGAAGTGCAGGATCATTAAGAGTATGTCTTCATGCTTAAATTACATTGCTTTGTTTCTTAGAGTGACTATATAATAAATAAGGTAATTATTTCCATTTTTTGGTTTTGTGATTTCTAACGTGTTTTTCTTTGAATTTAGACAACTACCTGCTTCTCCAGCCATTTTGCACAAAAGCCCAGTTTCTGAATGGAAAAGCGAAACAGGACATGACAGAAAAGCTTGCTGGTAAAGTTACATTTTGCTTTGCGTGTTTGTTTATTTGTATACATCCTCATGATGCAAATTCATTGTGGTTACAGGGCTGTTGCCTGCTGCGGATCTGCCCTTCAGTCCCGGTACATGACAAGCATTAATAATGTAGCATTGTCAAATTTCAGCTCCTCCAATGTAAATAGCTGGTGCTGACAAAACAAAAGATTATGGTATTATTGTCAGATATCCCCTGCAAGTTACGTGACGACCTGAAGCTTTGCTGGCCTTAGAACAGAAATGCAGAGACTGAGTTYTATTTTGTAAAGAGTTTTATTCTGTCGGTGTCTGACTGTGCTGTGCTGCACTGCTGTGGCTTGGGTTCTGACTTGCCTCCTTCTGTCTCCCAGGCAAACATACGATTTTCTGTGCGGACAGCTGGCCTTGCTGAGGAGAGCCCTTGTCTTGCTTAATTCCCTTATTTGCTTCAGGTCCTATTCCCTCTTGCTCCTCCATACCCTTGTCCGGAAGAAAAGAGTGGAATAACTTTTTTCAGGTTTCCTAGCAGAGAAGATGACCCCTTCTCCAAGGATTCCTCCTGAAGTGCTGCAGTTTTACCTCTAGGCTTGTTTACCTTTCCCAGTGGGTCTCGTTCTCACTCTTAGTACTCCTTACYGGGGTTCAGCAGGCAAACTGAGCTGCACCCACCACAAAAATTGCAGGCCTCATAATGGTGCTCTTCCTCAACTGGTACTAAAAGATTTTTTTTAAAAAAAGGTAAGTTTCATTAGAAGATGCATACAAATTTTAATAGTGGAGATTATCAACTTGAAATAAATTATAATAGAATGYTGAATTCTCCTTTGATGTGAACAAGGGCAAACAGATTATAGAGTTTATTTTGAGGGCAGGTATTTCACAGAATTACAGAATCTTAAAGGTTGGAAGGGACCTCKAGAGATCATCTAGTCCAACCTTCCTGCTCAAGCAGGCACACCTASAGCATATGTATGAGTTTGTGTAATAATTTGTATAGTAGTGAGGAAATGAAACTGTGTGACTTACTGAACAGTACTAATCATCAGCTCTGAGCAGTTTGGTTCTGCCAGGATTTTTTCGAGGAGTTTGTAGTAAACATCAGAAGACTATGTAATATGTGTTCTAGCAAAGTGACTGCTATTTGCCTGCAAATACTTAAATCCATTATTTCATTGTGCAAGTGTGGAAAATATTTCAGCTTGCCATGTATTTATAACTTACGGCTGTTTTGTTCCTTGAGTTCAAAATAGGGACTGGGTGATAGATGAGGAATCACAAAATACCCCGTGTTACCCTTCGGTAGTCGGCTGGTCGATTTTCGGGGCGCTTGGTGCTGGGTGTGGGGCCGGCAGCGGGGCGCGGGTGCGTGACGCGCCGCTCGCTCTGCCCCGTGCAGATCTGGTGACGGAGCTGTACCCGCGGAGGCCGCACGCCGTGGAGCAGAAGGTGCTGGCCGTGCTGTGGCACCTGCTGGGCAGCGCGGGCGGCGGCGGCTCGCCGTGCGGCACCGGCGCCAGCCTCCGCGCCGCCACGGCCAAGCTGTGCAGRGCGCTCTCGGCGCAGATGGGCGCCAGCCTGCTGGCGCACGCCGCCTCCCAGCCGCCGCACATCCAGAGGAGCTTGGAGGAGGTCCTGGAGATGGGCACGTAGAGCGGCCGGAGCCGTGCCCCGCTGCCGAGGGCAGAGCCGGCCCCGCGCGCAGCCCTGCCGCCCATGGGACGTTTGTAACGAATAACACACGCTGTTTGTTTTTAATTGCATAATCACGTTTCGACATGTTGCCTTATGCCTGTTAAATGCAMGAGGAATGCTGCAGAGGGCGGTGAGGAGGGACGATTTGCGGGAAAAGGTGTATTTTTGTGTTTCACTCCCCCCTTCCACCTCTGGGCAGTTGCTGCGTCGCCTGCTCCCTCGGGAGCCCCTCAGGAGTGAGGCGGGCTGTTGGCGGCCCGCCCCGCGGGCCCGGGCACCCCCACCCCGGTACTGTACCCRTTTTGCAGAGGAACCGTTGACAATAAACGGATTTATTTCTGTAACGCGCGCCCGCCGCCTCCTGCCCTTCCCGCCCGTCGGGGGGACTGGGAGGGGAGGGGGAGCGAAGCAGCCGCGGCGCCTGCGCGGTGAGGGAGGGGCCGTGCGGCGCTGTGCGCAGGCGCGGAGCGGCGGGAAAGGGCCGTGCGCAGGCGCCATACCAGTGCCGTGCGCAGGCGCCATACCAGTGCCGTGCGCAGGCATCGTGGGGCGGGCGGGCGGGTGCCGCGCGCAGGCGCAGAGCGGCGGGAGGGAGCCGTGCGCAGGCGCCGGGGGACGAGCAGGTGCCGTGCGCAGGCGCAGAGTGGTGGGAGGGAGCCGTGCGCAGGCGCCGTGGGGCGGGCGGGGGCCATGCGCAGGCGCAGAGCGGCGCGGAGCGTTGCGCGCAGGCGCGGCGCGGCGTAAAGCGTTGTGCGCARGCGCGGCTCGCTCTTCCCGGGCCCGGCGGTGTCAGCGCGCGCGCGGCGGGCGGATGGTGACGAGCCCGGCGGCAGGTGGGGGCGCGCAGCGGCGGCCTGAGGGCCTCGGGACGCGGGGAAGCGCCTCAGGAGGCACCGCGGGGCCGCGCGCAGGGGCCTCCGCGCGGGCGGCTGCGGCCTCTCGCGTGGCGGGCGCAGGCCGCGCCGCGGGGCGGCCCGGGGAGGGGGAGGGGCCCGGCCGTGAGGCGGCGGGCGGCCCTGAACGTGTCCGGTGCCCGCGTTTGTGCTGGAAAACGGCGCTGCCGCGTGCGCGGCGAGGCCCCGGCGGGAGCGCGCGGCGCCCCGGGCCGCTGCGTGGGGCGCGCGGAGCGGGATGTCACCGCAGGGTGCGGAAAGTCCCGAGATGGGCGAAACGGGCCCCGCGGGGCTGCGGCCTGGCGCCACGCGGGCCTCGGGCCTGCGCGCCGGGCACGGCCGCGGCCTTGGGTTCCTGGAGAGCCGGCAGCGGGAGGGCTCGCTTGGAGACGCTCCAGGGGACTTTAGTTGGAAGTCATGACATGGAGTTCAGRCCCTGTCTGAAACATTCACTGTGTGTGCGTAGATGTGATGAAAAAGTGACCAAGTTCTACCCTATTCCCTTATTTACTTATTTTTTRATTTATTTGATTCAGAGAAAGTAAAAGCTGTTAAAAAAAAAAAAAAACTATTTATTTATGTATTAAACTGGATTTCTTCTTCTGAACCTTCCAGAAAAGGGCAACATCTGGCATATCTCAGAATAATTTTTAGGACATGAATTACAATATATTTAAGTGCAGCTGCTTTAGCTGTCTYAGAGGTTTTACGGCTTAAAAATCAGGGCTGCTCTTTTGCATAAATCACTTCTCTTGTGCCTTGATTTTTTTTTTCTTAATAAGGGTTGTACAGGTTATCTGTGAAGGATAATAATAGTTGTTGTTGGTGCAGATCTGTACCCTGTACTGACAACAGTATAGTCTTACCATTTTGCTATTTAATTTTTAACTTACAAAGGGTGTTTATTAATTAAGTCAATACCGAAGACAAATCCCCAAAATTCATTAATAAAACTGACTTTTCACACTTTTTAAATTGTTATTAATTTTAGAATAACTTAAGATGTGAGGAAGAACTGGTCATTGATGAGATAAGTGCACACCTTGCACAATATTTTGTTTTCTGTAAGATGAAAGTAGTTAAATACCCTGTGCAGTCAGCTTSTGTTTGCATGACAACAATAGCATCAGCTGTTCATAAACAGATGAGCTGTTGTCTCCTTTGAAGCTAAAGTATATGATTGGTATTCTTCAAAAGGTGAAAAACATTTCCTTTCTGTCTAGAATTTTTTTTCCCTCACTTTCTTTGAGGATATAATTTCTATGTGTTTGTTAAATAAAAGCAAGAACGTTTGTTCTCTTTTCAGGCTTTTGGTTGGAATGAATTACAGAGATATGAGTTGGGGAGGATTTTGGGAGAGAACCTGATGTTGCCGTTCTGTCTTACTTTGTTAAGTAAAAAAATTACTTGCTGTCTTCCCTGAGGAAAGCCTAAGGGTAATAGGAGAGGCAAATGCATCTGTCTATTTGAGGATAATAGTCCTATATGAGCAACTGAACTGTTTTTTTTTTCCCTGAAATAAAGTTACAGTTAAGTTACTATATTTTAGATATATTTTATTATGAATGCAATTATTACATTAATGTAGTAAGACTTGTACTCTAATATGGTGCTACAAATATTATACAGGTGCTCTCCAAGTTTAGATGTGTATAAAACTGTGCAGCTCTATGAAGTAGGCAAAATGGTCTGCATATTTTGACATTCCTAATCTGCTAGCCTGCCAGCGCTGGCAAGACCTGCTCCCAGGCAGCTTTTACATGAATGTTGGTGGTTAGGTATGAAGCCACCTTTCTTTACTAGTCTGATGCTACAGTAATCTACATCTTCTCTGAAAGAATGGARTTTGAACAAAGACGCAGAGTTATCCAAGTTGGAGAAAACTCACAAGTGAATTTTGAATGTTATTTGATAATTCTGTYGACTCACAACTGTGTTATACTTGTAAGATGGCATTAGGGAGAGAAAACCCCTGTTGCTCGTGCAGTGTATATGTTGTAATACCTAAAAACATGAGTGATGGAGAAAGAACCCTGTTCTTTGCGAAAGGGAGAGTGATAATTTTAGCCCTCTAGTTTTGTTCATGAAACTAAATAATGTGSAAGAATTGTTTGAAAAAGTTTGGTGAATTTTTATATGAGTTGCATTGCAAGTGGAAGAGGGACTGATAGATGTTAAATTACCTAGAATTAGTTTAGCACTAGACTGTAGCTTGAATTTAAAGAAGGTTCAGTGTTGCATCCTTACACGAGGGCTTCAGGTGTTGAAGGCCAAGGTGCACTGGGGCTGAGCACTGTTCAGCAGCCAAATGTGCCACGCTAGCACTTATATTTATTGAGGCTGGTAGGGCTGGGCAGCTGCCTTTGTCAGGAAGATCAAAATGAAGAGTAGGAGGAAGATGGAGTCTGTCCTGAGGGGCAGGAGGAGGCATCTGTCCTATTTTTTTTTTTTTATGGAAGCAGGTGACTACATGCAAGAATACACCTAAACTTTTCTCTTGGGGCCCCCTGGTGCTACTAACTGGATTGTGTTGACATAGTTGATAGGGACTGATAATACTGCTGATAGGAGTTCCTTTATTTGTAAAGTTATTGTTTAAGCTGGTTCAGCTAAGTATGGAGGATGTGTTGTAGCATATGGTCCACTTTTTTACCTTGGGGGCTGTTGGTGATAATAATTTTGGATTTTCACAGTGATATGTGTGTGTTAAAATTTATGGATGCTGTAAACACAGCTGTAATGGTGAAACAGGCTCTTGAGTTAAGCAGTTTTAATTGCTGAAAGTTTGTGATGAGACAAAGAGATACATGAGACTTTCGGGAGTTTCTTGGATGGTTGAAAGTAGGGAACCAAATTATGCTCAAGGATTAACCTTGTTTGTTTGATCTTGGAATAATCTGTTAAGACTCATCTGTTTAGCGAAATGTTTGGTTGTTCAGATAAAACCTGTCTTTTTCTGAAAGTTCTAGGCTTTAAAGAACTTCACACAATCTTAAAATAATGCAAAGATGAATTTGAGTTCATTGCTGTTAATGCAACAAAATTGAATGCACTTGATAATCTAGAGCTACTTGCTTGTAGATGGACACATCTGCTCTCTGCAAACATCAGAGACAATAGGCAGTTTTTTATTTTAAGTGATAGTTATTCAGGAATAGGAGCCTCCTTCTCCCCCTTTGGGCAGGAGTATTTATAGTACTTTAAGGCCTTTCTCTCTCAATACTGTAGTTGAATGAGCGTCTCTGCCAGCTGGYAATGTTAAAACTAGGGGCTGAGTTCTTGAGTATTGAATCTTTCTTTTTCCTTTCCCCCCCAGCAGGATATAGTACTACAAAACAGCTTTAACATCAGCTATGCAGAACTCGGATAATACAGAGGAAGAAAAGACTGTGACTAATGACAACGCAAACCACGCGGACAACACAAACAGTGCAGGCAATGCAAGCCACGCAGACAATACAGACAATGCAGACAACACAAACAACGCAAACAAAGCCGAAAATACAGAAAATACAGTAAATACAGAAAATACAGTAAATACAGAAAATACAGTAAATACAGTAAATACAGAAAATACAGTAAATACAGACAGTGCAAACAATACAGACAATGCAGACAACGCAGGTAATGGCGCTGAGACCACAACAGAAGAGCAGAATATGGACTTCAGTACAGAAATTATGAGTGTGACAGAGATGGAACAGTCACCTGATAGTTCTGCTGACTTGAATGATGAGAACACACAGGAGGGTGATTATGAAGGTTTACAGCTTGGAGATTATGAGTCTTGTTTCCCTCTAGATTTTGAAAAGTTCTGGAAAGTAGTAGAGGACAATCCCCAGGATTTCACAGGATGGGTATATCTGCTACAGTATGTAGAGCAAGAGGTTAGTATATACTTCCTTTTACCCTCAGCCTTCCAGACGCAAGCAGTTRAAAGTAAACATTTGTGGATATTCCACTAATAAATCTCCAACTTCAGATCTGCTCTTCTTAGATACAGTTTTCAGACAGCAGCAGCACTTAACAGTGCTTAATGGACAGCACACGTCAGCAGAGTTCACAAAGTAAAAACAGTATTTAAGACAAAGTCAAAGCAGTATTTATTTTGAAAGCATTAATATTGGAGAGCTTTTGTCTCTTACAAAAAAAATGTTCTTGTTTGTAAAAACAAACCTTTGCAGTTGGTCTTGTGCTTAGATTATAACCCTTCTAGAAAAAATACTGTTGCCTGTTGTTAATGGTGATGTTTTGCACTTCAAATTTTTTGGTAGTAAATAATCAGCAATAACACAAATGTGGAAGTCTCACTGTGTTTTAAAAAGGTAGTTGTTTTTACAAGTTAAGAATATTTTTTCTGTGTTTTTCCATKACCTACATTAGAATTATGCATATGCTGATATTTACCGATGTTACTGAAACTCTGAGCTAACCGTTTAATTAATTTAAATGGTTTTAAAGAAATGTCAAAGGCTTCAGTATGACAGCCTGCAAATTGGAGGCTGGGAGTTCAACCAGCTCATTCAGCTTCTCAAGATTCTTACTTATTTGTACTTGGGCATGTTCAAATTAAACAGAACTTGTTAGGTGTGTTTGTTGTATTATCATTTTAGCTTTTGAGTAAGAGTAAGACTGATTTACGCTACTTGCATTTTGTTAGTATCATTTGCATGAAAGCAGACAAAAATCAGTGACTTTTCATAGGAGATGTAACTAAGCTGTGCAACTCCTTGCTSCAGAATATGTCAGTAAAGAAATTTACATGGGTTGTCAATGATCAACAGGACAAATTAATGGGAAAAAAAAGTGGAAGGCAATAATATAAAATACTGTGTCTGGGGAAATTCCTCAGCAGCAGCAAATTTTCTGGCTAGGAAATTTTCTGAGGAAGGTTTGCTGTATTTTTGTCCTGCTGTTATTCTTCCTGTAGTCCTCTGCCTGTTTGTTGCCCCTTGGGGCAGTTTACTGGATAAGATGGACCGTTGGTCAGATTGCACATTGTTCTCTGAGAAGAAAGCTGTATCTCTCTAGTTTTGTTCTTTAAACTGCTCCTTGAAACACTTCATTAGTTTTTATTGTTTATTTCCCACAGAACCATATACCAGCTGCCAGGAAAGCGTTTGACAAGTTTTTCACTCATTATCCATATTGCTATGGATACTGGAAAAAGTATGCAGACCTTGAAAAGCGAAACGACAAYTTCAAGCAATCTGATGAGGTATGTAGGTAGCTGGATGTAGCTGTTGCCGTTGGTCCTGTTAGCCAAACAATGACTAACCTACTGCAAGTCATTTGGCTGCCAGACCCTACCGTATATGGTCAGATTTATAGGGATTTTGTTTGCACTTGTCACTTCTGTGGCATTTGTAGCTAATGTTTTCTCTCTTTGTTGGCAGGTGCGTTAAACCTCTACAGTTTGTCAAGTTTTGCAGTGCAAGCCTCTGTATTACACTGCAGCTTAAAAAGTAGGGCAGGGCTTTTCTGTCACTTACATTTATTACTCGTTTTCAAAACAATATAGTTGGTTTGCTGGTCACAATTGCTACATCTTATTGCATTTTTGGTCAGACGCTGTCAATGATGCTCTAATGGGTCTGTGCCCTATGGTCTGTACCCCAAAGCCTGCCCACACAACCTGGTCAGAATGCAGGGACCGCTGCGCTTTGAAGATCAAGACTCTGCACGTGGAGATCAGAACATTGCCATGTTCTATCCAACCTCCACCCAAATGGTAATGGTAGATTATTTAAACAAAATTCCAGTAATTAGTATTTCTAAGGTTCACCGGATAACACAGTGTTGCCTCTCTATTAGGACACCATTAAGTACTTGAAGTACAGTTTGTGTTCTCTTCATAGGTTTATCGCAGAGGGCTTCAGGCAATTCCTCTGAGTGTTGATCTTTGGATACACTATATAAACTTCTTAAAAGAGACCTTGGACTGTGATGATCCTGAAACTGTCACTGCTCTAAGAGGGTAAGTTGAAAGCAAACGAAGTGATGCAGGAAACGCATAAAATTATATAGAAGTTCAGTCAGATGAATAGGCATAAGCTAAAGGGCAGTCTMATAGCAGCCTGCAGTTATTTAAGAGCTTTTACAAGCTCAGTAGAGGTAGAAGGCATAATGCATATAAGGATCACAAATAGTGGATTAGGAGGTTGAGACTAAGCATCAAGACATTCTAGGTTAAGCTCTGGGAGAGTAAGCACTGGAACAGGTTACTTGGAGAAATCTGGGAATTCCCTTTCTTGGAGGCTTTTAAGGTGCAAACAGAGCATGTCTGACCTAACCAATTGCTGTTGGTGGTCCTGCCTTGAGTAAGGGGTTGGACTGAAGTTTAACCCAAAACTCTACTTGAACTAAATCAAAGCAGCTTGTAGCTGCATCGTTGATGTGTGGTTTTTTACTAGTAGCAACTAAACTAGTTGTTTGAAAAGTTTCTTACAGTAATTTTTCAGCCTTAAGGGTTCTGTCTTTTGGTAGTGTCTTGCATTCCKGCATGTGGCACTTTGTGTTATCTTTGTTCACTTTGTTCTCACAGTGCTAGGCAGGAGGGAACAGAGCAAAGTTGAATTTTAGAAGTTTTGCTCTAAGTCTTTAGAAATTTGAGGAATTTAAATAATGAATTTAAGCGTGCTGCCTCATTGAAGAAGTGACYGTGAAATTACTTCCCCTTTCAGAACCTATGAACATGCAGTCTTAGCAGCTGGGACAGATTTCCGTTCTGACAGACTGTGGGAAATGTATATAAACTGGGAAAGCGAACAGGGGAACCTAAAAGAAGTGACATCGATATATGATCGTATCCTTGGAATTCCAACGCAGCTCTACAGTCATCACTTCCAGAGGTAAAGAGGAAAAAGATTTAATTTTATTAACATCTTAAGCACACTTTAACTTTTTTATCTGGATTGTAGAACTGAACACTCAGAATAGTAGCTTGAAATGTCTACTCAGATGTTCTGTCTGCAGCATGGAAGTTCATCATTTTTGAATTTCTTTTTGAAATGTGAATGTTATGAGGATCTGACAAACAGCAGAATTGCATTTTGTGCTTATATTGTCAAAAGTCACATCTTTAATTTTGCTCTACACCAATATAAAACTCCACTAGGATTTGTTACAGTGTTCTGGTTACCCAGACTATTTACTAAAGTATAAACTAATATTTATTTGTTTCTAATGATTCTTAGGTTTAAAGAACATGTACAGAACAACTTACCCCGAGACCTTCTGACTTCTGAGCAATTTATTCAGCTTCGCAAAGAACTGGCGTCTGCAAATGGCCATACCGGAGGAAATGCTGGAGATGATCTGCCCTCTGGGACTGAAGATATAACTGACCCTGCTAAGGTGCGTATGTAGTGGCTATTCCTCAGCAGTTCTTGCCTTTTTTCTGCTGCTCAGAGAAGACTTTAGTTGCAGAAAGTGCAGTGTGTTTGTAGATGAGATGTTTCTGTAGTTCTGTTGCGTATCAATGATTGTTCTTTTGCTCATGCAGTCAATGCTTGTGTGTATAGAACATCCCTTTCCAACATCTCATAGGTAGCAAAGAAATTGAATTCAAATATGAAAGCTTTTTGAATATGTATTAATCATTCTATTCTAGACTAATAGATGAACAGCTGTGGTCTAAAAAAGTCTTGTCGTTGGTAGTGGTATATGTAGATTCATACCTGAAAATATACACGTACTGAAACCAAGCTTGACTTGGATCCAAATTCATCTTGAATCTAATCAGCTTTAAGATATTTTCACTTAGAACACCTAGTCATTGATATTGCACTAAGAATAAAGGCACTATCAGGGCACTGTCCCTCACCCATCTGTACTGTCTTTGTTTTTTTAAATGTATGCGTGTAATTGTCATCATACAGCACATTTACAAAACTGATAATTACATTTTCTTTAAAAATTATGTTTTAGCTTGTCACTGAAATTGAAAACATGAGGCACAGAATCATTGAGATTCATCAGGAGATGTTCAATCACAATGAACATGAAGTCAGCAAAAGGTGGACGTTTGAAGAAGGGGTAAGTTTGTGTATTTGAATGCAAGGCAGCATGCWTTGGAGTCTTGAACAGCACTGTCTTGAACTAAGAATTCTGAGTAACAGTTAAAGCTTTCCCATCTCAAGGGGCTTTCAACAAGGATCTAGTTCCACGCTTCTGCCCTTTTCCCTGTGGAAAGGTAACCTGTGAGGTGAGTTCTCACATCTGAGGATTTTGAAGCAGTAGTTAGAGGCAAAGTGATGCAACAGTACATTTATTAAGCAACTTTTAAATACATGTGCTTAAAAGATGGTGCACGACCATACCGCTTCATGTAGCTGCAGTGTTACCGGGTCGGTAATGAGAAGAAGGCAATGCTGATCCAAAAGGTAAGCCCACCCTGAACGAGGAATGCAAAGCGATTCGTATGCATGTGTGTATTGTTGTATTAGACTGTTGCATCCAAAATCAGCTAGCATTTGCATTTTTCCAGTTTTACATAAGCAGAACACTCCTACATATAATGTTGAAATTGACTTATTATTTCATCAAGACAAAAAAAACATTTTTCTGTGTAAAATTAAACTCAGTTACTGTTGAAACAGCAACATGATTTTTTTTTCCCGATCTGAAGCCTAAATGCAGTACAGGAGGCCAGAACTTCATTGTGTTTCTTACTGCACTTTGTTAGTGTAGGCCTGGTGCCTTATAAGCCAAGGGAACTCAAAACTTAGTATGTGGCCRGCATTAGTACCATAGACTAGTGCGTAGTTTGACTAATGAAAGTGCCTTTTTCTTGATGCATAACAGCCTAAAGAGCTGTTACCAGTTCTTCACATTTCAGGGACACTTTGCACTGAATGTCTAGCCTAGAGTGAAGTAAAGCATGCAAAGTATGGATGATGAGGGCTCAGCTATGCTGATGTGTAGTGCAAAATGATTATGTGAGTAAAGCGGTTAAAGCAACTCTTAAGTTTAAGTATCTGTAGTTGAGTAATGATAAACTATGGACACGTAGCAGAAAATGTATCAGAAACAGGGTAACCGCTATTGCTAGTTGCCAGTAACGGTGCCTGCTCCACCAGGAGAGTTGTGGCTGCTCAGTAGACGCCCACATGTTGGATATCTAAGGAGACTGGAATGTAAAGTTAAACCTGTTTTTATAATGGACTAAATGTAAGTAGATACATGGCAGATGCCTAAAGTAAGTAATGGTGGACACTTAGACCTGCTTTGCTTCCACTTCAACAGCAACAAGATACCTATGAAATTACCAAAATGGAGGCAGAAATAATGCATTCCCTAACAGAATTCACTGAGGAACACGAAGGGGATGATGGGTTTTATATTTCAAGTAGTCATGAATCACTGCCTCTTCCTCCATAATTATTATTATATCTTATTTTGATGATTATACTGATGTTTCTGACATGATAGCAGTACAACAACAACAACAAAAAAAAAAAAAACAGAAAAATTAAAGATGAGAGGGGGAAAAAAACAAGAGAGGTGGAGGGATGCTTTACTGCATTTAGTTCAGAGCAGATTTTACAATTTTCTTATCTGCCCCTTCCAACTCCTTTTGTCATCAGCACTGAAATGCAAACTTGCCAACTATTGAATAATCAACTTAATGTAAACATTTATGATGAAGTTCAATTAAATGCTCTGTCTTTCCTTCCCATCATTCTCAACACACTTTTAAACTTAATTTGGAGGATGTGTGTTAGTACAACAGTAAGTACTTTAGTTGCCTGTATATATGTATGTGGACAATATTGACTGTTGTTTACAATTTCTTTGTTGTCATGTTGCAACTGCAGATTTGCAAGGGAAAAACTGTTTGCKTGATTTCTTAAGTTTTGTAAATCCTTTTACTCAGAAGTTTTTTTTTACAGAAGCTATCTTAAAATGTAATTGGAAGTAACATTTCTAGAGCAATAGTTGGATGACCCAATTTGGCCTGTTTGAATAGCTAGTCAAGTCTTTTTCTGAAGTGCAGTCTGAAAAATGGTGTTCCTTGCGTGGTGTGTGGTTAATTTTACTTACTTAATCCAGTTTGGTTTTACACTTACTAGTCATGTGTTGCCATACTGTGACTCTTGCAGATAAAGAGGCCTTACTTCCACGTAAAACCTCTGGAGAAAGCTCAGCTGAAAAACTGGAAAGAATACTTAGAATTTGAGATAGAAAATGGAACTCACGAACGAGTTGTGGTCCTCTTTGAAAGATGTGTAATTTCATGTGCCCTCTATGAGGACTTCTGGATTAAGGTAAGGGAGGTAGTTTACCAATGGCCTCGTAGTGATTGCATACATTGATCTAGTGACTAACCTTTTGTACTCTTGTTGAATGTTGTTCATATATAACTATATCTGTTGCATTAGGAGATGGTCTGCTTGCAACCAGATTTGACTGCTGCATATGCCAACTTCGTTGCCTCTCTACGTCCTTCCTTACAGAAACTAGTCTAGTGGTTCAATAAAGGTGCTGAATGGGTTTAAACAAAAGAATTTTATCATTCAGTCGTGTATTAAAGACCAAAGATAAGCTGTAAAATTATATAATCTCTGCTCTGTTTTCAACTATAGTATGCCAAATACATGGAGAATCATAGTATTGAAGGAGTGAGGCATGTCTACAGCAGGGCTTGCACGATACATCTTCCTAAGAAACCATTGGTTCACATGCTGTGGGCTGCCTTTGAGGAGCAGCAGGGTAAGCAAAGATGTTTTCTCCTGGGAGGGATTCTGCTTTAAATTCACTGTCGGATGTGTCATATTTTACAGCATCTTCACTGGTATTTTAGGCAACATCAATGAGGCCAGAAGAATCTTGAAAACGTTTGAAGAGTCTATCCTAGGACTAGCAATGGTTCGCTTGCGAAGAGTAAGCTTGGAACGCAGACACGGAAACATGGAAGAAGCTGAACATCTCCTCCAAGATGCTATTAGGAGTGCCAGATCAATCAGTGAAGCGTCATTTTATGCCATCAAATTAGCTCGACATCTCTTCAAAGTACAGAAAAACCTCCCAAAAGCAAGAGAAGTGCTCTCAGAAGCCATAGAACATGACCCTGTACGTACTTCCTTATTGTTGTATAAAAGCAGACTGGGTTTTCTCATTTATCTGAATTGTGTTCTGAAATATGGCAACAATGATGACAGATGTTCTACCTGCACGTAATGTTCCATTACTGCGTGGAGACACTAGTCCCTCTAAACTGATGTTGCCATGTCTGCAGCTCACAAACCTGCGAGTTTACAGCTCCTGAATCTTTTCTCATCAGAGGCACAGGGTGCTTCTTGCTCTTATTAGTTCACTTCTAGAAACTCAAACAGCATACAGGTGCTTACATTTCAAGGCAAACAAAATGAATAAGCAATATTCTTCAATCATTTTGTATAACCAGAAGAAATATTTGTCTCTCCAGTCCTTACTACTTACCTTTCTGTAATATAAGATTGCTTTGCATTTATTTATGAAACAAATAGGGTCAGAAATGACCAATACAATAAGATCTTTGTTTTCTCTTCTGTAGCGTATATTTATGATGCAGTTCTGGTGTATAGTTTATTTAATGTTAAACATGTAACATGTCAGATGTATAAGTAGTCTTTTGTTTTCCTTCCCCTTCAGGAAAATACGAAACTTTATCTCAACTTGCTTGAAATGGAGTACAATGGAGATCTCAAGCAAAATGAAGAAAACATCTTGAGCTGTTTTGATAAAGCTGTCCATGGCGCCTTGTCTATAAAAATGAGGATTACGTTTTCTCAGCGAAAAGTAGAATTTCTTGAAGATTTTGGATCTGATGTAAACCAGTAAGTTTTGATATGTGTGGTGGTCGTATTAGTGTCAACACCGATGTGTTTTCAAAAGAGATTGGGGAGAGACCGGACATGTTGTTCTGTAAATTCTGAGAACCACATCCCATTTTGTTTTAAAAAAAGTTCTTTTCAGAAAATGAATCCCTTTTTCTCTGAAGTACTTAACTCTATAGATCAAAATTGTTTACTCTTAACCTTTTCATAAAATTTTCACTTGCTTAGTTTTATAAAAGAGGGTGCTTTGCAGAGAGGAAATGTTTTGTGATACAGATAAAATTTTATTCTTAAATAACCTCAGAGCTGCTGCTTGAATTCCCAAACTTACGTTGACTTTGCTAATGTTTCTAAACAAAAGGGGGGAAATAAAAAGGAACTTTTGTTCGTGAAGATCATGTCCTAGACATGCAACTTATTAATCAAATACCAGATATGCTGTTTTTCCTCTTTTAGTTCCCTGTTGTAAAATAAGCACTTGTTTTCTACTTAGAATTTACAGCTGATTTTCTTGGAGGAAAAAAAAAAGTGAATTAGTTTTGTATTTTTAGGAATAGCTGTCTATAATTTCTGCTTACCTTTAAAATACTAACTTGCATGCTGGTCAGGCATGTCATTTGGGAATCATAAGCAGACCAAATGAAATGATGTTTTAAGTTCCCAAAAAGTCCAGATGATAGAACTAGCTGTTCATTTAGAAAAAGTGAATATTGTGTTTACCTGAATAAGAATTGAGTTTTCATTTGATGCTCTGTAAATTGCAAGATGTGACAACAAAAAAAAAAAAAAAAAAACCCAAACAAAAAAACCAGGTATTCTAGTTCAAAAATGCAAGTGCTATTAATATGAGTAATAATATGGCTCTTTTATGTTGTATTGAATTTATTGTGATGTTTGGGAAAAGCCTGTAGGCTTTGGAATTGTTTTAAYTTTGTAAAATACTCCTTTCTGGTGTTTGAATGAATGTATATTCTGAACATGAGTGCTGCTGTGGGCAGCATCAGCAGCTACACTGCCTAATACAGCCCTTGCTGGGAGAAACTGCTGTGTCATAATTCCTATGAAAGTTCTCATAAAGTAACGTTAGGAAACAACCACATTAGGAAGGCCAGAAGTTTAGCAAGTTGGGGATTTCTGAGCTAGCAGTTCTAATAAAATTTATCTTTATGCAGTGCTGAATTTCCTTCCAAATAGTAGTGGTTTTGGCTTTCATATATTTATCAGTCTAACTTGGATATTTGAATTTTGGTTATAATTGAGTTTTATTTAAAATGTTTTTATATTTTTACAAATTGAAAGACATTTTTAAATGGTTGCTCGGGTGTTCAAAATGTTTACATGGTAATTGTGAGCCAAGGTATAATTTATTTTGTTTCCTTTAGGCTTTTGGATGCTTATGATGAACATCAGGCACTTCTACAGGAGCAGGATTCTTTGAAAAGGAAAGCAGAGAATGGGTAGGAATATTTTTCCACATGAAATTTTAAACTAACACAGTGGGTTAGGTTATATCGTCAGTGGGAACATGTATTATACTGGACTGTGTCTGATGCAAAGAGTTAGGGAAATGCTTGAAAAACAGATCAGAGAGTGATCATGAGAGACTGTTTTCTAGGACCTGTGAAAGGGAGAGGGATGGGTACAGAAGTTAAGGGACACTTTTCTTAAAGTACTCAAAGTTCATCAGTTCTTATAATGACTGTAGTCAGTCTTCTCTACATGTGAAAACCAGAATCATTAAACACTTCATGATTACAGTGATCCTGAACTTTTTTTGTGTCTGACGTAAAGTGTTTAAGTGAGTTAAGTGCTATTATCAAACATATAAAAAAGGAATAGCTGTTGGACCTCATATCAGGTACAATTCTGTAAGGTGTGTGCTTATTTCAGGCATAGGAATAACTGCATTTTTAAGTTTCAAGCTTTTGGAGGGTTTAATGCGTGCCAGCTTGTTGAGGGTGTTTAAAACGAAGAGCCAGAATCATTCCCTTACAGATCATGATTTAGATCATGATTCATGATTTAGCATGGACTAGCAGAACAAGGAGGGGAACATAGATGAAATAGAAATGAGGACTTTCAAATGTAGAGTTTTAATTCCTACAAAGAAACACATTGTTTTAAACTACCCCAAATGCAGCAGCTAGGACTGAACCATTTTTAAACAAGGTTTGGAAGCCCACGGCAGGAGGTGGGCAATAAACCTGCYCCTGATGCTCCTGTGCCCTTGCCAGGGCACTGAGGCACGCGCTGCCACGGCAGAAACCCCGCGGGCGCCTCGYGCACACCCAGGCTGAACAGAGCGGCCCTTCAGCCTTAACCGCCCCGTAGAACCGTCCTGTAGAACAGCTGTGTATGTGCCTGATTAAAGCTAAGCAAGAAAGGGCTCCTTAGGAAATTGCTTCTGAAAGCTTAACGTGGGCAAATTGGTTTTCTTCAGTCTTCTGGGAGGGATTATTTGGGCAACTTTTGTTCTGTCTGATGGCTTGAACAGACCTGACTTCTGATGGTCCTTAACCCTTCATGCTTCTAGTTAGCACCGCAAGAACAGCAGCACGTTTGTTTCTTTTGTTTTTTCATAATTTAAGAGCCTACCCCAGGTAGGAGTGGGCTTAAATAGACTGGCTTAAATAACCACAACCAAACTTAAATAATAAAATATCATTTTAACTTTTGTATCATAGAATCAGTAGATAATATTGCTAAAAATAACTGTCTCTGAAACAGGCTTGTGTTGATGGTCCAGGTTTAGGCACTGTAACAATGTATAAATGAGACCATTGTTCTGAAGCACCAAGCACGGTCTTTCTCTAAATCTATTTTCCTGTTTGGAAAGGTCACCAGTTTTGAAAATACTGCTTACCTTTGTCAGTGTATCAGCAGTAAGTGTAACAAAGACAGCTTTATTTATTTACAAGCATTATATTAATTTTGCAGAGCGGAGGAGCCAGATGAGAAAAAGATGCACCCAGACGACCCGGCCTTGGCAGCGCAGATGATGGATGGAGACATGCAGGTCAACCAGGCCGCGTACAACTACAACGCCTGGTACCAGGTGGGTGCGCTCTCCCCGCTTCCTCCCACACGTGCGTGCTGGTGAATATCTGTAAATGGTTTTCTCAGCATCAGTCTTCTGTCTTTGGCCAAGGGTTAGCTGGAAAGGAAAGCTTGCAGGGAATCTTAGCTTCTGTTTTTGTTGTCCTTCTATGTAAATTTATAAAAATCTCCATATAGTCTGGAGAATGATTGAGAGATTGTTGTGGCTGGCCCTGCCCTTGATGTAAAAGGCAGCATAGCAGCAATTAAGTTCATTATTGGCTAAGGGCAGTAGACCTGTTTTGCACTGAAACTTCTTACCCAGGAAAGTCACCTTGGGAGGCCAGTTTGCTAAGTGTTTTCTTAGTTATTTCTTGGCAGTCTTAGTTCCTGTCACATCAGCATGGATTCTGCTGCACTGGTACATCCTGCATGCAGGGTCAGCGCGTGAAATAGCTTCTCACAGACTCACACAATGGTTGAGGTTGGAAGGGACTCCTAGAAATCATCTAGACCAACCTCCTGCTCCAGCAGGGACACCCGGAGCAYGATTTGGGCTCTTGCAGGCAGTTTGATTTTGCCCTCTAGAGGGTCTTMAAGGTAGAATCTGTAATCAAAGGGTTTCCTTTAGTGCTGCAGAAGGTTTCCTTGCCCTTGAGTTAACACAGTTTGTTTGAGGACAGTCGTTTTTTGTATCCTGGCCTGAACAGGGGGCAGGTCATAAGCTGTGAGCTTCAGCGTCTGTCCTTTCTGCAGGCAGYTGGTGCTGTTCAGGGTGGGCTCTCCTGGTGCCCCTCAGCTCAGTACAGGTACCGTGTGCTCSGAGCTCCCTCCATGCTGCTTGGGGGTTACTGTGTTAACTGAGGGGTTTGCGTTTAGCCTGGAAGGAGCTGGGAACCTCATCTTACCAGGGAATTGCCAGGTGACAGAAAYTGTCAGCTCTGTGGCCCTGTTTGAGCCTTCTGTCCCACAGAGGAATGTTCATTCCGAAGCCAGGCAGTGAAGGGTGTCTCACCCGGCATGGGGAGCTCCACTCAGTATTAGGCCACAAAAAATGCCAGAAACTTTCCAAACCCCGAGGCACAAGAGCAATAAAGTTACACTGTTCTGAAGATCTCAGTCCTGTGGCTGAACGGCTGATGCCAGCACGGGATGCCTTCCACCCGTGGCAGAGTCTGCTTCAGCGTGGCAGACACCACGGAAGCTCCGAGGAAGGGGGGCACTTGCTCCTGTCACCCCCAGGCCCTGGTGCTAGTTCCCACCTTCGCCTCTGTGAGCACTGGGGCTGCTGGTGCCGCCTGCAGCGCCGCAGCACCCGGGGGTGCCCCGCGCAGCTGCAGAGCTGCCATGTGAGGGGAGCAGCATCGGGCGCTGCAGGGCGCTCCCCTCCTCTGCTGTCTGCTGCAGCGCTGCACAGGGAGCTGGTACGTGGAGCCCCCACGGGCACAGCGCCCCTCTGTTCTTCCTCCTCTCCTGACCTTCTGTGAGGAGGAGCTGCAGGGGAGGAACCAAAGGAGGAGTTGGAGGAATGACACTGGAGCCCTGACAGGCCCCCGATTWGAAGGCAGGCTCCTGCCAGGCGTGTTTCTGAAGCACTGAGCAGCATAGGCAACAAGAGCCTTCATGTAAAACATCTGACTGTTGACTTGTGACTGAATCAGGTGGCAGTTCTGCTGCGGTAACAAAACTACTGATTTTCAGAGCATCTTGGCACTTCAGAGCTCCTGCTGCTCGCTGTGTTTGAAGCGCACGGCAACACTGCAGTGCTCTGCCCGTGGGCTCACATGAAGGCAGATGCAGGCAAAGCCGGGGGGAAGAGGTGCCACCATGGGGCACTGTGAGGTGCCAGAGGGAGACAGTGACRCTGCCAGCGTGCAGAGAGCTGTTAAAATCACAACAGGGCGGAGTGACAGGCGCCTTTTGGAACAACAGTTCTTCAGCTCTCCTTCCTTGCAGGGCTTCGCACTCACCTTCTCTTGTATCCCTTTTCTTTCTAGTATAACTACCAGAACGCGTGGAATTACGGACAGTATTATCCTCCTCCTTGATCAGAGCAGCAAGCGGAGTTCACTGTGCCGTTTCAACAAAGAGGGAGTAAAAATATATATTTTTCTAAATTAGGGATGTGAAAGAACTGTTGTAATACTGATTTGGTCTTTTGCATGTGAAATGAGCTGATGTTCACAGGGTGTGTGTGAAGCAAGATTCATGTGTTGGTAACTGATAAATGGTATCTCTGTACACTGCTAGTTTACCATAAATGCATTTCTTTATTTCTCTGCACTAACTTATGGAGATATTATTTGAAGACTTTTTTTTTTTTTTTTTTGCTGTTTCATGATGATTCTGTAAACTTTAAAAGAACAAAAAAACCCAGTAAATCCATAGCCTTTTGCAAGCCTTGCTGGGAGTGGGGTTAGCGCAGGGGCCGGGCGCAGCTGCCGCGCAGCCCTCCTGCCCTGCTCTCCTCTCCAACCAAAAACTCACAACCTGCTTCTATCATGAGACTTTTGTTTTTTCTTTTCCCATGCCCCAGTGAGCAAAGCCCAGACCGCTGTTTATATTGTCATGATTGGAATTGTTCAGATGAAGAGGGCAGCCTTTGTGAGCTGTGATATGTATTTTCTATTTTATGTGGGGGTCAGAAATTAAAATGCAGTGCAAAATAATGTTGCATTCTTTTTTAAAAAAGCACAAACTGTGTTTGGGAAGGATTTTGTAACTAGAGTTTTTCATGTACACAGTGTGAGCAAACTTTTTCATTTTGATCAAAGTGATCATTCTCATTTTCGTAATAAAAGCAAGGAATTCGGTAGTTCTTTGAGCCTTCTTGGATTTTCTCATTCTAGCTGAAGCTAAGCTGGAGTCTCAGGTCAGCAGCTGTTTCTCTTCTGTTCATGCTGGGTTCAGATACAGCTCCGGCCGGACACAAAAGGTCTTTAAGGGAGAGGGCAGCAGCACCAGCCCTGAGGGCGGGTGGGGGGCAGCCTTTCATGTGAGCAGTACTTTACACATCTSTGTCCTCATCATTCCTTCTTCACTGGTGCCTCCTGCCCTCCTCTAATACTCCATATCTAGCTCAATTTGTTAGGGTGCTGTTGTGGTAAAATGCAGGAGCTACACGAGCTGAAAGAAATGGGAATGACCAAAGACCTGAGCTAAATATAGAAGCAACAATACACACACCTATATACTTTTTTTTTTTTTTTACTACACACCCCCAGGTCCAGCAGGGATACTAAACATCACCCCGGGAAGTTCAAGACAGGTCTGTTTTCACTTGAAGRGGTTCCTGCAATCTTAGGCACCTTCTTCCCCCCAGTGAGCTGCTAGACAAAAACAAGTCAAAGCCTCTGCACGTATAAACTATGTTTCTTTAGTGGTATCTTACTGTACAGCAGTTGAGGAGAAAAAAAACACTTGATTTCAATACAAGGCCACAGTTGTAACTATATCCTGAAGTTACAAGAGCAAAACTGCAGTTGTTGGAAGCTTTCTTGCTCATAATGGATTCCCAGCAGCAAAGAAAAGTCTTCATTTCACTTGGTAGCTGCCAGTTTTACTTTCTTGCTCATAAAGGATTCCCAGCAGCAGAGAAAATCTTCATTTCACTCAATATCCACCAATTCCACTTCAAAGAAAAGTTTGGCATTTGGCGGTATCCTGTTTGCATGAGTTAAGGAAGCTTTTAAAAAACAGGAGAGGTTGGTTTATAAATCAAGGTTAAAGGCCTTGGCACCTGTTCTGTTTCTCAAGTGTCAGTTTTACATTTCACTGCCCCCTTTTAGCATCCCCTATTTAGTCTGTAACAACAGCTGCTGTCTGACACGAGCGGGCGGAAGAGACATTCACTACCAGGTCTAAGGAACTGTTCTCACTATTCTACTTAAGAGGAACAGCTKAGTTTTAAATTAACTACTTAAGAGTTGTGTCCCTTTTTGGGGCACTGTCCCTGGTCTTTATCTTCTATTTGTCTAGAATATCTTACTGAAGAYGAACATTGACGTGGCACCATTTTTCTTTTTTAGACAACTCTCTACATTATCAGCAGGGCCTATAATAGCAGGAGAGGAAATTCCCTTTCCCTCCTCCTGAAATTCAGAGGACAGCAGGGTGTTTCACAGGGACAGGGCAATCCCGTGCTCTTCCCTTTGTGCTGTGGGAATAAGCAGTGAGAAGCTGCTGGAAGGCAGTAGGCCGGCAGCCCTCGGRGGAAAGCGATCCCTGTTCTGCAGCACCTGAGAGCCGGGGCGCAGCGCATCCCTGGGTAAGGTCCGGGCCATYTTCAAACATCCTCAAGCACCCAAAGGTGCCATAGGCTGCAAGGAGCGGCGCCCCTTCATGTTGCTCCCTGCGCTCCAGCTCACCGGGCCCCGCATTCCTGGGTTACTTAAAATAGGGAGCAATGGATGGTGAAAGGATACTTAGCRTCAGGCTGCCCTTTCTTGCCATAAGCCCATTCAGGTTCTATTTCCAGCTGAGCTTTCTCTCCTTTACTCATCGTCAAGAGAGCTTCATCCCACTGAAAAACAAGACAAGAATCTCAATGTCATGACAAGTGCATTTACAGGCTTGCACAGGCAGGAACAGGGTGGGAAATGATGCTTAATTCTCCTCTGCTGGGACACCCATCCCCGAGAATACACTGGGAGGGAGCTGCTCACACGCTTTTTACATGTGGAAATATTCACCCCTGTCTCATGGTCCGCATTACCAAGTTAGTCTTGACTGTACAGAGAGCAATGACACTGCAGGTGATGAACACGGCTGTGAAAATACCTCATCCTGCCGAGGCTAAAGCTTTCAAGCTGCCTTCTTACTCCCCCCCGCAACAAACAAGAACAGCAGCCCTAAATGYGCATCCCACTGATAAACCGCACACTGAGGAACCCCTTGTGTTTTGAGGGAGTCGCCAAGGCCTTCCTTACCCCTCTGATAACTTTTCCTATGCCAACTTTGAAACTTAAAGGCTTGGCTGCTTTCTTCTTCTTGGAACCTGAAAGACAGTTTTACGTTCATTCATTTTAACRTCATACCAGCAGATACTGCACTTCCATCTAAAATTACTACTAAGATTACGCTTTACATAAGGCTCTGCTTTTATAGTATTTATAGCACGTATGGATTGCCTAATGGTTCCTGTTGTWCATTCCTTCACTCAAACTACCAGCTCATGGGGTGAAAATTCGGTGCCCCGGGGCAGGCAGCCCCACGGCCCGGCGCCCCGCGGCCCTTACCCGTTTGCACGTTGGTATCGAAGACGGTCCCGTCCTGCAGCTTCCCCGTGTACCAGCAGTGGACAGTGTCCCCCTTCTTGGGGAAGTTGGTCTTGTCGCCCTTCTTCAGGACGGACTTGGTGTATCTGGGCGGGCCCTGCGTTCGAGGGGGAGCCGGGGTCGCCGCCCGCCCGCCGAGCCGCGGCGGGGGCTGCGGGCGCGACGCCTCCTACCTCCTCGGCGGCCGCCTCGGCCTTGGCCGCCTTCTCCTTGGCCTCCTCGGCGCGCGGCTTCGGCTTCTCGGCCTCGCGCTCGGC